>NC_064602.1:7460000-7800000 GCF_943734735.2 Anopheles gambiae | reverse complement strand
AATTCAACTCCTCGCGCTTAACCCGCGCTCCCGAATTTAACGCTGCGCGTTCTCTCTCTCGCAACTCGTTCCTAGTGCGCTCTCGTTCTCCTGATCTCGCTACCGTTATTTCTATCTCCCTCCCACTAGCGCTTTTCCTTTCTTACATTCGGCCGTCCTACCCTATCTTCAGCCCCTGAAGATTTTTCTTCTAATTCATTTTATTCATTTTCCGATTCTGCTTCATCTTCCGAAAATACTTTGTCGTTACTGATGGCAAACGACCATAACTTCATGTTGTCGCAACTTGTTGTTGTTATGTTCGGTCCCTCGCAATTGGCTGCCCTTTTAACCTTGTATCGTCCGTTACGATTAATTTTAATAACTTCATACGGTCCCAAAAATTCGCTAGCAAGCTTTCTTCCGGCTACAAATTGTGTTCTTTTGATGGCTACCAAATCTCCTACCACGTACGCATATTCCGGCTTTCGTGATAAATCATAATGTTTCTTATATACATTTTGCGCATTACAAATGTCATTCTTCGCCTCTTTTCGCATTTCCTGCCGTTCACAATCAAAACGATCATACGCTTCCTCCTCCAGTAACCGCGACAAGTCTTCCACCTCCGACGTCCTCATCTTTGTCCCGAACATCAACTCGAATGGCGACTTTCCAGCTGCTACGTGAATATGAGAGTTAATCGCTCGCTGCACAGAAGGCACCACCTTGAACCACTTTCCAGGATCTTCCGATGACAACTTCGTCAAAACCGATAACATGGTGCGGTTCACTCTCTCCGCTTGACCGTTGCCCCTCGGCACTCCTGTTGTACAAACGACGTGCTGTATACCATGGCGATTAGCGTACTCACCAAATGCGTTGGCTGTGAAAGCTGAGCCCCTGTCGGTTACGATACGAGCCGGATAGCCAAAAATTGTCGACCAGCATTCCAGCTTCCTCAACGTTTCCTCCGCTCCAGTCGTTTTTGTCGGGTACAACCAGACGAACTTGGAAAAACCATCCACTACAGTCAAAACGTATTTGTACTGCTTTCCCGTGGCGTCCATCGGCCCTACATGATCGAGGTGAAGGGTTTGCAGTGGCTGATCTCCCTTGTCAATGGGGTGCAGGAACCCTTCCTTTCGTCCTAACTTCTTATTGTGGATGATACACTTCACACAGCTGTTGAGAATCAGTTTCACTTTTCGCTCTAAATGCGGTATAAAATACCGTTGTTTTATGGCGTGCATGGTTTTGCATAGTCCAAAATGACCCTCACTATGAATGTCCGAAATTATTTGTTTTTCCATATCACGCGGAATCACTAAAAGGTCTTGTCCTTCGACACACTTGTATAAAAGTTCTCCTTTTATTTTGTAATCTTCGTACGGTCTGGTGTTAAGAATTCCAACTATCGCTTTTATTGAATCGTCCCTTTGTTGACTTCTTTTAACACGAGCCGTCACTTCACATGTCACCATCATTGTTAACTGTGGATATCGACTGAGACAATCGACGTGTTTCAATCGGTCTCCGGCACGATGTTCCACCTCAAAACTAAACTCCTCCAAGCAAATAACCCACTGCACCACCTCTCGCGGAACGTCTGCTTTCTTCAATGTTTGTTTGAATGCATTACAGTCGGTCACAAGCTTGAACTTTATCCCCAGGAGATAATGCCTGAATTTTTTCAACGCAAGATAAATAGCCTTTGCTTCCAACACATAGCTGTGATGTTTGGCCTCTGCATCGGTTGCCTTCTTGCTCCAAAAATATACGGGATGCAGCTCTCCATCAAACCATTGCAACATTGTTGCCCCAAACCCTTTGATGGAAGCATCCGTGTGCACTTCTGTTTTAGCATTTCGATCGTATATTTTGAGCACCGGTTCTTTCACTAACGCACTTTTCAAATCATTAAAGGCTTCGATTTCTATACTACCCATTTTAAAATCTACCTCCTTCCGCAGCAAGTCAGTAAGAGGCTTGGCCATAATAGAATACCCTTTTATAAATTTCCTAAAAAATCCTGTCAAACCCAAAAACGCTTGCACTGCTCTTATGTTTTTCGGTATAGGGAAATTTTTCACCGCACTAACTTTTTCTTGTCCAGGCCAAATCGATCCGTTTTCAATATGATGTCCCAAAAACTCAATCGATGTTTGAAGGAAACGACACTTTTTCCACTTTATTTTTAATCCATTTTGGGCTGCTACTTCAAACACTTTCCCCATTTTTTCTAAACACTCCTCAGCCGTACTACCACAAACCACAATATCGTCCATGTAAATATGCAACACATTCTCTCTTAACAAATTTTGAAAAACATAATTCACAAACCTTATGAACACCGCTGGCGAGTTGCATAGTCCAAATGGCACACGATTAAATTCAAATAATCCCGATTTTGTAACGAATGCGGTATACTTGCGGCTAGCTTCTTCTATCGGCACATGAAAAAACCCGTTTTCCAAATCCATAACAGTAAACACCTTTGCACTCTGAAGCTGCTCCAAAACTTCTTCTAACAATGGAACTGGAAACCCATCCTTTAGAACCATTGTATTCAGTTTCCGAAAGTCGATACAAATCCGACTAGTGCCGTCTTTCTTTTTCACTACCACAACGCGACTTGCAAAGTCTGACGTCGATGGACGAACAATTCCCTTCCTCAACCATTCCCCTACATGGTTTTCGACTGCTTCTTCCTCCATTAAAGGCAAGCGACGGGGCGTATGCCGAAAAGGTGACGCGTTTTCTTCCAACACTATCTTCATTTGTATGGGACAATTGTCTTCGTAATTATCTACCACTGAAGCTTCGTATTGACTTTTCAGCGCTTGTACCTTGTCTCGAAACTTCTCCGGCACTTCCAGTTCTTGGATTTGTTCACAATCAATCTTATACACAGCACTTTCGTGATCACTACCCGATTCCTCATTGTCACTTTTTTTCTTAAAAATCTGCACTCCATCGTTGGTTATAGCGTAACAAACACTTCGAAGAAAATTCATGCCTACCAGCATTGGAACCTTCATCGAATTTGGAGAGACCACCAGCAAACCGATTTCGTATTCAACGTCATCGATGCCAATGTTTGTTACCAATTCGCCTATCGGCTTTTGTATGATTCCACCAAAACCACGCAATTGTTGTATGGATTGTTCCATCCTTTGTTGTACACACCCTAAATCTTGCAATGTGTCTTGACGGACAATCGACACTTCGCTGCCTGTGTCAATAACCGCTTTTATATTTTTTCCCCCCAACTGGACCATTTTTGTCGGTAGCTCAGCTTGGACATGGTTTATCAGGTTTGTACTTGTACCCGGTTGTTGTTTATTCCTTTGCCCACACTGATTCGCACGATGCCCAAACTCGTTGCACTGAAAACACCGTGGTCCACTTCTTTGTTCTGGACAATTCCGTACCATATGTCCCATCACACCACAATTAAGACAACGTGCTTTTGTTGCATTTTTCACAGGAATTGTGTCTTGAACCGGCAAACTTTTGTTCTCTTTCTGCCCCGCGCGCTCGTGCCATGCAGATCTCACCGCACGTGTTTGTTTCTGCGCTGCACGCTCTTGCCAGGCAATTTTTTCTTTCAACTCTCTCACCGTGCGTGCTTCGTACAATGTGGCGCGTTGCGCTTCGCTCTCCGCGATACCATCAACAATGTACTCACACACACTTTCTTCGTCAAGGTCAATCTGTTTGGCAATTCGCTGCATAGAGTAAATGAAATCCAAAGCAGATTCCCCTTTTTTCCGTCGTCGTGATGCAAGTTGACGATGAATGTCCATCGGACGCACTTTTTCTCCGAATTCTGCTACTAGCGCCTTGCGAAGAGCCCCGAACGATGAGACCCCACGCATCGTTAGCAAAAAACTTCTCGCTGTGCCCACCAACTTTTTTCGACACATCACATATTTTTGCTCATCTGACCATCCCGCCATGGTCGCAACATCCTCAAAATCAGTCAGCCACGCAGCAAAATTCACCGAGCCATCTGCACAAAACGCCTCAATTCCCTCTTCCACGTCCCTAAAGGAGTAGGGCTGCTGCACTATGCTCGGCTCCACTTTCGCTGCTGCACTGCTAGCTGCCGCTTCAGATTTTTCATCCGCGTCATGAAAATGATCCATGGTAGAATCATCCGCGCTGGGCATTTCTTCACTTTCCACTAGTGATCTAGCCATTTCCTCTTTGGTTCCCGTTGAGGGCAACCCTTTTTGCTGGCACCTTTTTGCTAGGCCAGTCTTCGTGAATTCTTCACACAGATCAAGAATGCGCTGCTCCAGCTCATCCATTTTTGATCAGTCAACTTTTTTGGCGAAAATCAATCGGTCACAGGAACGAACACTTTCCTTCACTTTGACTGACTTTCACTCCACAGAAATTTGAGTCTAACTCTGATCACCTCAAATCAATTAGTCACGGGATCACTTTTCCCTCACTTCAATTGATTTTCTTAGATCAATCTACTCAACGTTCTAATCACTCTTGTTCATTCCACAAGCTACACGTAAAACCACTGTTTGCTGGATTTTCATCCCACAGCTACACGTACAACCACTGTTGTCTGGATGTTCATCCCACTTCTGACACCAAATGTGGAGTTTTTTATTCGGTTTAAGACAAAATAACGCTTTATTGATTACTTCAGTTCACAATATGTTATTCGCTTCGCGGTCCGAATTCAACTCCTCGCGCTTAACCCGCGCTCCCGAATTTAACGCTGCGCGTTCTCTCTCTCGCAACTCGTTCCTAGTGCGCTCTCGTTCTCCTGATCTCGCTACCGTTATTTCTATCTCCCTCCCACTAGCGCTTTTCCTTTCTTACATGTATCTCCAAGGATGGAAGTGGGCAAACGCTCTTCCTCGTCTCGTGTTCTCATCTAAAAAGGAAACTGTGTGTTGCCTACCGTATTTTCATCAGCTTGCCCCCCTCACATTTGGATTTTTGAGGCAACGCAATCGAAGGAAATTAGCTAAAAAAAAGAAAAAAGAAAGTAAAAATCCATCCCCCCATGTGGCCAGAAGAGGAGCACCACGGTTGTGTGACGAGATGGTGGGGTGCCATCGACTTTGATGGTTTTATCGCACGTTCACTAACCTTCTGTTGACATTGAAATCGAGCCCGGCGAGGAGCGTGCAGGGCGAGATATATGGTGGCAATGGGGAACGGTGGGAAATATCGTGATGTGGTGCTAGAGTTCGTTTGCAAATCGTGCTTAGCGACACACACACACAAGCTCTGAATCGAGGATGGGGGAAGGAAAACACATCAGACGCAGAGCCATCAAACTATGCTCTGGTGTTTTGATGTTTTTATTTCACAACAGGGCACACAAGGCGTTAACATACACACCACACTCGTCGTCCACCAGGATCGGCAAAACAAAACATGCCACGCACACGCACGATTCACTCACAGCGGTGGAGGACGAGGAACGCGAAGGATCGCTGGATGGTGCATGTCAACGAATCCCCGCTGAATTTAACACTCACTCTTGTGGTTGGGGAGCAATGCATGGGGGGGGAGGGGGGGGAGGGAATGAAATTTGAATAAAAACCCACTTTAAGACCCAATGGGAGGGAAAATGAGGATGTGATGGCCATTTCACTGGCCGGTATTGTATTGTGGCCATTTTGCCGGCTTTAATCATTGGACGACGCGGTGACGCAATTTTCCATTCTGGTGGTGGTGGTGGCGTTAGGGTGATTAGAGGTGGTGAGCAGCTGATGAATGAGTCGTTAAGCTTAAATTGAGTTGCCGGATACGATGGTGGTTTGTGGGGGCGCTTTTTGTTTTGACTTTGATTAAATTATTATATTTTTCCGATATGTTATCAAGCTAAATTAAATTCATTCTATTTTTCGTTTTTAGAACGATGTATTCAGGTTTATATCAGATTGTATGAGGCCAAAATATAAAATGGAAAATGATTGAATTATGCAACCGATTGCATAGGCTTCATGGGAACTCTTCCCTTTTCTTACTTATCATAGATTGGGCAAACAAAAATTGATATAAATCGGTCGATCAGATTCCCGTCATTTTCCATCATTTTCTCTCCGTACAAAACGCTCGCATCCATTGTACAGCACATAATCGGTATTGATTTTATCCCTCACTAACTCGCTCTCTCTCGCTCTTTCTTTTCTCTTTCCATTCCATGTGTGCTACCTTCCGGGTGGTATGTATTTTTCGCACACCGTTAATCCATCAGCATCGACAATTCACCGACATACGGCTGATGATAACGATACGTCGCCGTCGGCCGGAGTACAGCAGGCGAAGGATCAACAGCCACCGACCGGGAAGCAGCATTCCAGCTCGACCGAGAACGGTGCAGGGGGTGGTGCTGGTGCGCTGGCACCAGCCTCCCTGCAGGCAGCATCGCCGCAAACGATGACACTGACGGCGGATAAAAATAAAACCAGTAAGTAGAATTTGCCAACAATGTTTTGCCGGGAAGTGGTGGGAACAATTTTTTTCCGTTGCGGAGAAAAAAAGGAGAAAAGCTTGTCGGTCATACACCTTGCATTTCTCACCGGAGGCCATAATTTTCATGTTGTGCCTGCCTGGATGCCAAACACACACACATCAGGGAGAGGAGGCTGTCACAGGGTTCAGTAGTTGATTTTCAAACCAAAAACCCCCTTTATCGAAAAGTAAAGTGACAGGGGGAGGAGGAGGGCTCGTGATCCTGTTAGAGGAGACGCGAGGTCATGGGATGAACGGGATGACAGAACATGGTGTAACCCCATGGTCTGTGAATGGGTGATTAACAACAGGTTTCTAAAAAGAGAGCTAAAGCGCATCAGCGGAAGATAGACAGGAGACAAAAATGTGACAGTGTGAAGCTTCTCCCCCTCCAGTTGGGGAGTTTCTCAACCCAAGGGTGACTGGAGTTTGGGTTTTAGGGCTTACGGTAGCAGTTCCGTCGCTTGGTCCCACGGTAGCACTCGGCGGGAGAGTTTCTCAGGCTGTCAAAAAAGCGTCACCCGAAGACAACGCACAAAGGAACCGACAGAACGTCGTCGACGGGGGAGGAAAAAAGGAATGTGACCGATGTGTGTGTATGTGTATTATTGCCGATCGAGGGTGGGAGATACTGTCTGGATGGAAAATCCACCTTACCTCAACAGCCCAGAATCTCTTTTGTACTGAATGTTATGTGTGTGTGTTTGTGTACCCCAAGAGTTGTTCTGTTCTGGAGGATAGCGGATCCTGGAAAAAACGGATCCCAGACGTTAACGTTCCCTGCCAGACGTATGGAGGCGTTACATCCGAACCCGGAGGGGGATGACCGAGAGGACTGTATGGCATGGAATTTTGCCCGGTCGAAAAATCGTTATTAATTAATTTCTAAAATATGCTTTTCGATTCTTAATGAGCTTTTAAATTGGAGGAGATGAGCGTAGCGGAATTATCATCGTAGACAACATCGTTCACCATCGAGGACCGCCCACCGCGGGCGCAGTGGGAACAGTGTCTTCCTTCGAGATCTTCCGAGATCGCTTCAACTCTAAGGGGTACGGAGGGTGGGAGCAGGGGTGTCGTACTTGGAGCCAACCATTGCCACAGGACATTAACTTCAAAAAGACGGCAAGGAAATACTTTCCAGCAGTGTCGCAAGTGGGGATGAAGTTTGTAAAAATAAATGCGTGGCGGCACTTGCTTCTGCTGATGTAGAAATTTATTAATTTCAACCAGTAGCTCTGGATAATTGGGGTTTCTTTCCGTTTTTGCTGGGTCGTTTGATCACAAGCAAAAAGAAAAACGCTTTTGCTAAATTAATAATCGAAAAGACATCTTTAGAGAATGCATTAAGATTTTAACCGGCTTCTTAATCAATGAACAGTTTAACCCTTCAGGCTGGTGGATGTTTTGGTCGTTTATTGGGAAAATGGAACAGCTGCAAAAGAACTAAGTGCTTGAAGCTTTTAATTTTGCAATCTAATGCGCACAGCACTCTGAGGGCTTGATATTAGAGTTGGCGACACGAGCGGACGGAATGTCTCTTGGTACTTGTTTTTTATTGGGTGAAAGTGGAAAGGATATCTACAGTGTGTTTCAACAGTTGGGATGGCATGCTTTTTCCTGTCGCTGGTCTTATTACAAAATCGAAATTATTGCCCAAGCTTAATATTGCACAATGTGAACTTGATTCACAGCGTGATGGATAATTAGATTTAATGCACGAAAAATGAACTCTTATCAACGTGGCCCGCTGCTTTTCCTGTCCTCCATACTGTGTGTGTGTGTTCGGGACAGGCGCTTGTCATCCGTTCCTTTCGCGCGTCATTGCCCCATCTTAAGCAGCTCATTGCGCTGACAATTTCACTCGATTAAAACGTTAATTTGAAGCGTGTGCAATCCGGCGGAATATACCCTTCGTGCTCGTGAAAGATCGAGAGCTGTAAGTGGTTTTGTGTCTGTGTGTGTGGGTCAAAAAGGCATCTCAAAACTCTAGTTAAGAAATAACACTTAGAAGTGAAGGGGGAGCGCCCTTTCTACCGAAAATTTGGGCAGACGATGGCGGTCAAATGCGATTAACCTTTCGCTGCTGCAGTGCTATCGGCAGCTGGTACTTCGCGAGCAGTTGGTATAGCTTTTCATAAGCCTTTACCGAACAAGGCCAGGGGGGGGGAGGGTGATTGTCACGGTGCAAATGGGAAAAGGCACACACACCGTTAAGCCGTCGGTACAAATTCTCGGTAAATTAAAAACGATAAATTGTAACATATCCCACCCCAACACCATCTGTACGGCACAACGGGATGTTTCCGAATCCTTGGAAGATGATCATCAGCCTCAATGTGTATCCCCTATTCTGTTCTAATGTTCTAATGGGGTTGTTCTCTCTGCTTTCTCTTACAGAACTACTGAAATGTCACTGCGACATTTGCAAGGACGAAAACTTTGTGTGCGAAACGGACGGCCTTTGCTTCACCTCGCTCACGCGTGAAGCGGACGGTACACTGAAGTACTCCTACAGGTAGGGTCTTATCTGCATCCAATCGTTTGATTTGACAAGCTCTGCTGCTCCATTTTCCATACTCTCTCACCATCATTTGGTTTTCGTTTATCGCGTGTGTATCGTTCGATCGTACCTTTACACTCACCTTTGAATCATCATTGAATTGGTTGCGTTCGACAAGGTAACAAGCGGAAGTGAAGAATTTAATCCTAACTTACCAGATGGCTCCATTACACTTTCGTTCAGTATCGTATCGTCACTCCCATTTCCACTAGCCAACTACTCTCGTCCCGTGTAGATCATCTGTTGTTGTGGCTCTAGAGTGTGTTGTTTCATTTTCAACGATTCGCTACTCATCATATCAGTTCATGTCACTTCGTCCGGTCACATCATTCCATACACCCACATTCCCGCAGTTCCAACCGGTAACGAGTTTCCGAACTGCTCGAAACTGCTTCCCAACAAATCACGGCCCACTAAATCGGGATCCGGACAGAAGGTGTGTTAACCCACGCGCTGTAGGTTTGGTGAGGACACACACAGGGGGTTGCGTTACACAGATCGAAAATAATCGGACAAAATAAGAAACTAGAACCTTCATCATATCCCATTCGCCCATCATCATCTTCAACTACCCTAAAAATGTGTCGCATCGCGGAAAGGAAATGGACGTTTTCTCGCTTTGATTTCGCCCCTTTTTGTTTTTTGCTGAGTGCGTCACGCATTTGTTTTTGATTTGTCCCCCCAAAAAAGGGTTTCCTACTGTTTTCTTTCCCTTTTTCTCAATTTTTACTGCGTGTTCGCCTCACTCCAGTCTCTGTGACTGCAACGACGTGGTTTTTCGTGTTATGCTTCCTTTCCCCCCCCCCCCCCCTGTCATAGCCTTTCGTTCGTTTCACCCATTCCGGTTCGAAGGACCAAAACGCGTCGCGACTCTGTCCACCCAGAATCCGGTGTAATGCTTGTAAATACTCGTTTTATTTGCAATACACATAAAAAGGGGTGAGCACAAGCCGAAACCGGAACATACGCCGGGAAAGGACCTTTCCTCCTTCCCAACGGTTTGGTGGTGAAGCCTCTGTCGCTGACACACAACAAGCTTTGGAGGAAGGTGGTACTAAAGAAAGCGAAGGGATCATACGGCAGGTCGCAACAAACGTGCACACACGTGTTGAAGAAGACGCTTCGTGTACGCGTTTTTGCTGGCAAGCCGGATGGAACCGACCGAAGAAAACCCTTTCCCTGTTTGGCGTCAACTGTGTAGCAGTAGCCATCCAGTGCGTGTTTGTGTGTGTGTGTCTCGTTATGATGTGAGTGTCCTGTGCACAACCATCGGCAGACAAGCGGGATGCGAATCATAATACCATCGGACCGGAACGGACACGAGCTTTCTGCTGTTCCCTTCCCACTGTAGTGCCCATGTTGGTCGTTTGTTTCACCATCGTCAAGCAAAGTTTACGGTGATGATAAACGAAAAATGATTTGAAAAGTCTTTGCATTGGTCTGTCGTTGCTTTCCTAATTTTTATTTGTTGTTGTTTTGTTTTTGGGGACGAAAAGAAGCAATAGGAATGCTTCTTTTTTGCTCCGCTTTTGAGATTCTAGTTTGTGCAAAATTTTCCGAAAGCAAAAGCAACGAGAGAAAGATACACAGCGCCCAATGGAAGTTAGAGCCGGGCACAAAACAAGCACAAAACGAATCGGAACCAAAATTGGACAAGGAAAAAAAAAGGGAAAATCTGTTGTTACCATCCGGTGCGGGCTGGCGTCAAGTCTTTGTATGGCGCATTCATGGTCATGGTATGATCCTATTACTGATGGTTTGGTGTTTCCTTTATTAGTATTCAGCTACCATCGTCTCACCATCGTCAGGTGTGGGGACCGCTGTATCTCTGTGTACGTGTGTGTGCGCGTGTATACGTGGCTGTCTAAGGATCCCGCCCTCTTCATCATTCCCTTCCGGATGCATCACATTCCGAGCCCTCTCGGCTCACAAGAATATAATCCGCATCGAAATTTCCGCACAACGCGAAGCGTTTTAATTAAATCCAATAATAATTTGAAGAAAATTCATGTCGCCATGCCCCCGGTGTCCACACTGCCGCGCCTTTGCCCTCTCAATTTCCTGTATTCTTTTTGTCGGATGGTGAACCTCCATGCTTTGAATCATTATTCGCGTCTCCTGTACATTCGAGGAGGCTTTTTCGTAAAGTTGCTCTTCTTTCTATCGTTTTGTTCCCCACTCCCTGCTGTGGCTGGTGGGAGTGTATGTACAGCACAAGCGGCTGTTGAACATGGTCCACCTTTCACCTTTCACCTTTTGGTGGGGAAGGGAATCGAAGGAGATTGGTGTTGTATCCTTTCCCTCCCGTCAAACCAAAGCTACATTCTGCTCTTTCTATGTATGATTATTTCATACAGCTCCTTCTGGCGCCTTGGACTCACGTGGAGTGCCCGTCCCTTGGCGTCGTTTCGTCGTGCGGCAAGCTTTATAACTGGAAGCGCTGACCGGAATAATGATGGCACGCCATGTTTCGGCCAACAGAAACCGATGGTCAACAGATTCTTAGGATTTTTCCTTCTCCTCGTTTAGGTTCCATGTTGTGTGTGTTGGTTTGTGTCCGTCGTTTTGTGTATTACGGCTGTGTTTCATTACCATTGCTTCTCACATGATGGTGATCGTGACGGGCAGACGAGCCGCTCTAAATGATTGTTTTTTGGTTTTGGTCCTTTCTTTTTTGCATGTGGTTGTGTAAAAATGGTCTGAAAAGAAGTCGACATTGATTATTTTTACATCTTTCATCTTTGCTCTCTCATTCGGGAATATGTTAGAGATTGTTCGAGGAAAAAAATGTCTTGTAAAATTTCTTCCGTATTTCCGGATGTAAACACCAATCATTTCAAACCAAAGTTTAAACGAAAGATGACTCAGATATTATCTGTTTTTTTATTCTTAAAAAAAGCGTTGTAGTTCTTTTGATTGGTTTGGTAAATGCTTTGGATTTTATTTTTTATTATACTGATTTGGCCTTTTCTGAATTTCTCCTTATTCTTTAATTTATTATTGCACTTAACAAGAACTATGCACAGTTGGTTACTTTCAATGTAACTTTTGCAACTATTATTTATTGGGACTACAATCTGAATTCAAAGTTGTTGTCTCCATTATCTATTTTCTAGTAGAAAGCGTAAAAAAAAGTTAAAAATGTAATTTATCGTCCCACCATATTTTTCTCCCTTTTTTTCGCCGACCCCCAAATCTCATCTATTTTTATGTTACTCTATCGTATCATTTACTCGAGAGTGTTTCCATTCTCCCGCAGGACAAAATACCTTTCCACTTCATTTCGCTAATATTTATTTTACGAGCCCATAAAATGGCAATGAAATTGCAAAGTTATGACATCGATTTCAGCCTCGAATTGTTTCATCTTCGTTTTTCAACCCCACCAAACACCCGAACGCGCGTCATGTTTCTGAGTGTCGGGGGAAACCCGGGAGGAAGAGACAAATAGACATACAAACGCATAAAAAAACAGCAACAGTAAAAAAATGCTAGAAAACAAACACCAAATTAACCCTTACCAATCACGACCAAACAACAGAGAACACACGTGGGAGGAAAAACCGATTCGCGCGAGGACGACAAACCGACTAACTGGACGGGTGGAACACACAGTACAAGATATACAAGACACAACAACGATTACTACGGGGAAAACGACAATTTTCCAGCCCATTCGATACATTTGTATGCGCTGTTTTTTGCTTTCTTCTGATGGCAAAACAGTAAGCTTTTTTTGTTGCATTCTGAAATTCTTTCCTTTGCGCCCTGTGAAGCTTCCAGGGTGAAAAGGAAAAACAAAAAAGCTCGTTAAAAAAACGAAAAACGCTCACAGTAAGAAGCTTTTTTGTTGCTCTGTATTTCACGTCATTTGCAAGCGATGATCGTTATGAGGGGAAGAGGGTTGATGTTAAGTATAAGAAAAGAGCGGGGAGCGTAGGAAATAATATCCCAAAAATAATTCCTACCCAAGGAATGGAATGGCAGCGAGAGTCGCTGCAATCCAAATCATCGGTGTAAGCATATGTGGCAACATTAAAATCATGCTTCCCATCATATCGTTGGGTTTCGAAAAGGGCAGTAGCATAGAAGAAAATCGAAATTGAGGGCAAAATTCCAACGTCGTTGCGCGGTAACGTGTGGGAGTTGCAGCCAGCGAAATACTTTCGCTGCCGTTGAACGCGTTCCAAGCCGTTTGGTAATTTTATGGTATCGTCGCAAAAGTCGCAAAATTGAATTCGAATTGTAATGGGATATAGTGTATGTGAGTGTGTGTGCGTGTGGCGTGTTGTGCACATTTGGCTAGATTGTTTCTAGTCGCGTGCTGCCCTCCCCTGGGTCTTCTAGTTTCTCGCGCGGGACGGCTCAAAACGAATGGACGCGCGATGAGAAGAGTTGTTTTGTTTTTGGCGGTGAAAGCTTTCGCGTAATGCGATATTGATACGAAACCGATACTTTTACACATACTCCATGGTCGATGGAGGAAGGCGGTCGTTTACCAGCAGACATTTATAGGTGTGTAGTTTTAATGTGTCGCTTGCTCGTTAGCAATAATTGCATTTGCCGTATTAAACGGGAAATTTGGTAGCTTGTTGGGCAAAACTGAATGTAATTTCAACGATTGCTCTTTTTGGCTGTTGAACTGAAATGTTCGAACATGAATAATTTGAGTGATGTGAGTTTTTGAATAAGTTATTGTGTAAAAGTTTAAATACCAAACTGCAAATGTACTATTTTAGTTATTAACAAACTTGCGCCTGAGTTCGCACCGTACACGGGAAGGCCCCATAGCAGGAAGATAGCAGAAGCTGGGTGCTAATTTTGCATTTTCAATGCCTTCTGCTCGTTGCGTACTGGATTCAAGCAGTAGATGGAAGCAGTTAACCCAGACTAATAATCAGTAACTATAACTAACTGGATCTGGATTTGGTTGCCGCCGTGTACAGATCATCCCCCCAGCTCTGTCCGGTTTTATTTCGCACTTCGCTTCGGAGCTCCAATGAACTGTAAAGTTGTAGCGCTCGTGGTCGAGCTGGAGTGGTCAAACCTGGATGCCTGCTTTCTTCAGCCCCTTCGGCCCCTGTATTGGGCTTACGCTATCGCCAGTACGCCGGTCCGCCCATCCGACCGGAGTTAGCAATTAAAACTGTCTATTTAATGGAGAAATTGATGGCTGTCCAGAGGCTTTGCCGGACGGCGGCGCTGCTGCTGCTTCCCGTAGCTCGAGCTCAAACAGGCCCCCGATAAATAGTCTGCTAATTAAGCTGAAAGCAGTTGCTAAACGGTTCCTCTGCTTGTGGGTTGTTGTGGGGCACTGTGGAGTGGGTATGTGGTCATCAACGGACATGGAAGTTAAAGCAGTGTGTGCACAGGGGCAGATTATTCGCTTCCAACGTTGTTTGTGTGATGTTTATTAAAATTAGGAGTTTTTGTGTGTTTGTGTGTGAGAGTGTGTATGTGATTTTACATTCTTTGCCCCGGACAACGCTAATGATTATTACATGCTCTGGTAAAAGAGTTTTCTTGTCCACCCGCTTGACCACTGTTTATGATTGGCTTGAATAAGTCGGTGGACAAGGGTTTGCATTAATTTGATTTAAATCATGGCTAACGTCTAACAGTAGTGTCGTTTTGTGCACAGACTCTATGAAAAGTACTTTCCTTCAACTATGATCAACTGTTCGTGAAATAAAATGTTCGGCGAATGAATCAATTAGTAAGCAAGCAAGTATTATTAAAACATGAATAGAACGTTCCCTTTTGTCCAACGCTACTGAGAAAATTGATTTGGCTTATTTGAACTGTGCCCATGCGGACACCGCTGCTGCAACCTTTTGATGGTGGGTAATGAGATTTCAATCCTGAAATTCGGCCTTCAATCAGTAAATATGTTCGATTTGTTTGATTTACTTCCTGCGAAAGCATTCGGCGGCATGTGCGTGCATCGCTTTGTATGAAATTTGATTTTTGAAATAGAAACCATATCAAATTCGATTGACTAACAGAGAAGCGGAGGGAGAGCTACGCTACGGTGCTTTGAGGTGGATACAGAAATAGGATTTTGCATGTGCGTAGGCTAGAGATGGACCCGAAATTCGGTAGTTGCTGCGTACCGAGTAAACATGGCGAAACCATATTTTCCCAGAATGTTTTAATGCATATATTTGTGTTGCTATCTGTGTTACCAGTGCTTGCACCGAATGGCGGGTATTGCCGAGTGTTGGGCAAGAAAAGAGGTTTTCGTTCTGT
The DNA here is from genome assembly GCF_943734735.2 of Anopheles gambiae. Classification (NCBI taxonomy): domain Eukaryota; kingdom Metazoa; phylum Arthropoda; class Insecta; order Diptera; family Culicidae; genus Anopheles; species Anopheles gambiae. The sequence continues at coordinate 7,784,714 of NC_064602.1, read as the reverse complement.
AGAATTCAACTAAATATTCTCTTTCAAAAGTTCGAATGGAAAATTACATCTCCCCAACGCGCTACGGACGCAAAACTGATACCACAGACGCCGTACTGGACGCCACAGACACATAACATAATCCCCTTTGATGAACAGTTGCGCCAGCAAAGTAATAATGATTTCACTCGCAATTTTTTCTAAAGGTGTTTCGATCTGAAGTACCATTTGGGTCCGTTTACCTGGAACTGGTGCCGTAATAAGACGGAAAACGGTACAAACGATCACTACTGTTGCTACGGGCCAGATTTGTGTAATTTGTCGCTCAAACCCGCGACGCCCATGGTGGAAGGTGCGCTTTTCATTTTCGGTTCTCTTTTTCGTTGATTGCATTTTCAGTTTTATCCTTTTTGTTTGCTTTTGAGTTTTTATTTATTTTTCAGTTTTTTTTCTTGTTCTTTGTTTTGTTTTTGTTTCCTAAAACCCCTCAAACAGACGTTCTCTTTCATTTTAATCTTTGTGCACTCTTTGCAAGAGTTACTTGATTTGTGATTTACTTATTTTATTCATTTGTTTTGACTTGATTGCTTACACTGTTTTAGTTCTCTTAATCAAAATTAACCTCACGCCTTAATGTTGTTTCACTTTTTCTGAAAACTTCCACAACAATTTACAAGATGATTGTACCTCTGTTGGGAGTGACTCAAAAAAACATTCCTACAATTGATATAAATTATAACCATTTAATGCTTTTTCTCCTAAAGCAACATGCGACAGTCAAATATACCACCACCATCACCAACGGTTTCACCGAAACATTCCACCCAGTAGATAAATCGTTTGAGTTGTCTAATCCAGCAAAAGTATAGCTTTGTTTGTGCTCGGTCTTGATTGAATTGATCTTTGTTACGTCTATTATTGTTCTCTTTTGTTATCTCTAGTACTTTAATTTACTTTTTTTAATGCGTTTTATTTTGTTCTTGAGTTTGAAACACTAATTTTGTTATGTTTTACCCCGTTTTATATCAGCCATCCTTGTGGATCCTTGTTTTACCTTCCAACCTATTTCTATTTCTTCTGTTGCTTATTAAAATCCACTTGCTATAACACAATGATTCTTTAGCGCTTTTGTTTGTACTGAGAAAAAAGAACGAATTGGTTTTCCCCTTTCCTGGTGGAGTGAAGAAATGATTTCAACCAAGAGCGTCCTCTTTTGTTGCTTTTGTGTGAATCCTCATCATCGACCTTCCATTCCTTTTTTTGTGGTTTATAACGATCCCAATTGGAGATTGTCGTTTGTCCGCTGTGGGTTTATTGTCCTTTTTATTGTTCCTATTTGGCTTAAATGAACAGAGAAAACCTTGGTTATCCCAATAATTACGTTTCACTTTTCATCATGCCGTTCAATTGTTCAAGATTTCCCTACGCCTTGTGCGCCTTATATAACCACATCGTTCTTCTTTTCTTTTTCTCTTTCAATGTGTTGACGTTCGATTTGAATCGGCCAAATAAAACTCTCTAAACTACCGTTGACGGATGTGCAAAAATGTGCACTTTCACAAATCACGAACGACGAAATCCACCCCGAATGTATTCTCTCCATCATCACCTTCATCATCAACAACTGCGCGTGATCCACCAAAACTCCATCATCATCCGACTGTCCCGTTCCTTTACTGTGGCGATAGCTGTAAGACGAGAAAGTACGACCTGGCCGATCGGCTGCCCCTGAGTTGTCTAACCTCAAAGGAAAAGAGCACATCCTTCATGATCGAGTGTTGTTCCACTGACTTCTGCAATCATAACAAACTTCTAACACTGCCCGAACCAGGTATACATTTTGTGGCACCGTTCATTTCAATCTTATACATATTCCGGCGGTATTTTTGTTTGGTTTCTTTAAAAAAAATCGTATTTCATTCGATGTTTATAGTTTCCAACTTTTGTTTAATGGCAGTAGAGAAGGTGTCGTAGAAATTCTGTGTCAAACGGGTCGAAAATGGTTCCCCCACAACACCCTTTCGCTTTCGATTTTGTATTATAGATCAAAATTATGCATTCCCATGCACACACCGTTGCTGTGGAGGTGATAATCCCCTCCCAGGAATGGTTGAAAGTAGTTTGCCTAATTAACAGGCTATCGAATTTATTATTGCTTTTTGTCCTTCACGTGTCTTCTGTATCTAATCGGTATAGTGGTTTAATTTTTGTACAGTGAACTAATTTCAATGTTGTTTCTAGTTTTGCATTATTTTGCTATAAAAAATCTGCAGCGACTGTTTATAGCAGCGACAGATGTTGTTTTCTTTTCTTGCTCCCTCTGCTTGTGCTAACTTTCCTCTTCTCTTTCCTTAAGAATGAATGTGTTTGAAAGTGTTTGATATGCTGTAAATTACAAGTGTTTTTCTTTTCGTGTTTGCAATATCTCTTCTCATTGAGCTTGGTTTCTTTTCCTACTGCTTATTTTCAATCTCCTTTGTTCCTCTTGTTTTGAGCTTGGTTTTATTTTACGCTTGAATGAATATTGCGCTTATTTTTTCAATGAACTGTTTTTTTAGAAACGTAGTGTAAATAGTAGATAATGTAAGTTCTGAATACTATTTTAATAGTTGAATTTTCTCTGACTCCTTTATTGTAATAGTTCAAACAAACATTTTTATCTAGAATTTCCACAGAGTTTACATAGATTGTATGATGTATCTGTCAGCAAAAGTGTTATCACAAGCTTGTGGTTCACATACCGACAATATTTGCATCATATCATCCCTTTTTCTATTGATCTATCAACAGCTCAACGATCTGAATAAACCAAAACTAATCCAAAAATTTGTCGTCCTGATCACAAATTTAACGAAAATACGCTTTGTCGCACTAATATTTATACTGAAGTATATTAAGTATATTATTATTATGTCCTTGAAACGTATAAAAAACAGTCTGTTGGATTCAACCTCAACAAATCTCAAAACCCCACCTTTCTGCAGGTGTAAATGGATCTTTGTTTGTCCAGTTCGACCCAACTGGCGGCACCAATAATTGGCCCTGGAGCAGCACCGCTCAAATGAACCGTTTTTATTTTGCTGCTGCTACTGCTGTAAAATGGAGTCGAAACTAAATGGGAAAGATAAAGTCTAGCTTCCCGGCCGCCACTACTGTTACCTCCCGTTGTGACCCTTGTGTGGGTTTAAGAATATTTTGGCAATTCCTGATCGGTATGCTTGTTGCGGCGGATTAGAACGAGCGACGATAGACGGGTGCGGCACGGGAGAGGGTAGAATTCGGTAAATGAAGCCAAAGTACAGTTACCGATAAAGGAGGTCAGCAATGAATTCGAAATTTGATCCCTTCCCTAACGCGCGGCTCTTCCTTTTCCATATCGTGATACCTGGGGGTGGGATTGAATTGGAACCTGGAAAAGGAGATGGTAAGGTAAAAAAGCGAAACACTCACACAAACGGCTCGATCGAGAACGTTTTACTACGCCCTTTCCACATCAAGCGGTGCTGAATAATTTAATCGAATTACTGCAACTAAACTTCTTAAATATTTATCATTGATTAGGAACGCTCTTAAAATAAAGAATTTTATATTTCTTTTTGCGGGGGGCGGTATGATGAAGGGATTTTGGTTGGCGGAAATGCGTCTCATTCTCAAAGAAATCCTCGACGGCACAGGTTGTAAATGGATCCAGCGGAAAAATGGAAAATAAGTTGTATAGCTTTTGTGTATTTTCAAGAAATCGCAATAAAAGGTTGATAAGAAATTCTGGAAATGTTTTATAAAGTTAACATTTTCCCCAATCTCTTGAGCATCCTGTGAAACAGTTTTCGGTGAAAAAGTTCGAAACCTCATCGCCGTGCACGCTTTCTTACAAACTACCAGGCTGCTCCATTTCATGGGAAAGAAGGGAAGCGTTTCCTTTTTTTTCCTCTCGCAATATCTATTTTCTGTGTTTTATCTCTCCACCCATCTGTACATCCTGTGCCACGGTTTTTGGGATTCACCTGCTTGAGCATTCCATTGGCATCGCTTATCGTTATCGACACTACCCTCTTCTCCCTTGCTGCTGGTATGCCATCCCAACAAAGAAAAAAGGGACAAACGGACGGAACTGAATTAAAATACCTGCGCCCGATCGGTTTCAGCACGGGCGATTGTGTTGACACAGAGACCGATCGAGCGACAGGCTATGATTGGGAACGCCCGGTCGAAACCCGCCCGGTGTCTGGTGGGCTTCGTTTACCGTCTTGGTATTTTTGAGGCCACACGTGTGGCCGGCGCACCACCGCGCGTTGGTTGCGGTAATTTGATAGGCATAGGGCGCCGATACGAATTCTTTGAGGCCGGTTTTGCGAGGGCGCCTTTTGAGAAGAGCCATCAAACGGGTAAAAGGGTTGCAGGGCGCATTTGGCATTCCATTTTGGATCTGCTATCGGTGGAAAACCTATTTCATCTTGAGATGATGTGACGCTCTGCGCACTTTTCGTGCGATGATGGGTGTCCAGTGCTGCTTCGAGCTGTGAGTTTTAGCCTTCCCTTTCGCACTTTGATTGGTTGCTTGGCAGAAGATCGGGACTTTTTTTGTGTCAATCATGATGAGAGCACGAAAAGAGGATACGCGTGTGATCATTTAGAGATAAGCGGATGGTTGAAGGAGGTTTTAAATCGAACACCTACCAAACATCTTGAACCTCTGGCAACGTTCACAATGGGAGGAGGCAGATACCTTTTGTTTATTTATAAAAATCAAATCATTTCACCAGACACACGTACCGCAGGCGTGGGATTGTATTTTGTCACGCGTAGCTGAGTTCTGCTTTAACTTAAGCAGTCACAGACACAAAGAAAATTAAACATTATTTGAACGCAACGTTTGCAGCGCGCGATTGGTTGGGACTTTCAATTCGCTTTCAACCTCGGAATGGAACGGAAGTACACCACGTCCGAGAGCGAGATACAAGCCACACAGATTGCCGTTCTGTCGGTGCGGTTGCCTTTCGCACAGAAGGGCAAACTCCCCTGACAGCATTTGATGTGGTGGCGGTGGCACAAACGAAGCTGTTTCCCATTTCTGATGTTTTTTTCATGTATTGCGTACGCGTTCCGTATCTCGCTCTCTTTACACATTGACCGGAAACCAGGGGTAGTTTTATCATACCTCTTTTTTTTTTTTAGATAAAAGCAAAACAAAAAGCCCCAAAAATGTCAAGCGCGTGCTAGGTCGATTTCCCAGCAGTCCCTTGGAAGATAACAGATTAACAACGATCGAGTGTATGTGGGCGAGCAGTTTGTTGTGTCTGTTGTGTGGCGCTCACGATCGTGTGAGCTGGCATGATTGGCGCTGGCATAAAACGGACCCCCTGAAAAGTGCGGTTAAACATTTTAGAGCTATTTTAATATTTAAAAGTGAAGCTCTTCGGTGTGCCACTCAGGTTTTTCGTTTTTGGCATGAATGTGGTGGAATAGGTTTAAAGGGCTGAGCAGGGTACCATTACAATGCATAGCAACCAACCCGGTGGTAATAAACCGAGCTCGTAGAGCTGTAATTTCGGTCGGTAACATATAAACATTAGAGGAACGTTTAGAGATGAGAGAACCCTTGACTCTCCGTACACCGTATAAAAAGCCGCCCTTAGAAGGGAAGGAGTTTCAGGAGCACAGAATCTTAACCACCGCGCTGTGATGGATAACCACGCGTGTTTCGCGTTTATGAGTTCGGTTGTGCGTGTCCTTTTCGGCTCCGCTTCCCACTCACACGCGCGCTGTGCCGGATGGACATAAAGTGCAATTTGTTCATTGAAGTCGAAAGATCTTTTGAACCCGTGCGACGTTGGAGCGTGTGTTGTAGGTTGCGATAATGATGTTTTGGCGGCTGCTGCGCCTTACGATTCAGTGCCCTAAAGTTGAGTGCGTGCATGTGTGCTGTGTGTGTGTGCACCCTTAGCGACGGGACTGTGTGTCTGGATATGTACTGTGATGGTTTTTATTACACAAGCACAATCGTAAAAGTAGCTGTGAAATGAAAATGGCTACGTGCATCCAGAAAAGCGCAGGGACACGATCCCACAGGTCAGCTAGGGTGAGGAGGTTGCTTTTTTTCTACTTCTTCTTCGTTGCACTCTTTAGCCAGAAGAAGTCATCCCCACAGGAAGCAAAAGGTTGAGGTTCCGTGCGGCAAGGGAAGAAGATAAAAGTTGAAATCGTGAGCTTGTTTTAATGGTCAATTTTTGCACTTCTTTCATTACTCTCCCGTGTGACGACACCTCCTGCAGCAGGGGTCGGCAAGGCACCATTGTTTCCAGCGTGGCATCATTTAATTCTATTCTGTGACATGTGCGCGCAGTAGGTAAAAAAGCGCTTGTAAAGTTTTGTTGGTAACGAGAATTCTCGTAATCGAAATTGTTGAACATCTCATCCTTTGCCGCGGGGTCGTCTTCCTCGACCCGAGGAATGTCTTGTGTAATACGAGCCTGTTGGTTGGTGTGTCTGGTTAATTGGTGTCGCTTTTATAGGTCTGTTAATTTTAATCGAAATCACACGCTATGAAGACGACACTCCTCGCGTCAAGTGGGAAGCAATGCTGCTGCCGTGTCTGAAATAGCTTCATGATGAAGTTAAGAGTTAATGGCACGCGATGTATAAGGTAGGATGATCGATTTCCGGACGCATGTTTATTTAATAACATCCATCGATTGTGGGTTTTAATTCGCTTTGTCCTCTTCATTGAGATAAAATCTACAGCAACTAAGGGCTTTTAGAAAAATCAAAGAAAGAAGCTGCCAGTAGCATCAAACGATTAGCTTTTTATTCCTAAGAATGTTTGTGTGTGTGTGGTTTTCTTTCAAATGGAATGTTTTGTGGGCTTGCTGTTGGAATTTGGAACCAAATCTGTGCTGTCATAAAAAAAAAATCTCTTTCTGATGCCCGTAAAACTTTTTCCGATTTACAAGAAAGCAACCAACAGCCAGAAGCGCACCGCAACAAAAAAAAATATCGAAAGGAAAATAATTGCGGGCTGAGTTTTCACATGATAAAACGCAAACACACCACGACGACGTCCCTGTCGCCGAGCTGGAGAGAGGGCTGTGTGTGTGCGGTACAGCGATCGGTACACAAAGAAAGTTTTCAGACCGTAATCTGACACTGTATCCTCCTTCGCTGCTTGGTTTTGTGGGGGCTATATGCCTCCAGTTAGGGGGGGGGGAAAGGATGTGTACATGTGTGAGGTGCAGGTGGGTCGAATCGAAGTTAGCCATTGCGATACACAAACTCTCGCTGTAGGCGAAAGCGCGAAGTTGATGCTTCGCTATTTTGGCTGAAATATGTACACAGAACCATCGAGGAAGAGGAGCCACTCAGCGTCTTCCTTGTTAGTGGGACGACGGGAGGGAGTAGAGATAAATTGTTACCAAAGTGTAAAACTGACACCAGACCAGATAAAACTGAAACCCATCAAAACCCATCAAAACCACTCCCGCGACGATTTGTCTCGTTCGGGGTAGGGGAATGGGATGGCTCGAATGGAAGGGGTTTTAGTGGTCTTCGGTTCCGCCGCCTCAAGTTCACCGATAGAGGATGCTCCTAAAAAACAACATTCATAAAAAAAATCGTCCATTAATGTGTTATCCGCCTTTCTTGATGACACGGTGTGATATTGAATAACATTTTCGTCGTCCGGTGGAGGAAGCAATTCTTAGCAAAACGGTGCAAAGATGCATGCCGTTAAGCTTTCTGAGGAGTTGTGTAGAGTGGCTGTGGTTAGCCAAGATCACCAAGCTACCCCTTTTATTTATGTCACCCCTTTTTTCTGCCTTGAAAACGTTATGGAAAGGGTAGGGTGTCCATTAAACGGGATGCGTTGATGGAGCTGGATCCTATTAACCGCCGCCGACGACGGAAGTCCACGGAAATAACCTCCCCGGAGCGCTCCCCGGCTAAGCTAGTCTGCGGTGTTCGCACCGCACCCGGATTTAGTTTCGTGTAGCAGATAACAGATCCCGAAAAACCACTCATAATGTACGTTATTAGTTGATTGGTCAGACGACTACAACAAAGATGACTTCCACAAGACTACGCTTCGGCAGACGACACCACCGCTTGGTGGTGGTATATTGACACCTTTTTTCCAACAACCGGAACCACAATATACGGGCCCCGCAGCTACAGCAGCAGCAATAGCCCGAGGCACTCTCGGATATGGGGCTCCATTTTATGAGAGTGACCCATCAGAAAGATATTTTATGACTTCCCGTTCCACTCGGTCCAGCTGTACCGGCGCGTCACGAAGAAAGCGCCCCAAGTTCGCAAAAGCTGCTCGACAAAAGACGCTGGAATTCTGGGTGATGGGATATCTCGGTCTCGTCTTTGGGGACGGGGGTGGTTTTACTTTTTCGTTGCGTGAAAGTGAATCGTCCATAAAACAGGAACAAAACCCCACCACTACCACCATCACCACCAACGGACGGCTTTTCGCTTTCAGACGACAGTTACTTTGGCATTGATCCGTTGCAAAAATACGAGCGTTCGTGTGCAGCGCGTTTGGGTTGCTCCAGGAATGGTGGGTCCTCGCTCAATCCCGGACTCCCCCAATGCCCAAAGACCATGTAATGGTTCCGAAGTTAATTAAATCAACACAAAGGTGTCACATTACCTTTCGGGGGTGGTGTTTGCAGCTTTGTGTTTTATGTGCCTTGCCCGTCCGTTCGTGGTGGGTGCGTTTGTCTTCCCGACCGAAGGCCTCTGAACCATTTTTAGGATCTGCCATTGTGCGTGTGTGTGTGTGTGTGTGTGTGTTTGTCCACCCCCTTTTGTCCGGTCTCTATCCAACGGTTGGGTGTCTAGCCTTTTGGAGAAAGGTCAAATAGAACGGGAGCTCCTTCGCAAAGGAAGCGCGCGCAATAAAGCGTATCAAACGCCCGACAGCTCCTGTGAGTGCTGGAGGAGCTAGTGCAAGAAATTTAATTAGCATGCTTTGCTGGGCACAACAAGCGAGGCCACCGAGGCCCTTGCTTGATTCACGGACGATACTCACTCACCCACACATCTATAGCGACTAGAGATCTAAGGCAAGGCCAGCAAGTCTAAAAGCGAAGATCTCGGCTGATGATCTCCTAGCACATTGGCATTCGGTACCTGTATTCTGGGAAGTGGCCGTACCGAATCGCTTCCCCGAACCGGGAGCAGCATCTTCTCATCCTCATTGCTGGGGCTGGAGCACGAAGCTTCGGAAAGCTTTCTTAGGAACGTGCAGCAGCCAAATGGCCACAGACGTCAGGATGTTACGATGAAGGTGGTATCCAAAATGAAATGGATGGCTAATGAAATTTCCTTTCCCCAGCCCCAACAGCACTCAACCCGTTGACCCGTGGGCTGCACTTTTGCACACCCACACACACACACACCCAACAACAGGAAGGTCAGGATCGCCGTGGTTGATCTCGAGCGAAAGGTGCATTTAAATAAGATTCGCTCCGGCCAAGATGATGGTGCTTTGTTGTTGTGTTGTGTGTACACCCGGTAAACGATTGCGGCACGTCACGCCGGACATGTGCGGCACAGCACGTGGAGCAAAGAGTCTTTTAAATGGAGAAGATGTCTTGCTTCCAAGAGTGAAGCAGGCAGCAGCAATCTTGCTTTAGAGGTAGAATGAGCCCTTCTCGGGATGCATCAAATCTAACTGACGTTGAGATTTTTTGTTGTTGTGTCTTTATGATACCCTTTCTGTGTTGTCTGGGAGAATGGTTTTGCGAGGCTTGCTCGCTACGGTTTCTAGAAGCCATAAACTGGTCTTCCAAGAGTAAATGCTATTAAATACACCAAAACAATGGTTAGCACTTAGGAAGTTGTTAAGAAGGAGAGAGTTCCTTCTCAGCTTCGCCATTTTTCACTCGAAGGTCTTTGGACGTGCTTTGTCTGTTTTGATTTAATTAAAATAAAGATATTCAATGCTTGCACAAATCAGTAGCGTGATTTTGATGTATATAAACGCATTTATAAAGCAACAGAAATGCAATTTAAGTCGAGGAAATTTCGGGACGAACTTTTCACAAATCTGCATTCCAAGCAAGTTTCCCTTAAAATGATTTTTACGCAGTGCGCTCAATTGAGTTGTTGTGTGCTGAGGGAAGTTCTTGAAAACACCTCTCGTAATATCTTCCAGTCAGTAGACTTGCTTTGTATCCCTTGCATATCGCCTGCAAACGGTGGCAAAGTAATTGTTTAAGGTCATCCGGTGTGGGACAAATAACATTCGGCAGTGCCCACCATCCACCATCAACCAAAGCTCTGTTAGCAAAACTTTGCAAACGACAGAAAGTACGGTAGACACACACACAAACACACACAGCCCACAGTAAATTCTGCGGTTGTTGTAAAATTGTCCTCACCTCGGTGCGACGCTTGACGCAAATGGACTCGGTTCGCGTGTCCAATTCGCGTGCCCAGGAATCCTTAAATGTTCCAGCGCCAAGTCACCAGCGATGACGACGGCGACAACGGAAATGGTGTGGACGATGGTTGGTTGGGGTGGCGCGGTAACTACCGGCACCGAAATCCGGGTGGAAAGTCATTCAATTTGAGATCGAGTTTAAATTTTGGAGACAATTTGTGCCGTGCAGCACCTTTCCCGCCGCTGCCTGGCGGTTCCATTTCCCCGTGCTGACGGCGCTTTTCGTTGGTGCGACAGGGTAAAATGCCTGACCGACCGCGCGTGGTAGCATTTTCCGAATATCTTCTAATTCTAAAGTGGTATCTTGTTAGCTGCTTGTTGAGTCATTGCAACGGCGATGACGACGAGGACGGTGCTTCGTTGGGGTATCATCGGCCTGGAACGAATGTGAAGTCGTGCGTTGTTCTGCGGTATTAACGGTGTGCCACAGGACACAAACGCACATAGAGCACATAGAAAACCCATGGAAAAGTTTGTTCTTGGCGAGGCAGAAAGACGGTGTGTTGTGAGACGTGGGGATTTCCTTGTTTTCGTACTGCAGCAACATACACACACACCGCCCAACAAAAACCGTCTAATAGTGCTCACCTAAAGTTGTGCGGTGGTTTCCATTTCGTGAATGCTGTGAAACATTGGACCCGAAAAATAATAATGAAAAGAAAAAAGAGGGAGAGAGAGAAAGAGAAAACAAACGCTCATAAGAAAGCGAATCCTCCTGCTCCGCGTCTGATGCCGAAAACTTCACGGCAGTGATGAAAATGCGTGATCAGAATCTGTTATCAAATCGAGCCATCGTTGATTCAATTAACCCGAGTTAAGCCGGGAGCTTTCCGGTACGTCCGGTTTTTCTTTATTCCCGACACAAGTATGCTTTCCGTCCTCTCACTCTGTGTGTGTGTGCGCGTTTGTGGCTGTTTAGTGTATAGAAGAGTTTACTTTAGTGTGTTTTTGACTTGACTCGCACTCGTCTCGTGTTTGTAACTTCAAGTCGTCTCTTTGTTTGCCCGGCAGGGAAATGGTTCTGATCCTTTCGTCCTAGTCGGGTAGTTCATTTCCATTCCGTCCATCAGCTGGGGAATGGGTTCCTCGTTCTTTTGGTAAGGGTCTGTTAAAAAAAAGAAAGAAACAGAGAAAAGCTGCTCTATTCCGGTAACACTTTCCTTCTCAGTAACAGTTTGACTTTGAGCAGCAGCAGCAGCACAATCGTTTTCTTCTTGTGCTGGACGATAATCGGTCCCTCGTTGGAGGCGGAGGAGGGAGAGCGAAAGGTTTTGCAGTTCGCCATCATGTGCTGATGGTTCGATGGAGAAAATTTGTTTCACACCGTAACCGACCGGTGGGAAATTACTTATCTTGATCCCTATGCCAACACCGATTGGGAAAGGATTTGTGCTGGATAAAGGATGTTGTTTTTCTTATCGCACACATCACAATAATTTGTTGGGCTCCGAGCCGTGCCGAGAAGCGGCTGCTGTAATATTTGTTCATCATTTATTGTGAGGCGATTTTGTGGCGAGAAGGCAAACAGAGCAGAAATTATGCTGCGCTGCTTGCTGTTGGAACGTATGTTTTGGGCCGCACAGAACGCACACTCACTTGTTTATCTGTGTTCGCGTGTAGTCTCTGTTTGACCTTTTCAAGTAATCCTATTATCGATGGCAAATGGCAGGACGCATATTGGACGTGTCAATCGCACAAAGGCAGGACGATTCCGTTCGGCCAGGATATTGACATCTTGGCAATAACTTAGCTTGGGGAGCCGTTCCGACTATTGAGTAACCATGGCAGTTTTTGGGAGGGAAAATCGACGCAATATGAGCTGATTGTTTGTTAGCTGTTATTGCTTTCTCAGGTGTACGCATCGGGGAGGGTTTTGTCAGATTACATCTTTCTTGGAATGTCAAACTTTGAATAAGATTCGATACGAGTTACAGAAATGATTGTCACAACACGCGTACCTCACGAATTTCCGTTTGATCTTCTTGTTCATGGTAATAAGAGCATAGAGTTTCTTATACTATATCCTTTTAGCCCAATAGGAGATATTCAGTTTAGTACCCACTTAGCCTCTCAACTTGCAAGCTAGAACAAAGATAACATGCTCCTTAGTTCTACCTAAAATTTTCGCATAGTGCTTTCTTGTTGGGCAAGATGATGGCCGGAATCCGCCCCAAGGTTTGAGATCCATACAAGAGATGTGAAAGCATCCTGTCGATCGAACCAGCCAGTATCGACGCAAATGGATGGGTGGAGTTTTATCGAAAGTCAAATGACACGTTTTCATTTGCTGGAGACATGGAGAAGCAAGAAGTTTAGGTCCCGTTTTTGTTTTGGCTTTGGAACATTTTGCCTAACTTATTGTACTATTCTTTTTATGTTGAAACAGAAGAGGATATAACACATTCCGAGCATAAAATAAACGTATTGTAATTGCAGGCACACTGCATGTATAATAATGCCAATAAACTTTTTCCAAAGCAAAGTAAAGACATTTTCTGTACTTTTCTTCGTCCTTTGCTTGCAACCGTACTACTGCTACTGCTCGATTGTTATAACAGAAAGAAGAATACAGCAATTGCATGGTCCATTTCCTGCCTCTGTGGATCCCTAAACTACTTCGCATCGCCTTCCAGGGTGGTCCGTAACCGCAAAACTCGCAAAAAGGTTCCCTGTTTTGCACCCAGCAGACTCCTTCTCGGGTCGTTTTGCGGTGTAATGTCTGTGTGTGGGGCGGTGATGGCGATTGTAGCCATTTCGACGAGCTTCCGACGTAAAGAATGTTATGCAAAGTGGGGTCCCCGAAATCGGGGCATAAATAAGGAGTGAAGTAAAAATTGCCGTGTGATAAAAATTAACGATACAGTTGCCCGATCGTCAACTGGTTCGCCGTCTTCGTGTGGTCGTTGTCGCCGCTTGCAAATGGTACGCAATACGCAAGGCCTTCAGAGTGTGTGTGTGTGTGTGAAAGTAGGTGGCGATGCGCCATGCATGCCGTTTGCGCAGGCGTATCTCTGTGCAGGTACAGGGTGTAGAGGTGCGGGTTAAGCGGGAAGCGGCAGATGTAGGGTCGTATTGAAATCGATTAATGTTGACGATGACGACGATAATGGTAATAACAGTAATAAGCTATGGCGATGATAAAAATCAATAAATGTGATGTGAGATCATCACACCCATCTGCAAGTAGAGCGGACAGAGGAGATAGAGGGAGACTGCGTGGTGATGCAGCACGATTGCACGATCGTGGACCAGTTGAGCGTGGTTTAATTTTATGGCCGTGGATTGTTGGTCCAATTTGAAATGGAGGGAAACAATAAAACTTCTTTTTTTTGTAAGTAAATTTTGCTTATATCGGAAGTATAGGGAAATCTTTTCAATAATTTAATTTGTAACGACCACCAAATCAAATCAATTCAAGTTGGTTTGCAAAGTTTTGTGTTATGCTTTTTTGCTAGCATCTTACTGCTTTCGTCCTCCAACCATTGCAAGAATTTTGTGATCCGTATACATATTAGATCTTAGGATCAAAAAGAAAGCTAAGAGGAACGGATGAAATAATGCTTCAACATTAGTCTGTTTAACTTTCCACCTCCAATCACCTCCTGACCTCTGTTTGTGCTTGTGCACCGGGCCCCAATACTCTAACGGGTGATTATTGATGGTAATTTTTCTTTTCGTACAATTTCACTGCATCCACGCTCGGAATCATCTCAACTCTCCCCATTTCCCCTGAAAAGCAACCATCTCTTGTTTGGTGACGCCAGAGAAAGAGAGGTCGTCCGTTCGAATGTAATCATCGTGTCGCGTCTTTCTACCAAGGTTAAACCCATGAGGGCATACGGAGAGACAACGGTAATAAAGATTAATGATAAAGATTGCAGGAAGGGTGTTGTATCCCGCCTTTTTTGCTTGCTTGCTTCAAACTCCCCTTTGCTACATGTCCGAGTACGTCAAGCGATCGCTCTGTTACTGCACATTCATTACTCTGGGACGAAACAAGTACATGTCGAGCGTGTCCTGGGGGTTGCTGTCACTGGCTCAGGTGCCAAGGTACCAAGCTACAACAAATTGAACAAAGTTTTGGGGGGTACACTTCCCGGACGAACTGACATAGAGCGCAGCAAGTGCACGGTGTGTACAACCGGTGCTACATACTAGCGCCACCGGGGGAGTGATGAAATGTTGCCCCGAGCGATAAGATTCTGATGGAAACAATGTTCCCGATGTGCCTGTGATGTTCACGATTGCTTTTCGTTGTGTGTGCTGCCACGGTGGTTGTTTGAGAGATGGTGATGTCGGATGCTTACGTAAAGGTTACGCGTTACCAATCGCTTGTTTTTTGTTGCTTTGTTCTCTGCAAGTACCACCGCTTGTTCGATCTCTATTGAGCAAGATGTGGCAGCGAAGATAGTGTATTTAAGAAACCGAACTGCATGGTTCTATGGAGCAGCGCCGAACGAGCTTTTGGGTCATCAAGCAAGGTGTCACTCTCGGAGCCGGAACTTGTTTCTGCTTTAATCGTGACCACAGATGTGAGGCGGGCGAGCTTCATTTATCAAAACCGGTCATTTGTCAACGGGTCGTTAAGCGATCGGAATAAATTCCGATAAACGATGATAGTAACACACTGATCCAGTTTCGGAGCTGCCTATCTAATGATCCATACCAAACTCGTTTGACCGGATCCAACCGATGGTGGTGTGCTGATGAATAGTGCATTGAAAGTTCAAGCTTGTGTGATAATGTTTGGGTAATTCCCCCCCTGGAACACTTAGCACAACTTGATGAAGGCAGAACGCTCTATCGGCTTTAAGCAAGGAGGAGGAGATACTTGAAGAGACTGAATAAATCTCATTCTGGAAATCGCTCAAAGCCACACATCATGCCTGCTGATGCCTGTCTGCTACCGGAGCTCAAAATTATGCTGATGTAATGCTGGATTAACAAACAAAGTTTGCAGACATCATCTCCGGTACCTGGGTGCAATGTGCTGTAAGTATTGGAAACTCGAACGAGAAGCGGAACGAGACTAATGCTGCTGCCTCATCGAGCCAATTCGTCGAGCTAATGTTCTAATGGAACCGATCATTTGGAATAAGAACACAAGGTGAACGTGTCGTCTGTAGCACTTCCCATAGAAACACTTTTTGTAATCGTTTTTGAACGGATTCGTCTACAATATCAGTCAATCTTGCAGGAAAAATCAGATTCTTTCGCTGTATTTCCGTAAACCACATTCCGCGGTATAAATCTCTAACTCGATTCCGGCAACGTCTAGACTGAACGCGCAGCACACAAAATTGGATGCGAAAAGTAGGGAATCATATTTGAATGCCCAAACAGCGCTGCTGGGGGGGCGTACGAGATGATAAGACAGTAGGCCAACACACCCGAACGCAGCCGCCGGAATCGCAAAACATCCCCTTGGAGCGATTCTCATAATTTCAATTTCAATTCGTTCTCGTCGTTACCCTTCAGACCGACCGGTCAGCTACCTCCAGCAAAGCGCTGGCGAGGGAGCGAGCGCGCAACCAGCGCGCTTCTTTCCGGTCGGCTGCGTAGAGAGGTTTCTCGGATATATCTTCAAACGCTGCTCTCAGAGCCCCGTGTAGAGTCACCCCTATCATAGAGTCACGCTTTGGCGAGGGGGGCATTCCGTGCCAGTTGTCGATTACCGTCGCTCTATCGCACACTGCCGGCCGCTCTAAGGCTTGTTCGGCCATCAGCAAGGAATTGCGTTGTAATGTATATTCTTCTCTCTCTCTTCATTGGCTTGCTCTACCTCATTCCCCCGCTCTTGCCAACGCTGTCGGCTTTACGTTCTGGTTTGTTTCGGGGCGTGATTGCAGGGCGTTCAGGCTATAAAATTCAAATGCGAAATAATTTGCACGCATATAAATTTCATGATCACTGGGCGGGGACAATACAAACGCAACCGACGGCTTCTTCTGGTCGAGAGGCCGATATTTCTAGACCAAGCGAAATACTTGCCGACGTCGTCGCCTCCAGCCTCCATTGGCAAGTGATGAGATTTGGATGGTTTCGAAAGAAAAGCTGGCACAAAAACTAGCCCGAACAGATATGTTTTAGTTTCCAGGCTTCAGCCGCAGATGTCTCTCTTTGTTGTTGAGAGACGGCGTATTTTCGCTTTGAAATCATGACGCGCGCGTGTGTGGTGTCGATCGGTCTCTGAACCGTAGAGCGAAAGATGCTGTGTGGTGGTGGTGGCGAGGACCTAGCCCCTCGGGTGTCTTTTGTGTCAGAATCATCTAATTTGCGTCTCACGTGCCAATGATTGAAATTTGCCCATCGGCAAAAAAGCAGCCGGCAAGCGAACATCATAACAAGCATAATTGTTTCCATAGTTTAGCCGGGTGTTGAGGGGAGGGAAGCGGACCTAGGGTTTCGGGAGGGCGTAGCTTAGACGAAACCGCCATATCTCGTACTCGGTTGAGCTTCGCGCTTGTGGCCAAATATGGCCAGATCCTACACACACACATACATATTGTTCGAACCAGGCTGTGTTCGAAGTCAAAGTTTTTCGCCCCGGGATGTGTTTTCTTTTGGTGAGAAGCTGGAGCGCGGTAAAGGTTGTGCTATCGAAACACTTTAATTAGCGAGCCCGTTGGTGGCGGCTGTAGTGGGGTTTTGTAATGATAGTTTTAGGCAGTCGACGCCGCCAAGTCATGCCAGGCGACGCGTTGCGAAATATAGGAAATATATTTAATATTTTAATGAGACCATAAATGAAGCTGCTTGTGTTGGCAGAAGTGAGAGCTAATTGGTTAATGGATAATTTATTCGCGACGTATCAGCTGTCTCGAGTGTGGATAAGCGTTTTTTTCCAAAAAAGAGCATCTTCATAATGTCTAGTGACGTAAAGGGCACTAGGAAAATACAACATCTTGCAGTATGAAAGTACAATTGCTTCGTCTCAGAAAACTCGCTTATTAAGTCCATTAATAACGTTTAATGTTTTACCTTTTCTGAAATACTGAGCATTCGTCGGAACTAAGGCTATTCTCCTTTTATAATTGATCTTAAGTATTTAAGAATCCTTTTTTCAGGGATAAAGTTTACCTTCAAAATTTCGCTGTTTAATTGACTCTCATTCTTCAAAGCTCTTTTATAAGCTTTTTTCGCCAAAACTTTTCTATCGAAACCTTTCTGCTGCTTTTCTGACGGAAGCTGTGGGTTATGTGCATTCTTCATCATCATTTATCATTCGCCATTTTGTCACGCAATCTTTTCGTTGTGCGAGAGGGGGGGGAGGGGGGGTGTACATTTAGGAGTCGCTTAACAGCATTGGAAGGTCGGCAATAAGCGAATAGAGAAAAATCTCTCATTATTCATATTTGTTCAAACCTCATCTTATGCTCATTTTGCGCTCTTCTCAGCCTTCATCTGATCAGTGAAGCGATCATCGGCGACTTCCCATCGACATCATCATCATCAACCTTTACCATCTTCATCCTCTCACCACTACTACTGTGTGTTGTGTTTTTGTGTGCTAGTGGTAGTACTCATCCTGTTCCTACCGAAACTACCCCGGGTGATGGATGGTGGTAGCGGGATAGCAAGTAAGCTCGTTTCGTAAGTTCTCTGTCACTAGGTAACAGTGGACAAACATCTAGTGCATGTGTACCTATTGTAAGGCGGGCGTCAAAGCTCACCGAAGCAAACAGCAGCTAGTAAAGTTCTACATTTCCCTCTATTTTTCGGACCACTCCATTCAAAACCACTCGGCGGCGCCCTCTCCTATGGACGTGTGCTGTGCCCAACCCACCTCCACCTCACTACTACTTCTATCGCTTCCGGTTCCTATCCTTTTACGGCATGTATGTGTGTGTGTGTGTGCGTTTGGCAATCAAACAAACCAATATCTGTTGGCGCTGTGTAGGTGCGTGGAGCACAAAGAGCTTAATCTGAAGCATGATCCTCTCTGGTGCCGGCAGAAGACTACCACCGAGCCCCACTGGATGGGCTGTTGCAAGGAAGACTTTTGCAATCTGGAGATCGTGTTTAGCTACCTGACGCCAGGTGAGCATGGGGCAGAAGGTTTCCGTACTCCTCTCCCTTCTCTCTTTACCTCTATGGGTTGTTTTGTTGGTGGAATTGTGTGCCCATGTGATGTCCAACCTTTGGAGTGCGGGGGTTTTTTGTTGTTGGTACTTTTAAGAAGCTACATATAACATTCTACCACGTGTCCAGTATGTGCGTGCGTCCTTATATCTCTTTCTTTCTGCCTCTCAGTGTGTGGTTTACTGTTCATCTGAAAGAATATACATCCTGGTTTGGTTAGGTGAACGTGTTCTGTCAAAACATCATTCTACAAGATTTCGGGACACGTGCTGTTGTGTGTGGGTTTAAGTCATCATCCGCATCCTGGTAATGTCCAACTATTGCAAACCATACTAGTAGAGGTACTTCCCTGTCATACGGGTATATTAGTTGTGTATCGTTTTGTGTGTGTGCGTATGTTTGTGTGTGTATGTATGTGTTTGTGTGTGTTGTGGGGAGAAGTGTCACAATTAATTCATGCCCGAAGCTTGGTTAGCTTCATTAATGCTATTCAACAAACACAAAATGCGTCACTTAATCATACTCGGGGATCCTTCGTCATAATCTTCAGGAGTGTGCGGTGGCGTGCTGTAACTACCATACTCCCACGGTGCGCCAGCATTCCAAGAATTAACCATCAAACAAGGCTCGAAATGAGATCCATCCATTTCCATCTTTGATAAACCTCTCCCCGCCATGGGCAGCTGAAGAGAAGGGGAAAGGTCCTCGCCATCCTGTGGGAAATCAATTCCACGGAATTTCTGCCCAACAACTTACAAACAATGCGCTATAAATCCATAAACCGTCAACCGTGTTAGTCACCTTCATCAACTAGATAAATATCGTCGGTTGTGACTGTGTGCTGTGTGTTGCCCCCTGGCTCCTAGGTGGTGGTGTTGGGTGGCGGTGATGGCTGTGCTGTACGATTTCCTCTACCTCCTTTCGGAACAGTTGTGTATTAATATTGGAAGGTATCTCCCGCTGTGGCCACACGCGGTATCGAGTCCTCTGGGCAAAACGGCAATCGTCATCGTCGTCATCCTTCCTTCCAGCACACGGCGATGGGGGTGGTTGCTATTTTCCCGCTGCTTCGCATTTGCGTGCGGATTTAGCTTTGTGCCCTTCCAGGAACGCAGGACAAAGGTTTGGGTCGCTATGGAGGTTTGGCCATATTTAGTTGCGGTAGTCTCTTGGGGTAATCCGGAACGGGTCTTTGTTGTTGTTTAGGCGGCTGCTGGTTCAAAAATAGCGCCCGCGCGCGCTGACTTGTGCCTTTTTACTGTGACAACTTCAACATTGGACAGGAACACGGTGGTCATAAAGTGGTATCTAGTTTGAAGGTGGTCATCAATTTGATGCAGCTAACCCGTTCGTCTATGGCAATGCTTTATTTGCATTGGAATCTCAAGACAGAGGATGAAATCAGTTTGCAGTAATCTATTAGCGGGTGCTATCTGATCGTTATTGTTTGCAGTTGTTTTAATCATTCATTTTTCCCGAAGCAGCACCGCGCCACACATGTTTTGATTGCATGTAACACGAAATGTTCGATGTAGACAAATAATTTTTCCTGTTCCGAATTCTACCAAAGAAGAACAGACGGTGCGCAGACCCATGTTTCATCGTTTACCAGTTTCGTCGGACGGACAGACGGACGGACTCTGTGTGCTGTGTATGTAGAGTGCCTGACCGCATACAATATTTTATCGAGTTTACGAGCTTGCCGAAAATCAGCTTCCTTGTGTGGTTGTGTTTTATTTTCTGCGTTTGTAGCTGTGCGTGTGTGTGTGTGCTGGAAATCCGTTTGTTTGTTATTTATCGATACATTTGTGTTACACGGGAAAGTAATCATTTATCTGAAGGTGCTTCATTGGAAGCGAAAGCATATTTGGAGAAAGGTGGAGAAAACTCAGTTTGGGAGTAAAATAATGGTAAAACGGTGAACGACATTTTGTGTTGCGAGCAAAAACTAATGGCTTTCGTGAGTAGTGCTGCTGTTCGTAGGGTGTCGAGAAGCACGATATAGTTTGCAAATGAATGAGCATTTATGTTTCAGGGGAAAAAAGGTACAATAATATAGCAGTAGAACAATCGCAGAACCACGGCTCTTTGTGGTGGTAGCCTCATTTTCTAGGTATTAATTCCTTTAACCAGTGTAATGTATTCAACGGAAATAAGCTTAAAATCATAATTAGTTTTCCCTTTCTAAGCAGCATCAGTTAAAAAGCTTCATGATTAAAATGCACACTGAAGTTATAGCGTGATAAAGTACAGGATGATTATTATAGCACTTTATGGCATAATTTCACCACACACACAGAGAGTTGTTGCGATTGCATACCTTCAGGCGTGTTTTGCCCGTGACTATCGCTTTCTTTTTGTGGTTTCGACGCCTCGGCAGTCGCCAGTCTTTGTTTTTACGCGCCCCTCGGAATGAAACAGCACATTAAGTAACCAAGATTAGTGAATTGCGTTTATGGTCTGTGCTTTGCTGGCCTCCTTCCTCCCATTATTTCTTTGCATCGACTGGTTCCAGTTGTCCTAACTGATTCTGTTTGTGCCAGAATTGGAGTCACACAGTTTAGCATAAACCGAGCAATGGAAAGTTTGCCCCATAATCGTTAAGGCTAAACGCGCTTTTCTCGGAAGAGAAAAAGTGTCACACGCTTTGTGTGTGTGTGTGTACGCGTGTACGTTTGAGGAGCTTTAATGCCTTTGTTTTCCTTCGGTTTTGAATGGCGCCTGTTTCTCAATCTAACTTTGCTCGAAAAGAAGAACGCAACAAAAAAATAATTCGCGTAGCTGAAACGAGTGCCATTAGATGCCTGTTAAATGTGTTAGTGCATGCCCTCTTTTACCTTCGTTGTAGTGGTTTTGCGATTACGAACCACAAAGTGGCTAGAAGTTTTTTGTTTTGTTTCAGTCGTATCATTCAATGGTGGATAGGAATGCAATCTTCGGACAAACGCGTGTTCACACTTGGGAATATTTATGAAGTTCAATGGGACGTTAGGGGAGGCTCACATTCTACACTCTTCGTTGGACGGAGGCATATTTTGATGCTGATGTAAGCACACTTTAAGCGGTCTTTATCTCCCAGCTCAGGACCTCTGGGCGAAACGATTGGCCGATTGGACAGCTATTGGAAACCGTTTTCGGTGTCATACAGTTGGTGTGGAAAATGAAGGGAAATTTCCCATGTCTACACCAATTCCATTTGATTACTCTGTTAGGAATAGCTACAAATAGCTCTCCCCAAATCTTGATAAGATTTCAAGTCAGTCAGAATAATGTGAAGGTAGGCGAAGCTGTTTGTGGTGTCGCTCAACCCAAGCAAGTGTTTATACCCTGGTGGCTCAACGAGTGTCATGTTGCTGTTAGCGTATCATTTATCTTGCTTTTCCCACCGCACTGTTTGGTTGTGCCAAGAAGAAGCAACAGCAAAAAAACCCGGCATGTTCTCACATGAAAACCAAAACCCCGTCGGGGTCTCGTGGTGTAAGCCCCAAGCAGACATCAATCACAAGTCATCCAGTAGGAACAAACATACTGACATATGGACTTCCTTCGCCATGTGCGCTTTTTCTTGAGGTCTCTCTCGGCTGTGCAAGTCAACCGAGTGGTTGATTGTTTCTTGTGGAAAAATGTTCGGTACACCAGTGCGGATTGGTGCGCACACAATTATATGCCATCAGTGCCGGCGTGCTCTGGAGCACCAGGGATCTCTGAGCGGATAAGCGTGCTTATGAATCTGATGATGATTAATAGTAGTGTTGTGTGTGCGTCTCTGTGTGTTTATAGGCTCGTCTGGAAGACGCCGTACGGGGGCACACAGTAGTAGCAGTAATAGCAGCAACAGCAATAGTATTTCGTTCCGATTTTTGTCCAACTGTTTGACGAAATGAATAAATATGTACGAAAGCTCAAGCTCTCTCCTCATTGGCCTGTGTAATCGGATACATCAGCTTTCGGATGGCAAAAATCCATCTTCACCAAGAACGGTTTGCCGTTTAATGGAAAGGAAAACCTTTTGCCTAACTAGTAATAGTACAGTTGCTGTTTCTTGTTTTTTTTTGCCCAAAACACTACCGTCCCTAGATTGGGTCTAACAGCAAAAAAAGAAGAAAGGAAAATGAAAATGAAAACACTCTAACACATCTAAAATCGAACAAAGGCCACCGAAGGAAAAAAAAAACTGGCAAACTAATTCTGACCTCTGCTCGAATATGCTAATGAGGCTTACGAAACTAATAGTCTGCTCACAAGAAAAGCACTTCATTTCCTTCCCCTTTTTGCCTCGGCCAGCGGGTGCGATGAGGAATTTGCCGCCCTCGTCCTTGTCCTTTGCCCTTCCGGAGGGTTTAGGTTTAGGTTAGAGGTAGGAAGCATAGCAACAGCCAAAAGAAGAAGAAAAAAAAAACGCTCCCATACCATCAACTCGGTGAAATCTCAGACGGTCATAAAGCTTACATCTTCATTCGACAAAGAGAAAAGGAAGG
Organism: Anopheles gambiae; assembly: GCF_943734735.2. Taxonomy (NCBI): domain Eukaryota; kingdom Metazoa; phylum Arthropoda; class Insecta; order Diptera; family Culicidae; genus Anopheles; species Anopheles gambiae. The sequence continues at coordinate 7,761,728 of NC_064602.1, read as the reverse complement.
GAAAGGTAATTGACTGAAGCGTGGGACCTGGACCGCGGGGAGTGGTTAAGTGCGTGTGAGGAGTTTTTTTTTCCTATCGTTTTTTTCCACAGTAAAAAGTCGGAAAAATCAGCTAGAACAGCCGGAGCTAATAATGTTGTTGATGAAACAATGCGGTACAATTCTTCTTTGCGGTACAGTTCTGTTATGGAGAAGTATTGACAGAAGTGTTTAGTTTTCTTTGGTTTACTTTACTTACTTTGTTCCTTTTTTGTGTGTAAAGTAGTGACAATTGCTTTGAAAGTTTGCCTTCTTTTGCTTTTACTCTTTCGTTTTTAGCTTTCATGTACTAAGCTTCCTTTTGTCTTCAAAGCTTACAATTGTGTTATTCTCTTTGAATTTTCTTTTACGAAATCTTTTTTGCTAACCCTTTTCACTACGCTTTCAAAGTTCCATCTTATTGTTCTTTTGTAGTCTTAGTTTTTGTTTATTTTCCTCTTTATACTTTTATAACTTTCGCTTATGCTTTTGCTCTTCTGAAGCTGTACTTTAAGCAATAGCCCATTGTTTATTACTCCTACCACTACTTGGCTTTTGTTGCTTGTTTTGCAGGAATCTTGTTACCATTTACTACACACTTTTATGCAAGTGCCCCTCACATTTTCTTTGCCTTACCGCACTACTGCCTTGTTGGTGCTGCTCGATTGGTTTATTTGCGCCATTTTGAAACGCGTTTGTTTGTGTGCGTGGTAGAAAAACGAAAAAAAGATAAAAAATAAATGAATAGAAAACTGTGTGTGTGTGCGCCTTCATAACAGGACGGAAAACAGAACACCAGAAATACAGCCACTTCTCACAGCGCCTAGGAAAAACCTTATGTTGTTTATGCACGCTTCGTTTTATTAGTTTATATGTGGCATGCTCGTTTTCCCCTCTCCTCTTTTTGCTTGCTTGCTTGCTCTTTCTATATCCAAAAGCGATACGACGATGTTAACTTTCCGGCTTGTTTTTTTTTCGTTTTTTGCTATGCCACACGGCATGCATGGTTATAAAAATAAGATGCTGAATAAATATTAAACCCACACCACCACCCATCCAACACTTTCGTTGGGAGGTTTCGGTGGGACGTTGGCTTCTTCTTGTTTTATTTCCTTTCAAGCCATAGCCGCCACAGATAATCGCTCTTCGGCTCGCTCACGCGTCGCTTTTCAGTATTCCTGTGCCGTGCAGTCAGAACGATTTTTCTCACTCTGCCGGCTTTTGCAAGGCTGGCAGGGACTCTCGGCCTTCGACCAGCCCAGGCCCTTCGCTCGGCAACTCGGTTGATAGTTTGGGAGCAAAAGGCTTACTCCATCCCTCAGCTAACGCGCCCTGACTATGCTCATAGCGAGCAAGGGTTTACTGCCAGTTCCGCTTTTGCCTATCGGAAGCGTCACCCACGACGCTTGTTTTTCGCATGACGAGACCCTCCTCGGCAGTGATGGGGTGAACATATTAGCATTTTTATTTTTAGTGATGGTAATAATATATTTTGTTGTTTTAAAGCTTCGTCCGCTGCGGGGGTTGGAAGGAGCGCACAAATCCATGAAGTATGATGAAACGTACCGCTTTTGCTGTAGAGAGCGAGGTGGAGCAAATTTCGCACCACACTGTACTCTACTGCTACGCACTATTTTCCTATTTTGCGGTAAAAAGTTATTTGTTTGTGTGTTCCGTATCCATCCAACCCTGTTCCATCGTATGTTTGGTGGAAAATTCAATTTTACAACCCACACTTTCTTAGAGCTTTTTGCCTTTTTTGTTGGGGGAAGCTTTGCATGGAAGGATTATGTGCTGTGATGGATGCAAACAACGTATTCTATCTGGCAGCATTTTTTGTTTGTTAAGGTTAACTGTGTGTGTGTAAGGCTTCAGCGGGCAAATGGTGCAATGTAGTTTGCAGAACGTTTGTGTTGCACAAAAAATGGGGAAAGCAATTTTCCACCCCAAGAAAAGTTCACTGTTTTCCATTATGTCTATCTTCTCCCTATCTGCTTTGGCCATTATTTTCTAGCTTAAAATTGGTTAGTTCTTTAAAAAAATCCCCAATGCTTCTTATGTCAGTCTGTGCTCCAATGCTGTATAGCTACTTACGCCTTGCTATTATCGGCTTATGCATGTTTTTTTTCCCCTCTTCATCTCTCTCTCTCTCCTAAATCTCGAAACTATCGCTTCAACTGCAACTGCATCCTTCTCCATGCTTGCGATCAGTAAGCCGCCCAGCGCTGCACTGTTTTGGGGGGGTAGCAAACGGGATGCAAAAGGGAAGTGTGAATGTGCATGAGTATGTGTGTGTGTGTGTGCGAGTATGTGTCACTAACTGTGTTGGGTGTATAATTTCGGTGATGGTGGTTATCGTCGTGTCCCGGCGTGTCATAGTCGTCCCCCTTGCGGGCCTGTTCGTCGTAAAAACACGTGAATAATACTAATCCGCTTGCTGGTTTTTTTGCCTGCCAGCTCTAGTCTGCCTTCACAGCGAAGGGAGAAAGGTTTAGTTTTTATTTTAACGCTTCACTAACTTCGAATAGGATTTGCACAACTTTTTACTCGCCCCTGTCGTTGTTTGCCTGCCTTGGTCTGTATGTATACGTGTGCCTTCTTTACGCTGCTTGCCTAACCGCTTGGTAATCTGCTTGCCTTTTCTATGTAGTTCTATGTTAGCTAGTCGGTGTGTGTGTGCTTGTGTGTGCCGGGTTTTTTTCTACCGTTGCAAAACTTGTATCTTTTGGAAACTCACTACGGCGGTGAGGGTGGTCATAATTTTACTAGCGCCATTCGCGCAATGAGGCTAGTGAAATTATGTGCAACACCTTACGATGATCGTGTGCACCCTTATCAGGCCGTGAACAGAAGCGGGGACAAGAAAATTAGATACAAGTTTTAGCTATTATTCTACGACTCCCCCCGCGCGTTGGCATAATAAGAGCGGAAAAGCTCCGTAAAATTTAAAACTAATTTTCTACTGCCGATTTCGTTTTTTTTATTTCCTTCAAACCTCCGGATGTAAAAAAAGTAGTACTTATGATTTGAACCACCATGAAGTTTGTCCATTTTCTAATAAAACTTTTTCCATTTCCTGCGCGCCATCGTCCTTTCGATTGCATTGATTGCATGTGACGGTTCCCCCCCAAACGCAGCCCAAAAAGAGGAATCGTACGGTCTGCGATGGATATTATTATTGACAATAGTGGCCGTAATGCTGCTCTTAGCACTGTTCGTTGGGGTGCTCATGCTGGGCCGTCGCAAGCGCAACAGTGGCGCCCGGCAAATCCTGCCGGAGGACTCGCTGTGCGGTGCAAGCTATCCGATCCTGAACGGGCACACCACCATACAGGGGCTTATTGAGATGTCCACGTCGGGGTCCGGTTCTTGTAAGTATGGAGCACAATATGATGCAAGGGACATGCATTTAATCTTTGTTTTTTTTTTTTTTGTATTTGTTCCACAGCTGGACTACCTTTGCTTGTGCAGCGCTCGATCGCACGTCAAATACAGCTGGTGGACGTGATCGGCAAGGGACGCTTCGGTGAGGTGTGGCGCGGCAGGTGGCGCGGCGAGAATGTGGCCGTGAAGATATTCTCCAGCCGCGAGGAGTGCTCGTGGTCCCGGGAGGCCGAAATCTATCAAACGATTATGCTGCGTCACGAGAACATTCTCGGCTTTATTGCTGCTGATAATAAGGGTGAGATTGTGTGTCGGGTTTTGCGATGGCACAACACTAATTGTGATCCAATTTTCAGATAACGGCACCTGGACGCAGCTCTGGCTGGTGACGGATTATCACGAGAATGGGTCGCTGTTCGATTTTCTCACTGCCCGCTGCGTCGATCCGGACACGATGCTCGAGATGGCGTTCTCGATAGCGACCGGGCTGGCCCATCTGCACATGGACATTGTCGGTACGCGCGGCAAGCCCGCGATCGCTCACCGGGACCTCAAGTCGAAGAACATACTGGTGAAGTCGAACCTGACGTGCTGCATCGGCGACCTGGGGCTGGCGGTGCGTCACATCGTCGCGACCGACACGGTCGACCAGCCGTCGACGCATCGCGTCGGCACCAAGCGCTACATGGCCCCGGAGGTGCTGGATGAGACGATCAACGTGTCGCAGTTCGATTCGTTCAAGCGGGCGGATGTGTACGCGCTCGGGCTGGTGCTGTGGGAGATTGCGCGGCGGTGTAACGTCGACGGGGTCTACGACGAGTATCAGATGCCTTTCTACGACGTGGTACAGCCCGATCCCACCATCGAGGAGATGCGAAAGGTGCGTCTGGTGGCGTGGCGTGGCATGCGTGTGACTGGTGCGATGTGCAACTACCTGTAACACCTGTTTGTTTCCTTCTTTTCCTTCACCCTAACAGGTAGTCTGCGTGGACCAGCATCGTCCCAGCATACCGAGCCGCTGGATTGCCTGCGACACGCTGCACGCAATCTCGAAGGTGATGAAGGAATGCTGGTATCAGCATCCGGCCGCCCGGCTGTCATCCCTCAGGATCAAGAAAACGTTGGCGAATCTGCGCTAAGCGTGTGCTGCCTGTGCACCATTCTATCGATCTCCTGTACACCACAGATGATGACCGTCGGCGATGGGAAGACAGGAAAAGCAGCGCGCACTGTTTTTAACGTACTATTTAACATTTATACCGTACGCTCCCTCTCTCTCTCTGGCGTGCGGTAGATAAGCAAATGGGAATCGAAAAACAGAAACGAATTTGTGTGTGTGTGCGCTCGTGTGTGTAAAGCTTCATCGCAACAGGTGAAGATGGGAACTGATAGCAGAGAGTGAAAACAGAGAGAGAGAGAGAGAGAAACAACAAACACACACACACAGCTAAGCTAACTATAAAAAAACCCATTTTAATCGTAAGACCTTTTAGATGGATAAGGATTGGAGAGGAAAAAGGGAAGCCGTGTGTGTGGTATATGTTTGATATAGTGCGTAAGATGAGCAAAACATATAAAACGATGGAATGAGTGGGATTTGCGTGTATGAAAAAGGATGAAACCCTGCGTGAACGTGAGAGTGTCAAGCGCGAGTACTGAGGAGGCATATTGCCCTATTATATATATAAACACATACACACACACACTCCTAGCAGTGAAAGTACGCCAGAAGCGTACATACTGTCGTGTGGCGTCACCATGTTTGAGTTGTGTATAGCAGTTTGGTTTCCAGCGTGAAGCATTTCGGGACTTTTGTACAGGAAAGTACGTATTCGGAGTGAACAGTTTCGTTTCCATCAAATGCACTACCGGGCAGAGCACGGCGTTGAACAGACTAGAGCAAACAAAGACTAGAAACATATCCACTTTTCGGTTTTTACAAAGCAACAACCCGGTCAACCATCAAAATTGAAAGCAAAACAACACTGAAATAGTCGCGAACGGGAGGGTAAACTCCTTGCAAATAACAGTTAAAGTTTTGCACCACCTCCAGAACAACGTGAACGAACACACACACAAACCACAGGATAACAAGTTAACGAATCATAGTGCGTACAGTAACACGACATACAGTGGAACACGCAGAAACAAAACGGCCAATTAACTAGTGCAACCGCTACAAGGAATATTGAACAAAGCAAAAATAACGAAGCAAAAAAAAAAAACAACAAACTTCAATACCTCCAGTTTTATTTAGCAGCAAATATAGCTACATCAGAAACGAGAACGAGACGAAAAACAGGATACGGGCGAGACCGACTAGTGATGATGATGATGATTATGTGTACAGTACGAACATGTAGATCATAACGTATTGCTCTAACGGGCAGTAGGTAGTGTTTGTAGGTTTAGCATTTTGTTTAGCAACGATACATTTACGTAAGAAGTAAGCCGCATTTGAACACAGTTTCCAGTGCAACCCCAAAAAGCTAACGATGAAAGCTTCTCCGTTTGTGATTTGTCTGTGTATGTATTGACTTTTTCTTTCGATATTTCGGTTTTGCTAATGATTTGTCGAAAGCGTACGCCAGCATATTGAACCCTGGAACCGGTGGATGCACCGTGGTTGTTTGGACTGTTGTGTTTCCCATTTGACACAGATACCTGTTTGTACAGAACGTGTTTTGCCATTCTTGCAAAGAATTGAAGGAGAGAAAAAAGAGAAAGGAAAAAGAAAGAACCCCATTGACACGTGAAACGGAAACGGAAAGATACAAAACTCTTACAAAAGTCTACAAATCTAAACAAAACTGGAACATTACCTGTATCGATTGCTTCCACAGAACATACATAAATACATAACTACATAACAGACAACAAAACGAAAGAAGAGAATGAGAGAGAGAGAGAGAGGAAAGTGTGCACAATACAAATAGAAGAAGAAAAAGACAAGTAAAAACCCCTAATTATGCAATATATATAGAAAACATCCTTTAGGAAAGGTACTTTAGATTACAAAAGATGTAAAACAAATGATGCAAATTATAAAAAAAGCAAACAAACTGAAGTGTTAAAATACAAACACACACACAGGAAGAACACATGTGAGATGTGTGACATACAATGAAATCTGCTCAGATGCCCGATAAGTTCAGCTATAGCCGCCAGCGCTCTTTTTCTGTGAGTGAGGCGGCTGTACAAATAGAAACGTTCATCTAGAAGAAAAAAAAAAACGCAACATGATACTGCCGTGCATGAAAACGCAAAAATAATAACCAAAATCCATAAGCACACTACACGACACACACACACACGTACGTATGAGATTAAAGAAGAATGCTGCTGATGGCGAACCCCGTAGGGGGCACACAAATCTTGTCAAAGATTGTCAGCGGTCGGTCAGTGCATTCTTTCACCCTCCCCGCATTCCGTTCAGGTGATTCAGTTCAAACTATAAAATAGATAAGTATGTAGGGTAATCCTCGTGCTCAGACTGTGCGGTAGTAACAGGACGATCGAACGCTCCGCTTTTTCCCCCCAAAAGAAGTAACCTCAAATGCCCCTGACACTACTTAATACGACTATGGACGGCTGCATTGAGTGTGAGGCAGGGCGGCGAAAGCCGAAAGCGAAATGGGTAGAACATGAACAATCAAACCGTTTGCCAAACATTCTTCCAGAACAACAACGTGAACCCTCCCGATCCACAAACACACACACAACCACACAATCCACAATCAACTCCTGCCACAACCCTAAACAGAGGTAGTTAGGACTCGGGCGTCGGGAGTGGTTTGAGTGTGATTTTATTTTCCTGTTTAACGCTACACAACAGCTACTGAAGATGGCGCTGGAGAGAGATACACTAATAGAAGTAAGATGTGTCCCTTTAGTAAGAACAAAACAAAAGAATACAGCAAACAGTTTCAGTTGGATGTACATTTAAAAAAGGCAGCGAGTGAAAGCGATCTGTCGAACAGTCGGGGATGGCTGAACAGATTTTCGAAACGCAGATTTAAAACAGTCAGAGAAGGACGTAGAAAGGACACAGTTAAAGATAATGACGAGGAGGCACTACTGTTAACGTAAGAGAAGAGGACAGCGATCGTTAGTGAGTGGTAGAAGCGAATGGGGGTAATAATTGTTCCTTTCAAGGCACAGTAAAGCCAATCTACACAAACACACACACAGCTACTCGTATGATTCCATTAACTAAGAGGTTTAATTTGACCGGTTTACTACATGTTTACTAGTTGCACACCAACCTTACCCAACCCGACACACATAGCACAAGTAATTCCCTATTGTAAGGGAGAAAAGGTTTATTGTTAGTAGTTGGAGTAGCTTTTTATGTTTTCTACCATCTACACACACATACACACCAAATATGTTCGATAATAGCTCGCGTTAATCTCTGTAACAAAGCTTCCTGTCGTCCTGTCGGTAGTGCACACGAATCCTGGTCAGCCCGCTGCATGTTTGAAGCTACCTCCAGGCGTACGAAACAAAGGCGTACACTTAAAAAGGCTAAATTATTTAGGATGATCTTGTTGGTTTGTGCAATACAAAGATAGTTTGGACAATATGTTGGTTTTTTTTTAAAATTTCTTCTATTTTCTTGCTCTTTTAGATCATATTCTACACGTTTGATGAGTCATTATGGGTTACTTACTGGTTTTAACGTATTTATTCGAAATTTCTTATCATTATCCTCATTCTTTCTGTTACTTTTCCATGTTTGACCTGCGTTGATTTGCGTTGAGTGAAGCCTTACACCGATCGGTACAAAGCTGTAGTTCAAATAGATGTTGGTGTGTGATAGCAATATTCAACTGTTGAACAACTAGACGATTGAACAAACAAAAAAAAACAAGAAGCGAAGAAGAAGAAGAATGCGTGTGTTTTGTGAGTGTGCAGATGCTGACCAGGATATTAGCTATACACGGCACGGCCACGACATACAAATGCTCCTGTACAGTGAGTGCGCTGCCCGTTACAAACTCCCAAAAAGTTACACATTCTATACCGCGGATACACCTACACAACCAACCTCCAACAACTTACCAACACAACACAAACAAAACCAAAACCTGCAATAGTATTAGGTGTGATGCACACCGTCCTATATACCAATAGAGCAACCAGAGCAACTTCCAACACAATATTACCATATTAACTCTACAATACCACACCATTTTACCACACTCATACAAACGCCATAGCCAAACACACACACACACACATTCAATACAATAGAAGCAATAGTTGAAATGTTTATTTTGTATTCTGATTTCTTTTTGTACCAAGCAAAAGTGTGATCAATATTTCAATTTGTTTTTTTCATTTCCTATGCATTATTGTACTGTAGCTACTTCTCTGTGCGTACTAAACAATAGCTGGGGAAGGATTGTAGTACGTTATAAGTTTTTGTAACTTTATTTGATAGCTTTTAATTATCATCATACTTTAATTCCATTAAAAGGTTTATTTGCTTCTTGTACAATTGCGTTAACGTAAAGAAGAAAAGAAGCAGTAAACTCGTTCAATAGCAATAGTAAACGTCCTTGTCCATAGAAAAGAAAAGAAAAACAACGCCCTTACTGTGCACGTTTGTCTTGTAACATTTACAAGAATTCAAATGTATATTGTGAAGTACCTTTTCTTCTTATTCTTCTTCTTACCCCTTTTTGAATGCCACTCTTCAGTAATGCTCTTTGTACGCTGCTATTATCTGTTCTGTTACAAATGAGAATGAGCAAATGCAACAATGATGATGAAAGATGAAAATGGAGAAAAAGAGCGCAACACATAACAGACCTGATGTTCATTAAATGTTCTAAAACCGAGTGGTTCGTGTATTAAACAAAAGAAAACGTGAATGAAACGAGTGAAGCCGATTGAAGACAACAAAAACAGAATAAAAATGAATTTTCATATTGGATATAAAAGAAATAAAAGATAGAGAGAGAAACAGAAAGAGAAGAAAACAAAGCAGTTGGCAGGAATTGAGTTTGGAAGTTGGAAAACAAGATGAAACAAACTAATAAAAGCTGAAGTAAAAATACAACTAAAGAAAAGAAGAAACAAAATCAACACACAAACGCAGTTTATGGTAAAACAAATAGACAGTTGACCTCGGGGGGGTTTTCCCATTTCCCCTCCGTATCCCTTTCTCCCCCAGAGCATCTAAACCAGTGTTATAAAGCAAAAGAGAGCAAAGTCTACAAACAGAAGATTTAACTTAAACGTAAACAGGAGCAAACCACACCAGAAAAGAGTGGGCGGAAAAAGCAGAAAAGAAAAATAGTAAAGTGAAACAAGGGAGAAAGAGAAACGGCAGAGGAGGAAACAAATGAACTGGGGAAACAGTATAACAAACAAAGTTGTTCAAAGAGAGAAGAAAAGAAAGCAAGTAATGAAAAGTAATGTTAAAAGAGAAGAATGGAAAGTAAAAAAACACACACACACTAAACTATTTAACACATCGTTGCAGAGAGAGAGAGAGGGAGAGGGAGAGAGAGATGCAAGGAGGTTAAATACATTTTGCTAAAAACATAGAAGTTGCTAAGTAAGAGGCAAAGAAAAGAAAGAGAAAAGCTGTTGAAAAGAGAGAGAGAGAGAGAGAGAGAGTGGGGTTATAGAGCGAAGAAAGCTTCTCGTCAGTGTTTAACGTTTACTAATCACACACTACCTACGACCTACACCTTTGAATGTTTCCAAACACGATTAAAATGATGAGTGAGACGACGTTTTGGAACTCGGCAACGGAACGGAACGATGGAATGATCCTGTTTGCTCAAATGTGTGTATGTGTGTTCGCCACACTGCTGTGTAAGGAAAGAGGAGTAAGAGAGAGAGAAAGGAAGAGAAAATCACGTGCGCATTTCCCTCTACGTGTGCGGTCTTATTTCCAGTGAGACTAAAGTCCAAAAAACTTAAGTTGTTCCTCCTGCACCTCCAGCAATAGGAAGCGCAGTGTAAAGTAAAGTAGAGCCTAATAATCCAGCACACACCAGTAAATACCTCGAATAACAAGTGTACGGTGGTTCCCGTTTTCTTTGGTTTTTTGGTTTGCTTTTTGTTTCCCACTTGACCGTCGTGTCCCCAGTTAATAATAGTATACTTGAAGTCATTTTAAGTCCCTCCTCCTTCCCCTCGCTCCCCAGCAAACAAGGACACAGTACCTATCTCGCCCGTGTGTGCCATCGCGTGTATGCGTGTGTGTTAATACACACTGTAATAATAATACTGCAAAAAAACAAAAGGCCCCGCAAATGTAACGTAATTGAGAGAAAGAGAGAGAGAGAAATGGGAAGGCGCGCGCGCGCGTGTGTGTGTATGAGTTGGGATCGACACGATCGTTACGTTCCCTCGATCGTGTTTTTTTTGGGTTTAAAATACGATTGCGATAGTGTTTCTTAGTGTTAGTAGTACAGAGATAGCAGCACTATAAAGCGTGTACGTCACACATGTATAAGCAGAGAAAAGGGTTTTTGGGGTTGAACACACCCACCTGACCACATCCACACAGACACAAATCCTTATTCGATGTTGGGGTATGAGTTGTTGTCTCCAAATTGGGTTTAAATTTATGGATGTACAACCAAAACAGATCCACACACACACCCTGTAGAGGGAGGTAGCGATCGTGTAGTACACGTTAGGCTTCTACAAGTATGATAAATTACATGAACGTCGATTATAATTTTCTACCTCATTTATTTGATAATTAAAATACGTTCACAAATGACCCCGTTGCTCGATATGTAAGCGAAGGGGGCGCGCACGATGGGTTTAAGTTTTTGTTGGTTTTTTTTTTCTTCTTATTACCAAAAACCAAACAATACATCCACATACCTTTACTCATCTCTCACACACACACACACCATTATACATAGACTCATATCATTCATATATTGTGCGGTAGGTTGGTTAAGTTAGTAATTATTTTAAATTAAAAATTAAACTAGCGATTGCGATTAAATTTTCCTTGTAAAAACTGACAGCCAGTGTGTCAAAGAAAGATGAAACAAAATGAATCAAAATTGATGGATTTGGCTATGAAGTAATGAAAAAAAGGTGTAACAAAAACGCGTACAAAGTACGGAAGAAAGAAGTAACATTGAAGAGCAAAATTCCAACAAAAAAAACGAAAAACACTTGCTTAAGAAAAGCATAAAACAAAGTGATGAAATCAGCAAGCAAACAGCAAACAAAAATGAATAAATTAAAACAAATCGGCACTGAATGTGAACAGGAAAGATTGAAATTGCAACAACAAGAAAAGTAATAAAACACCGAACTAAAGCTAAGCTTTGGTGAAAAAATGAACTGGTTTTGGACTGCAAAAAGTAGTAGCTGCAAGCGAAATTAGCGTAGAAGGGAAGAGAGAAAAAGAGTGAAACAGTTTGGCTAAAAGTATGAAAACTGGAAAACTGTAAATCTGATAAATTGCTTTGTTTTGATTGCTCTTACTCTTGATTGTTGTATGAGAACAATACGATGTAAAAGAATAATCATATTGAATTATGTTTCTTGGTTTTTGACAAGCGATACCCCGGCTACTACGATGAGTGGTGGAGATTGTATTGTTGTATGTTTGCTGCACAGAAGCATCATTTATCTGCGCTGCTTTTTATTATTATTATTATTATTATAGCACTATCATTAACGCTTAAAAATCAACATTATAATTATGAAAATCATCATTATTAAAACTATTACGATGAACGAGACACATAATTATTGCATTACACTCGTACACTCGAACAGTTTTTATTGTGAAAAATTGCCCCTCAACTCACTAAACACGCATACACATACACACATATTATTCATGATTCATGATTATTCTAATTATTGTAATCCTATATTAAGGTGTGCGCGAGTGTATGCGGCGTGTGAATGAGAGATATGTGCGAAACAACAAACAAACAAACAAACAAACAAAGGCGAACATTATTCTCCATGCTAATGTGTTAAGAATAATTAAGAAAACAGAAAACACGTGCTAAAAGAGACGTGTATTTTGAAGGAATAATACGGGGAAAAGAAAGAAAGAGAGAGGGATAGAAATAAAGAGAAGAGAATAAAACCTACAGATTAATACAAAACCGAACTGTAATGCTAAAGATAAAGCAAAAAGAAAAAGAAAAAAGTAACACATAAAACATAATTGCAGAACGTTGAAATACAATTGGTGAAGAAAGAAAAGAAAAACCGATTGAGTTTGCAAAACTGATGCAACTAGGTTTGTGTACTGGATGACTATTTAGTATTGTTTATTTGTTCCTCTATCCCCTTCCCTCCCCCATTTCCCTCTTTAATCCTTTTCCTCTTCTCACCGAAAACAAAAAACACACACACATAACAAATAAAATAAGTAAAATGCTTACAGTAAAGCGGGAGGAAAAGCATGTAAAGAATAAGTAATAGTTAAGCAGCACATTTAGAACTAGACGGCAGGGTGGATGGACGATCGGACGGTAGATGAGAGAAAAGAGATAAATATTAACATTAACAAAAAACAAAAAAAAACTAGCGAGTAAGAAATTAAAGAAAACACAACCACATACACACATAAGTTAATGAAACACAGAAATGGGATAGGAAACGAAACAAACATTCAAGCTAAACATAACAAAGAAGAAACAGATAAACAGATACAAAAAAGAGAGAGAGAGAGATAGAGTAAGCCAACAAGGAAAAAGATAACAAACACACAGCAGTAAAAAAGATGCAAACACAAAAATACACAAAACAAAACACACAATGCATACATACAGAACAAACCCCCGAGATTTAAGAATAACGAAAGAGGATACAACAAGAAAAGTAGAAGCAGAAAGTAAAAACAACAACAGAAAAAGAAGAAGAAAACAAACAAAAAAACACACACACACACAAGAATGAAAAGAGAGAAAAACAAAAAACAAAAAACCGTGATCGATTATTGTCTTTTTTGTAACAAAAAATGATTAAAAAAATGTGGAACAACCAAGATGGCTTTTTGCCCCCGCCGGTTTTTGTGGTCTCTCTCTCTCTGTGTGCGCTTTGCAGAGTCCGAAAGAAGTGGGTTTTTATCTTACACAAACGGGAAAGAGGGAATGTTTGCTTGTGTTTGAGAAAGGCCCCTGTCTTATCTGGTTATTTGTTTATCGTACTGTTTGGGAAAGCAAATGCGAGATAAAAGATGGACTCTGGTTTCTATGGGGTCTGTTGGTTTTAGCGCACGGAAGCTGCTGAGCTTTCTACTGTCTTAAACTGTGCAAACAAGTCATTAACAATGTCATAAGAAGGAAGATTTGTAGTGCAGATTGTATAACTATAGGCGTTTTTTATCAAGCGCTCTTAAATTTCATCTTTTTGCTCATTGAAAAGTGACTTTTTTTTTTAAACACATTTATACCTCTCCCGGCTTGCGCTGACAAGCTCTTGGGTGGATTTAGTGATTACTGCGAGTGTGTACAACAGCACCGTGAATGTCAGCCGTCTGCCTTGGCATCATCGTTTGACCCAGTGACTTGCGCCGCTTTTCAGTTATCGTTCGGCTTTCGCTCGTGCAACACGCAGGCACGAGACGGTCGGGACTGTGAACAAGAAGTGTTTTGGTGAATACCACTAAGCCTTTTAAGCTATGAAAAGGAGTGTTTTGTGACTCCATACAGTGACAATATTAATAAAAAAGTGATTTAAGTGATACTCAGTGCCTCTTTGAACCCTGAAATTGTTCGTCAAAACCCCCGTAAAAAACCATGTCACTTGTACGCTGCTTAGCAACGCTCAACCGTGCGGTCGTCGGCGGTGGTGGTGTGTCAACACTCTTAGCGCATCAACCTACCATCGCCACAAGAGCAGCAACACAATCGCCCGCTATTTTTAATTTTCTCAATCGCAATCACGCAACGCACCAAACGCGGACCAGTTCCGGTACGGTGCGAAACGCATCATCATCCGCGCCACCTCTGCCCGCTGATCGCGAGACCGGTGAAGATCGTCGTGCGAGGGTAAAGTCCGGCTCGGCAGAAGAGAACCACCACACGGTAGCGACGTCATCAGCGCCATCCTCGTCGTCGCAGATAAGCGAAGCCACCTTCGATGCGAACCGGTCGCGTGTGGTGGTGACGGTCCTGCTCGCCGACGATGGTGGCGCGACGGAGCAGCAGTACGAGTTTCCCGCCGTTTGGCTGCGCGATAACTGTCAGTGTGAGCGGTGCTTCCATGGCGGTTCGACGAGCCGCGTGCTCGACTGGGAACGGTTCGATGTGGACGGGGTGAACGTGGTGCGCGTGGGTGTGGTGGACGGTGGACGCTCGCTGGAAGTGCAGTGGGGTGATGGCGAGGTGCATGGGCGGTCGGTGTACGAGTTGGGGTGGCTTTTGGGCAGAAGCTTTCGAGGGGCCGATACGGAGCGGTATCTGCGGGAATGGTATCGTCCCGAGCCGGTGGTTTGGGGTGCGGCTGGGTTTGGCGGGGTGCTGAAGGAGTTTTCGTTCGAGCAGGTGCTGGCGGATGATGGAGCGCTGCGGCAGTGGATTGAGGCGTTGATTGCGTACGGCGTGGTGATGATCAAGGGAGCACCACTGACGGAGAACGAGTGTCGCCGGTTGGCCGATCGGGTTGGATTCATCCGTAAAACGCATTATGGGTGAGTAAATGGATTGTTAATTACAAAGAGCAATTTTGTTTTAGTAATATTATACACAAACATGAATAATTCTCGCAAAATATCCAAACAAATGCAATCAAACACGTGTCTACACTTTCGCGCCACGCGCTTGTTGGCGTAGGTCAGTGAGAGCGACAGAGAAGAGATCGTGGTGAGAGCGAGAAAAGCATTGCTCACTCTCGTAGGTTTCATCTCGCTTGTACACGCTTAAGGTGTGTTTACACGTTTCAGTACGTAAAGGTAGACGCTACACGAGCATTGTTGTGTTGGGTGTTCAAAAAAGTTATGTGCATAAAAAGCGTTTTTTAGCTTCAATATTTTTATCTCTTTAATTACAGGGTTTTCCAGGGGTTCTCATAGTTGTGGGACACTTCCTGGACTCTTTCCTATGTGAACTTCATATGTTCCTATTAGATTTGTGTGCATGTATGTATTCCTATTAGATTTGTCCAACAAAGATGCTATAGGAGTCCATTTCCTATTATATTAAGTTCATTTCACGCAAGAAAGAGTCAATTCAGTGTCCCACAGCTATGAGAACTTCTAGAAAACCCTGTATAGTTCATGCTGTCGAAAAAGCTTACATGAATGAATCTAAATAATATTACCTTTTTTATTGTTCCCAAAAAGCGAGGAATTTATCGTGAAAGCAAAGGAAGGCACCAGCAACGTCGCGTACCTTTCCACCCCACTGCAAATGCACACCGACCTGCCCTACTACGACTACAAACCGGGCTGCAATCTGCTACACTGTCTGGTGCAATCGTCCAACCCAACCGGCGGCGAAAACCTCATCGCCGACGGGTTTTACGTTGCGGAACAGCTCCGCCAGCACCATCCGGACGATTTTCGGCTGCTGAGCGAAACGTTGGTCGACTGGAGCGATCTGGGCGCGGACGAAGCGGGCACGTTTCACAGCATCTACCGGGCGCCCGTTATATGGTATGTTTTTTCTTTGACGTATTATGTTCAATTTACTGATAAACGTGCCTCCTTCGTGCAGTATCGGCCGCGATGGACGCTTGGAGCGGATCAATCACAGTGTGCCACAGCGCGACAGCCACTTCAGCGTGCCGCTCGATCGCGTCGAACCGTGGTACCGGGCGATGCAGCGCTTCGTGACGATCCTGCACCGGGAAGCGGTCAGCTTCAAGACGGCCCCGGGCGATATTCTTACGTTCAGCAACGTTCGGATGGTGCACGGGCGGACGGGGTACACGGATACGGCGGGAAACACGCGGCACATCGTCGGTGCGTATCTCGATTGGGATGAAATCTACTCCAGGTGGCGCGTCCTCAAAGCCGCCGCCGTTTCGGATAGGGAAGGCAAATGAAAGTGTGAGAAACACCACAAACGGGGGATAAGTTTTGTTTTTAAACTCGTTTTTTTAAATTGATATTTCGCATTCCTCCTATTTCTTCTTACTTCTGCGCGCGCAGAGAGGGGTGTGGGGGGCTGCGTTATATACGGTTGCGCGCCCCATTAATTATAAGTAAACACAAATTGGAACAATAATTCTGTCCGGCGAACGACAAAAGCTCACCTAAGAAGAACTTGAATTTAGGAAATAGAGGGGAAAGGAGTATCTGTGTTTGGGTAATTCTGATATTGCGGTTGCGTCCCGGGACACATCTAAGGATTATATGTGTATAGGCATGTGTTAAGGGCGCAGGCAGGCTTTGTATTAACGTCTATAAGAGAAAACGGATGCGGATGTGTTGAAACAGATTGACACAAACACATTGAATGTGAGCGCACAAAAAAAAAAAACAAACAAAATAAGAAACGCACTAAATACACATTCCCGTACGAGTACGGGAAGAGGGGCCGAGAAAGAAGACACCTATTAAAAGTAATATAATAAGATCTAGTTCTACAACAACTCTGTCGCCCTTTACTCTGTTGCTTGCTCTAAAATTCGAATGCTTTACTTTCATACTTTAATAAAAACTAGCTAAACGCTAAACGGAAAGCGCACTTGCTTTCGTGCTGTTTTTTCGTTAAACTCGGACAATCCTTGTTTCTTATGTTTGTTGCACAACACAGTTAGCGCACAAATCAAATAATTATTTCCGATAAAATCACATTTTCTACCACCTTCTTTCTTGTTCCATTTTTTGCGTTCGCTTCTCATATTCATATTGCGCTCTGCTAAGCATTACATTGCACGACTTTCGGTCCAATCAACCGTAAATCGCTCCTATTAATTTCCCTTATCATATCCTATTTTCCATTTTTAATATGTTATGATTTTCCTTTTTTCATGTTCGACATTTTGTAATTTGTTTTGCTCTCTTTACATTCTTATCGAATAAGCGCTGATTCGCGCTCTTCGCTTCTTCAGCACCATTTTACGCGCGTCGGCTGAAAGCAACGTTTGCGCGGGAGTATAAATGGAGACTTTTAATATGCGGGGTTTTTTTTTTAAAGAAAAGAACAAAAGCAAACAAAACCCACACACACGCGCACACGCACACAAGAATGCTAATAAATCACACGGAACTGGGCGGAATAAACATAAAATACTAAATATTCTTAATAAGGAAATAATAGGGGGAAAAGGAAACTAGAAGGGTGCATTTGGGGGAAAAAAGGGGAGTATTGTTGTTATGGAAGGTTTACAGGGTTTTCAAGGGGTTCTCATAGTTGTGGGGCACTTCCTTGACTCTTTCCTATTGGAAGTAAACCCTCATAGGATGGTAATTGGATTCTATGGCATCCTTATTGGACAGGCTGCTTGGAAAATCCTCTTGAATTTGTCCAAGAAGAGTGCTATAGAGTCCAATTCCTATTACATTAAATTCATTTCACGTAAGAAAAGGTCAATAAAGTGTCCCACAGCTGTAAGAACTCCTGGAAAACCCTGTAATGGGAAAGTGGTGCAACACTCTTTGAATTTCAACTTCACACCGTTGAAATGCAAGAACTTGATCCGTTCAAGAGACAGCAGAGAAACAAAGGGGGCAAGGAGAAAGTGGGTGAGGAAAGTAGAGCAAAGTAGGAAAAAGATAATTAGAATATCTACTACATTGGAGCGCTACTTGTGTGGAGCGCTAACTGCTCGCTACTAATATGGGCAGCAAACGGCTTTGTGTCCGGCCCAGGACACACTTTGACTAATTTACATAAAACAAAGAAAGAAAGAAACAAAAGAAAACTGGATAGGATACCGTATCTCCTCGCTTACGCCTTATTTACAAAATGCACCGACTTGCCGTTCGGTCCTAACTCTGTTCGCGCTTAAAACTACTCCACCCCACACAACACCTCGTCGGGACGAGAGAAAAAAAAAAAACAGCCAAAAACATAACACGCGCACGCGATCATGATCACACCCTCCTAGCATTCACTCTGCACGAGCGTATCCTTCAGCGCGGCCAGCTGCTCCTCGCCGAGCTTTATCTTGTCGGCGATCTCGCGCGAGTCCACGATCAGCTTCGCCTTCATGTTGATGAAATAGTCGTAGTCGGCGTACTCCTCGATCGTGAGCGACTGCTCGAGGATGCGGGCGATCGTGGCGCCGCGCTGATCGATGTCGTCCTTCAGCTGCTTCGCCTCGTCCAGCTGCTCCAGCAGTCGTTCCCGTTTCGCTTCCAGGATCTTCTAAAGCGCACAGGAGAAAGGGCACAGGCATAATTAGTATCAAGAGCTGACCCGACCCGACCCGACCCGATCAATCGATCGGTACTTACCTTATCCGGATGGTTGGCATCGATCATGTGCAGTGCGTTGTCGGTGCGCGCTAGTCGGCCGGATAGCGATAGGAGCAGCATCGTGATGTACCCAACATCGTCGACGTACGAGCGGAACTTGGACGCGTCGGCCGGGCGCACCTTTTGCGTCACCTTTAGCGCCACATCGTTGCCGAGCAGATCGTTCGCGTTGCTCTCTTCCGCGATGTTCGTTTGCTCGTTCGTTAGGACTAGTAGCTTCTTGCCAAGACGTTGGACGAGTTCCTCCTGCAGAATGAAAGGGTGGAGAGAGAGAGAAAAGGGAGATGGCGTAATTAATATATCATTCCTGTTTTGGGTGATCGAACCCCCCCCCCCCCCAAAATGCTGAAATTCCCCACGTTACGGTCTGGTGAGGCTTGTTAGCGGTTGCTCTCTTTTGAGAGAGATGGAAAACGTTACCGATTGGTTTGGAATTGAGCGTAAAGCAACGCTTCCAGTGTGGCAAATTTCGGATAAAGCGTTGTAAAATCAAGCGTTACAAAGTGGGATGAAATCGAACAAAAGGGAAGAGAGATTATGCAAGCTTCTTTGGGGGTGAGAGTATAGATGGCATACCTTTGGAGCTTTGGATACGTAACTTGTTTTCCATTTTACAAAGGAGTACAACATCGGATTTTACTAGAGCACTGACCTGACCTGAAACCTTCCACAAAAAGCCTTGAAGAAGACATCAGCAAATTAGAGTCTTTGAGGATCATCTTCTATTAGCACCTGAAGATCTTGCAACATACGATCGTGATCGCAGCCACAGAGAGCTAAAGAGACATATTCCAGACTAATCTGGCTCTTCTCTAAAACCTCCAAATTCCACATTCAAACCTTGAAACTCGCCACTCTTTCAAATATGTTATATCAATCTTGTGATCATTCCGCCACAAAGTTTAACGAGAGCTTGCTGGAGTATTTGTCTGTTAATCAATTCTTCATTCAAGGTTTCAAGCGGCAAACAACACTTCAAAATTCATCCATCGCGCATCAAACATTACATCACCCAGATCAGCCAGCAGCAACCTCCAACTCAAATAGAACTGAAGATTGCTTGCAGACACCTAACGCCTAACGCGTCGGAACAAACATCGGAAGCAACTTTTCATCAGCGATCCCAACAACACACACAATAATGGTGACAACATCCTACACAAATATTCACTTACAAAAAAAAAAAAACCGCAATGCAAAGGCAGAACTACGGGTTCAGGAGGTGCCCTGAGGAGTTGGTGTGTTTGGTTTAGCTCTGTCTTTCAGCTAAGCAGTCACAAACTATTTGCACAACACTTCCAGTCACTTGGTTTTTTACGGCTTCTTCCCCTTTGCACTTACTTACCAACTGCTGCCGCTGGGATGCTGTAATCGATAAAGATCGCCTGCCATTAACGCCAGTTTTCGATGACATCGATAAGGCACGATAAGAGCACGGGCATTATAAGCGAAGCCAGCCGCTCAGCTCGTCAGCTCTTGTGGCAGTGAGCAAGCCCGAGAGCAGCATCCAAGCGAAGCGAGAACAACAGCGCACCAATGCGGTCGTCGCCTCCTTCTCTATGACGGGCTCTCCGCAGCGATGACAAAACACCATGGCAACACATGCATGAGCCCGAGAGCGCGCGCACACGCTCGTGTAGGTTTGAAATGGTTTGTGGGAAAGAGGTACGCACGTCGTCGCTAGTGATTCAAGCCATACGACCCATATGTCCCACGAGCAGCGTTTGCTTTCGTTGAGGCAGTTTGCTCCTACACGACACAGACACAACAGGGAGAGGAAAAAAAAGGGCGTACACATTCACATTCTGATGCGGCACACGCACTTCCGATTCACGATTGCGAGGCGTGAGAGACAGGCACTAACACACACACACAGCTTTCGCTGAATTATCTTCTCCGAATGTCCACCGAAAGTGGATGTTTGTTACAATTACAGTGCAGAGGTCTCGAATTAGAGCCTCTTGACCAGCATCGCACCGTACTTCAAACTGCAGAAAACAATTGCTTTTCAAGTAAAGGGGCACGGGGCGGCGTAATTGCATTACTTTCCATTTCTATCCGCTAACATTCCACACGACCACGACCACCATGTGAAGGACGTGCCTTCTCCGCAACCTCGCACCAGTTTAGCCCTCACACACATGGTCACTCTCTCTCTCTCTATCTCCCCATAATCCCCCCGCTTGGGTGACTTACCTTCTTCTTGGTCAGATCACAGCAATCACCGTTGATCAGGGTCATCTCGCGGCTGTAGCGCGTCATCAGCTTGGCCTTCGGTTCCGAGATTTGAAAGTAGGTCGAGCTGGACGTCAGAATATCGAGCGGGCTAGTGGGTAGTGGTTTAGAAAATAGATTGTTTGGGAAAAGCTCGTAAGTAATTGGCGAAAAACAAAACAGCTTAATTCAGGGCTACTCCCCAACACTCCAGAGATACTGCTAGAACCACTCTGCTTACCTTTTCGGTGTACCGCCACCCGTCGTTTCCGTTGGCGTTGCGGTCGAGGCATCCTTCTTGAGCGGTCGCGGTGCGATCTGGATGTTGAACAGGTCGGACACGTAGTCCGACGAGGATTTGAATGTTTTCGGCGCTGTCATGAGGGAGAGAGAATAGATATTAAAAACACGAGGTAGGTAGGTGTCTGCGTCAGCTTGGAGTAACGTCTGGGGAGTCGGAAGTCGTTGATCTCAGTCTTAACTGTGTGAACTCCCACACACTTTGCATAACAACCTCCCGCTCCCCCACCAAAACAACAAGTCTCTCATGATTACGCGCGAAAGGCTTTTTGTGTGGCTTAGAAGTGTGCAATATTGGGGGAGCTTTATTCCCTCCAATTCGCATAGGCTCTCACTCGATCTTATCCGCTGAAGAGGGGAACAACAACAATAGAGGAACTTCGTCACATTGCGTGGTGTTAATGGTTTCATAAAACGCCACAGTAGCCATTATTGGCTGGCAATGAGACAGTTTGCTCATACTGCAAGATCTCCTCAGACCAGGGTCTTAGTACACCTTGGATCTACTCGGGTTACTTGGATCTAACACAACTTAATACCTGAGAGAGGCAGAAACTTCCATAAACTCAATGCATAAAGATCTTCCAAAGTGAGTGTATATATCAGGTGGGCTTATAGTGTTCTTTCTCACCAATACATCGACACACAATTTGACGGTTTGTTCCATAACAAATACTAGATTTTGAAGCCTTGAAGTTTAAACGAAATATCGCAGAAATTGTATGTGGTTTTACTCAGGCGTAGCACGAAGAAAGAAGCAAAAAAACTTACGTGGCAGCCAGTTCTTGGATTGAAACGAAGATTTGAAGGCTATAGATTCCAAAAAAGAACATTTCTTTCGCCAAATCTGATATATGGGCAACAATTATTGAATCTTTTCTGCCAGCAAGCAAGGAGCAGTGTACCAACCGAATCAAATATGATTTTATACAGAAAGTGAGGAATTTATCAGAGTGCCTGCGCAAATATATCCTTTGTTCCTGTTCAACAGACCACCGATTCATCTCAAATATCGAGTGAAATTGTGAAAATTTTGGATAGCGTTAGGAGTGAATCCATAGAAAAAGCATCAAAGCATCCAGTTTGTTATGGATCTAACTGTCAAACCAGGTTTTCTTCCTATTTTCGTTTTAAGACGTCAAATTGCACTGGATAAGCCCACCTGATTTATCAACTCACTTTGAGATCTTCCAAAAGGGAAAAAGACATCCACTTTTTCCACTTTTGCTCACATGAAAGACCCTAAACCTAATCGACAACGGAAACAAATTTTCAAATTAACGGTGATTTTTTTCCTCCATTTCTCGCAACTGCCTGCCTGTACCTACTACTTTCTCTACCTCCAATACCGCCTCCAATCAACGTTTTTTGAGGTACAGTTTTTCATTTCATTTTCCAACGTCCGCTATTAAACGCATTATTGGGTGTTACAGCCCGTGTTTGGGTGTTTGCTTTTCCTACACACCTATGTACAAGTACACACATACACACACCCCAATATTGTTTACCATTTTCCCTACACCGGGGTAAGGGCTTTTTTCCGTGCTATTATTATTTCCCTGTTAGAGCCTTCTTTCCAAAACAAACTTTCGATTTTATCGCGATCGCACTCGTTTAATGCTTGTTTTGCAGATATCCAAGGGGGAGGACAATCTTCAACCCAATAAGGTGGGAAAACTTGGTGGCGCATTGTTACCACCTATACCACCCATCATCATAAAGCAAGTTAGAGTAGTGCCGCTGGTACCCTTTTTTCCCCCCTCTTGTTTTGTTGCTTTACTGCGGGGAAATTGAACGAAAATCTCTTTTATTGCCCTTTTGGTCGACGGCTTTTGTTCCACTTTCGCACGAAGTTGGGGGGTTGGGACAGTTTTATTAGGATCGTTGGAAATGGAAATGTATCCATAAACCATCCGTGAAATGTACCACCCACCACCGCACGGATCGGGCATGTGTAATTATAAGTCCATTTTGTTACTGCGAGGGAAAACGATATCTAAAACATCTCGATTGCGATTGCTCACACGTTTTTCACACTATTCACACTTCCTTCAAAGATCATCCTATCACATCGTATCACTTGTCAGAGTCCTTTATGTCTGCAAAATCACAACAAAAGCCAACACCTCCAACACACTTACCCAGTATGGTGTGCAGCTTGTCCGACGGGGACAGTTGGCTAACGAGATCGTGCGACAGCTTATCGCAATCGATCTCCTCCGGGTGCAGCTTGCGCGGAGTTGACGGCGGCGGTGGCGGTGGCGACGACGACAAGGGGGCGAAAAACTTCTGTCCCTGCTGCTCCTTACCGCTCGGTGGCGTACCGGGCGGACTGCCAATCGGACTGGTCGTCGACGTAGCAACCGAGGTCGACGCTCCGTTCGAGCACTGCTGGCTAACCGTGGCCGCTTCCTGCTGGTCCTTCGCCCTCCTGCCACAGTCGATCGTAAGCTCGGCAAAGCCACGCGCCAGACCGGCGTCGTCACTGTCCGTTTGGGAGGCCGCCTCGGAAGTGGGCGCCTGCACGCGCAGCACTATTTCCGTCCGCTGAAGCGGGAGTGGCGATGGTGGTTCACACGCCACTGCGTCACCGGCCACCGGCGACAGGTTGATCTCCTTCGTGACGCGTTCTAGCGCCGCTGGCGATCCGCTGACCGTGTGCTCACTAACACCAACACCGTTTACGAGAGGTTCGGCCGTGCTGGGGCAACTTTCTCCTTCCTGCTCTTTGGCCACGACAACCACTGGAACTGTTGCTGCTGGTGCGTCGTTCGACGACAACGCATCGTCGTCGCGTGTGGACGTGCTGGCGGACGAAGCTTCACTGTCTAGCGCTGACTCGTTCGGGGCCCGCTCGGCCCCTGCAACGGTACTGCCGCCGGTCGGTGGTGGTAGTACGGTGGCGTCGTGTTGGTGCTGCCGCTGCTGCTGCTCGAAATTGCCCACCTTTTCGGCAGTTCCAGCGCAATTATTTACAGTTGGGGGCTGCGCTGTGGCCCACACCAGACCAGAGTTGCCGTGGTTGCTCAGCGCCGGGGAGGGTGTGGAGGGCAGCGGAGGCGGTACCGTATCGTCGGCGGGCAGTGGCTGATGCTCGTCACCCGCCGGCTCCTCCTCCGCCACCGGTTCCATCTCCTCCGGCAACACCGTGTGGGTGATGGAGGCGATCGAGGTCAGTGTGGCGGTGGCGCTAGCGTTGGTGGTTGGGGCCGCTTGGGGCAGGCCAAGGATTGTGCCGTTGTGTAGATGGTGCTGGTGCTGGTGGTACATTGCCCCTCCGCCGTGCACATCGGCCGTGTCCAGGATTTGCGTCTTCTTCAGATCGAACGACGACTGGGAGGTGTACTTCGGCGAGGTCGCCTGGATCTGGGCGAGCGGGGGGCTCGCGTTGCCATTGCCGTTGAACACCAGCGCGGGGGGAGGCCCGGTAGGAGGTGTCTGTGGTCCATCGCGATCCTTCGCGGCGTCAGAGGAGGACGTGGACGTGGTGGAGGAGGAGGTGCTGAAGTTGAATAGCGACTTGAGACTGTTGGCGGTGGAGATGATCGGGGCCGAGTGGGGCTTCGGCTTGATACCATTGTGATGGTTGTTGATGCTGTTGTTGTTGCTCACACTGTTGTTGTTGTTGTTGTTGTTGTTGGTGGAGTAGAGCGAGTATTTCACGCCGGGCGGAAGCACATCCGGCAGATTACACTTCGGCGAGGCGGTGATGATCTCCTCCGGGAATCCGTCGTGTCCTCCGCCGCCCGCAGCACCGTTTGTAGTGGTTGTGGTGGGGCTTGTAGTAGTGTTCGGGCCGCCGACTCCCGTGTTGTGATTGATGCAGTCCTCGTTCGAGGTCAGCGTCAGCTTGTAGCTGCCATGGTCCGGGTCCGAGTGCAGCTTGTCCCGTGGCTGCCTCGGCAGGTAGGAAGCCTTCGAGTTGCTCCTGTTTTTGGGAGAAGAAGAAAAAGGAATGCAAAATTAGAATTGGAATGTTAAAGAGCACCGCTACACACCAATCACAGTACATCGCAAACCACACCACCGTTCGCGCTGCGTGCCCGCTGCCAATGCACCAAATGCCACAAACTTTTTTGAATGGAGCGAAACAAGAACGCGGATGTCGAACTGTGCTTTTGCTGAGAGAAATCCAAACCGGATTCCCGTATGTCTGCCCCCCCCCTCTCCTGAACTCCTGAAAAAAACAACCCCAAAAAACCTTACCAGGTTCGTCGCTTGCTTTGTTCAGCTCTCTTGGACTTGAGCAGCAGTTCCTCTCATTCCAACAGAGCCAACCCTTTGCACGCGCACGCGCACACACGCTGCGGCTGTTGTTTTCCCAAACGCTTCCGAATCGTTCGCGCCGTGTGCCCTCGGCTTCCTTCCCTCGGCCAACTTCCGACGCGAATTAACCGTTTTTCGCATGTTCGCATTTTCTACATCATCATCAAGAGCAGCCGAACTCGAAACAAAACCAAGCAAAAAAAACCCTGGGAGGGGTTGGATTTTTTGGCACATTTTATCCCTCTCTCTCTCTTCGGTGGGTTTGTTTCCTCCTATCGCACCTCCAAAAGTCTGCCGAATGTTTTTCCCCCACCGGTTAGGGCCACCGGGCCTCTGCGGCCGTGCGAGAGGTCATAACGAAATGTGTATAATTTTAATGTGCGCGCAGATGGTTCGATGGGCGAAAGAAAACCGAACCGAACGCAGATTAACGGGATTCGTTGTGGTTGCAGGCGAGTGGGGAAGTGTGTGAGTAGGGCGGGAGCCGGGGACGAAGGGATCAAATCAAGGCAAATGTGTGGGGATGAGTGGAGAGGACAAGTCTTTGAGGCGGGTCTGCATCTTAATGAGCTGAATGGAATTAAATTATTGACGGTCCCAAAAAAAAAAGGTTGTCAGTGCGCTCGGGGTGTGGTTGTGGTGTTGAGAAGCGCCCTTTAAGCGTGGTGGTGGATGTGGTTGTGTGGCAATTAATTGAGTTGTAGGTTTGTGATTGAGGAAGTGTGTTATTTGGGTGAATAGAATGGAGCAGTTAGAATTGGGGTTGATGTTGAACAGGTTTAAGATACTCATTTTCTATGACATAAATTCGTTTGGAATAAAACAATATTTTTTAGCCTTAATGTTGAGGAACAGTCTAACCAGAAGAGTCTTTTAAAGCGTGAAGAAATACGCATCATTTGACTTCAGATTTCGATTCAACTAATTTTGAACATTCATCAAACGATCGATCGTTTCGAAATGTACCGCCAATTGCATACCTTTCGGGGCAGCAACATGTACACATTGCATACCCTCAGGGCACTAAGCGTACCAAAGAAACTAACTTGCTTCCAATTTCGACAGGCAGATGGCGCTATCGTTGCACTGTTTGGTTCACGGAGGTTTGATTCAAAAAAGGAAACCGTTGCGTTTACTTTTTGTGTAGCCTTATTTGACTGAAAAATGGATGCAATTATGGTTTTATGTGTTATCCAGTTTGAAGTTTTGGAATATTAAAGTGAAATTCAAGTAGAAGAAGATCTTAATGATAGAAATTATCATATATACATCCACTTGTTGTGCGACTATGTTTATTCTAGTTTCTTTTCTTTTAATAGAATGATTATTTACGATCAAAAAGTGATAGATTGAGCAAATATTGATAAAATGGCAAATTATAACTCACTACGGCGCACGCTCTCTTACAACAGTCTCTTGAGCGACGCCTGAGACAGACGCTAGAAGTGTGATAATGACGAACCTTTCCTTGTGCAAATAATTTCCATGAGTATACCGGTTATCAGTATTCGGGGGAAACACAGTTTGTGTGTCAATAAACTTGTCACACCTTACCCACAATGACCGATACCTTTTTTTAGAATGAATAATCACGTATCAAGTAGGACTTTTTATCGGAACTAGCATCCCTATACGAATTTCCCCACTATGCTTCCCGTTCTACTATTTAGCAACGACCTTGTCTTGTACATAAAAAAAACAACATTCCCGCAAAATGCTTCGACAGAAAAGAAAATCGATACTTAATTTAAAACACAGTGTGAAATTATGAGAAAGTGATCGACCAAAAGCGGTGGCAGCGGAAGAAAAAACAGTACAACGGCGGGGAAAGTGTCTGTGTGTATGTGAACTGAAACTGTCTACACACGTATGTGATACAGCATAGATGCCCCGTTCAGACGGCGGCCAGCGTTGATGGTGCGTCTTTGTGTGGCCATTTATTGCGCGCCCATTCTCGTGCCGCGTCCCGGCACACCACCATCGAAGAAGGGAAGCGGGTGGACCGTTTTCAGCACCTTTTTTTATTGCCGTACTTCCCCCCCCCCCCCACTGCTTCATGCAACGAACAAACGGTTGATTAGTGTCAGGAAGCAAGGCCCCTGACGCGTTTAGAGAAGGCACTAAAATGGACGCAGTTGTAGTGACACATTTACTGCCCCGGCGAAGAAATGCTTTCACAGTTCGGGCAAGATGCATTGCGCAGAAAAAAAAAATGCTCCCCGTCGCTAATCCCAGCTGACAGAGTGACCTTAATATCCCGTTTCTCCTCCCCTGAGCTGATGGGAGAGAATGCAACTATCAGCAACGACGGGTGGACCGCGATCATACATGGTCACGAATTGGTTCGGGTTAATACGCACGAAATAAATCAACATTTGAAAACAAACGGCGTTGCGTTTAATCATCACATTTCCTTCGTTCTGTTTCTGTTTCTCCGTGTGTCACGATCAAAACAATGTACGAAAAGTAGGATACTTCATGTGGCTTCTGACTATTTGTTGTGCGGAAGGCTGGTAGAGGAGGGTGTGTGTACCATTCAACCTTATCGCGCCTCACGTTGCAGCAATGCGTTTTACTTTCCAATTACATCTTCCTGCTACATCACCCTCATAATACACGGTGTACGTACGCGGATTCGGTGTGTCAAAGATAGGTCACAGCTAATGAAGAGCTGCGTATGACGATTATTTGGGTTGGCGTATTTGAGCATTCGCCGTTCACGCGGCACTCGATGGGCGAACGAGAGTAAATGTGATGATAAAGCTTCGATTGTTGATCAAAATGCTATCATTTCTGCCACTTGACGCCACCTTTCGATATGAGTTTATTGATATATTTATAAGAACATTTGCACTATATAAAAGGGCACCGAACTGGTGGGCAATGGGCAAATTGATCTGGACCGGGCAAGCTGAACCTAGTGTCAGAGCAGCAGTAGATTGGCAACTAAGCTTCAAGGAATAAGTGAATATTGTGTTTGGTTTATATCAGAAATTGTGCTGTAAAAAGTGTGTCAAAAAGTGAAAATGGGGTTTAAACGGACACTTCTGCTTACGATGCTGACAACATCATCTTTCTTCCTGCATGTGTCGGCAAGCTTCATTTGCCCAAAGTATGACACTTCACGACAGTTATCTTCTCTATACGCGATGCCTCACAGCCAAACGGGCTACGTGACATGTGTTGGAAGGATCAAAATCGCAGCCCACTGTCCCGAGGGATCGGTGTGGAGTGATGCAGTGAAAACATGCGTTCGACAATACTCCTCCTCGGGAGTTCAGGAGCGTACGAGACGAGATACCGCAATAGAAACAGTGACCACATGTGCAACGGTTTGTCCGCAAGTGTTCGATCCGCGGAAGCTTGTGCTTGTGGAGCATAGTTCTTGTACGAAATATAATCTGTGCGTTCTTGGGCTGATGCTGACTGTATCGTGCCCGAATGATTTGCGGTTCAATAAGGAGCGGTGTGAATGTGATTTCAAGGAAAAGGTTTATTGTGAAGGTGAAGATCCCGCGACGACAACAGTGGATTATGCATCAACCACCGATGCGACGACAGTTTATGATTCAACAACAAAAGATTCCACAACAGAAGAGTTTACCACTGAAGTCGCAACATCCGAGTCAACGACAGAAGATTCTACAACAGAAGAGTCTACCACTGAGGTGACAGTATCCGAGTCCACGACAGAAGATTCCACAACAGAAGAATCTACTACTGAGGTCGCAACATCCGAGTTAACGACAGAAGAGTCCACTACAGAAGAGTCTACCACTGAGGTGATAGTATCCGAGTCCACGACAGAAGATTCTACAACTGAAGAATCTACTACTGAAGCCGCAACATCCGAGTCAACGACAGAAGAGTCTACTACAGAAGAGTCTACCACTGAGGTGACAGTATCCGAGTCCACGACAGAAGATTCTACAACTGAAGAATCTACCACTGAAGCCGCAACATCCGAGTCAACGACGGAGGATTCTACAACTGAAGAATCTACCACTGAAGTCGCAACATCCGAGTCAACGACGGAGGATTCTACAACTGAAGAGTCTACCACTGAGGTCGTAACATCCGAGTCAACGACGGAGGATTCTACAACAGAAGAGTCTATCACTGAAGTTACAGTATCCGAGTCCACGACAGAAGATTCTACAACTGAAGAATCTACCACTGAAGTCGCAACATCCGAGTCGACGACAGAAGATTCCACAACAGAAGAATTTACCACTGAAGTCGCAACATCCGAGTCAACGACAGAAGAGTCCACTACAGAAGAGTCTACAACTGAGGTGACAGTATCCGAGGCAACTACGGAGGATTCTACAACTGAAGAATCTACCACTGAGGTCGCAACATCCGAGTCGACGACCGAAGAGTCCACTACAGAAGAGTCTACCACTGAAGTTACAGTATCCGAGTCTACGACGGAGGATTCTACAACTGAAGAATCTACTACTGAGGTCGCAACATCCGAGTCAACGACAGAAGAGTCCACTACAGAAGAGTCTACCACTGAGGTCACAACATCCGAGTCAACGACGGAGGATTCGACAACAGAAGAGTCTACCACTGAAGTTACAGTATCCGAGTCTACTACGGAGGATTCTACAACTGAAGAGTCTACCACTGAGGTCGTAACATCCGAGTCAACGACGGAGGATTCTACAACAGAAGAGCCTACCACTGAGGTCGCAACATCCGAGTCAACGACAGAAGAGTCTACTACAGAAGAGTCTACCACTGAGGTGACAGTATCCGAGTCCACGACAGAAGATTCTACAACTGAAAAATCTACCACTGAAGCCGCAACATCCGAGTCAACGACGGAGGATTCTACAACAGAAGAGTCTACCACTGAAGTTACAGTATCCGAGTCTACTACGGAGGATTCTACAACTGAAGAATCTACCACTGAAGTCGCAACATCCGAGTCAACGACGGAGGATTATACAACTGAAGAGTCTACCACTGAGGTCGTAACATCCGAGTCAACGACGGAGGATTCTACAACAGAAGAGGCTACCACTGAAGTCGCAACATCCGAGTCTACTACGGAGGATTCTACAACTGAAGAATCTACCACTGAAGTCGCAACATCCGAGTCAACGACGGAGGATTCTACAACAGAAGAGGCTACCACTGAGGTCGTAACATCCGAGTCAACGACGGAGGATTCTACAACAGAAGAGGCTACCACTGAAGTTACAGTATCCGAGTCTACTACGGAGGATTCTACAACTGAAGAATCTACCACTGAAGTCGCAACATCCGAGTCAACGACGGAGGATTCTACAACTGAAGAGTCTACCACTGAGGTCGTAACATCCGAGTCAACGACGGAGCATTCTACAACAGAAGAGTCTACCACTGAGGTCGCAACATCCGAGTCAACGACAGAAGAGTCCACTACAGAAGAATCTACCACTGAAGTCGCAACATCCGAGTCAACGACGGAGGATTCTACAACTGAAGAATCTACCACTGAGGTCGTAACATCCGAGTCAACGACGGAGGATTCTACAACAGAAGAGTCTATCACTGAAGTTACAGTATCCGAGTCCACGACAGAAGATTCTACAACTGAAGAATCTACCACTGAAGTCGCAACATCCGAGTCAACGACAGAAGATTCCACAACAGAAGAAATAACCACTGAAGTCGCAACATCCGAGTCAACGACAGAAGAGTCCACTACAGAAGAGTCTACAACTGAGGTGACAGTATCCGAGGCAACTACGGAGGATTCTACAACTGAAGAATCTACCACTGAGGTCGTAACATCCGAGTCAACGACGGAGGATTCTACAACAGAAGAGTCTATCACTGAAGTTACAGTATCCGAGTCCACGACAGAAGATTCTACAACAGAAGAGTCTACCACTGAGGTGACAGTATCCGAGTCCACGACAGAAGATTCTACAACTGAAGAATCTACCACTGAAGTCGCAACATCCGAGTCAACGACGGAGGATTCTACAACTGAAGAGTCTACCACTGAGGTCGTAACATCCGAGTCAACGACGGAGGATTCTACAACAGAAGAGTCTATCACTGAAGTTACAGTATCCGAGTCCACGACAGAAGATTCTACAACTGAAGAATCTACCACTGAGGTCGCAACATCCGAGTCGACGACCGAAGAGTCCACTACAGAAGAGTCTACCACTGAAGTTACAGTATCCGAGTCTACGACGGAGGATTCTACAACAGAAGAATCTACTACTGAGGTCGCAACATCCGAGTCAACGACAGAAGAGTCCACTACAGAAGAGTCTACCACTGAGGTCGTAACATCCGAGTCAACGACGGAGGATTCGACAACAGAAGAGTCTACCACTGAAGTTACAGTATCCGAGTCTACTACGGAGGATTCTACAACTGAAGAGTCTACCACTGAGGTCGTAACATCCGAGTCAACGACGGAGGATTCTACAACAGAAGAGCCTACCACTGAGGTCGCAACATCCGAGTCAACGACAGAAGAGTCTACTACAGAAGAGTCTACCACTGAGGTGACAGTATCCGAGTCCACGACAGAAGATTCTACAACTGAAGAATCTACCACTGAAGCCGCAACATCCGAGTCAACGACGGAGGATTCTACAACTGAAGAATCTACCACTGAAGTCGCAACATCCGAGTCAACGACGGAGGATTCTACAACAGAAGAGTCTACCACTGAGGTCGCAACATCCGAGTCAACGACGGAGGATTCGACAACAGAAGAGTCCACCACTGAGGTGACAGTATCCACTGCATCTTCAACATCTGAAGTGCCTACATCCGAATCAACAACGGAAGCGTCAACTCAATCGATATCATTATCAACGATTGAAGTAACACCAGATGAAACGACGTCAAGTTCCTCCACAGAAACAACAACTGCTCTCCCAGTATCTTCAAGTACGGAGAGAACGCCAGTGTCGGGTGCCGAAATTGTTACAGGCATTTCAAAAGCGTTTGAAAAAGTGTCGAGCATTTTTGAAACATTAGCCAAAATCTTTGCATCGGCCATTAAGAGCAACTAGAATGATAGAAACATGTTGTTGACTGAATTGTAAATTATTTTTGTATATAACATTGTAACAACTCGTTTGACTTAAAATAATAAACACACACAAGTATTAAATAAAAAAACACTCAAGCAAAAGCAAAGCCAATTCTTGAACGGTCCCTGCCATCAAAGCATTTCCATTTAGCACATATCAATGTCACAACGAACTCAAAGCAGCATGCACAATTGCAAAAATCACACACAAACACACAGGCACACTGAACTGGTTCGGACTTACGTCAACGCTATCGAGCGCTTCATCCTGAAAGGACTGGGGATTCTTGGACTGAGCATCTCCAGCCAGTTCTTTGAGCTCGAGTGGCAAGAGGAAGATGAGGACGAGGCAACGGAGCAGGCAGATGAGGAAACTGTTCCATCCGTGTCACCATCATCGTCATCATCGCTGCTGATCGCATAGCTTCCACCATGTCGACAATTTAGGGAGTAAGCGGACGTAGTGCTCCGATCGGCGCGTTTTCCATCCTCGTCCTTTGTGATTGGCGTTACCGGTTCAGGACTCGTTACGTGGTAGATGTAGTAATCCTTGCTCGTGCAGCTATAAATTCGTGATGTGCATGCATGCGTTCAGTGTGTAAATCATTGTTGAGGTACCGTTTGTAGTGAGGGATTGTAGCGTTTTTTTATGATTTTCGTATGCATGTGGTGTGAATGGTGAATGAGTTGTAGAAATGCAATAAAAAGCAGGGAACAAAATCAATCACAAGAAAAAGGTAAGAAAAAAGATGCAATTAATTATACACGAAAGGGAAAGGGTAAATCATAATCAAATCAAGCCTCACTTCAATGCTTTGCCTCAACTTCATTGTCTATCATCAAACAAGCAGCACACTTCACATGCGGCCTTGCACGATTGAGAGGGAGGGTGGGAATAAACAGCGACGGAAGAGTCGTTGGATCTCTTTTCACTTTCAACTTCATTTGCCTAACCTTGCGCTCCGACGTCCTCAAGGAGAGAGATGGATTTAAATCCACACAAATCCCAACGATCCAGTGGCAATGCTTATGGTTTTGTAACGAGACATCAATAGCTACATTGCCTTAGATATATAGGTTAGCGCTTTGGAGTTGTTTCGTTTGCGTGTGTTTAGACCACTCTGTTTTTTGCCGGGAATTGGTAAAGTGTTTATTTCTACCTCTGCTCTGTTTATTGTTTGTATTTTCAATAACTTAGCCTCCCGGTGGTAGCCTCCACATATGGAAGCGTAGTGGCTGCGTTTGGTCTAGTCGCTTGCTTCAACCGTCTGCATCCATTCCGGGCAATGAGTGAAACCTAAGCCAAGCTCCGTCACACCGCATAGGCACACAGCTGCGAACTGACCTCGTTAACAACCTTCCCGCGGCTGTTTGCGTAGCACATAGTGGGCCGGTGGTGCCCGCCATTCGGAAGTATGTTTATCCTTCTCAATTATTTAGCTCGCGTTTGTTGTTTTGTTTTCCCAATCACGAAGGTGTTTTCCTTCGAGTGTCATCGTTTCGGCGGCGGTGTTGCCTACAGTGGTACTTCTACTACAACTGCACTTCTCAACGTGCGCACGCGTGTGTGGTTGGAAAACTTTAGCTTTGCAGGGGAAACAAGCTTCCCGAGCTCGACGGCAAGAGGAGATGATCAAGTAGGCGACACTGCGATAGCACACGTTTCTAATCCGGATACTGATCTGCTTCCGTAGTAACCCGTGAAGCAAACAAACACACCTCCGCCGTGATCCAGCTGAGCAAAGGTAAAGTCAAAAGGCCACCGAAAAATAGTCGATTGTCACACCGCCCGGGAAAGAAAGTGTTACCGCCGCCCAGGGAAGGCAATTTTTCTCACCCGCCACCAAAATTCCGATCTCGCCCCGCCACTTTTCGACGTGTCGCTGTGAGATTTAACGCCTTTCGATGAGCGTTTGAGAAATCTGCCCAATCGGTGTGTATGTGTGTAACTGTCCACCTCACCATGTGTTCCACCGTGGAACCGGTAGTGGACGCCGGCACTTGGGGGGGACAATCACTTATCTTTACGGCTAATCTCTGTCGCGGTTATGCTCGCACAGTGTGTCATCATCATCGCCGCACTTACGTGTAGTTTCACGCCACCTTCCCTCACAGCATAACAGGCGAGCCACAAATAACGATCCTGTCAGATTAGGCGGAACCAATCACGACGAATCTGCGTCAGTTTCCGCACAGAAAGAGATTGCCAACAATAATGAGCGCTCGCGCTCACATTTAGTCGCTCGCGCCAGTCCAGTTTGGCGGACGCTAAAGTGACAGCTGTACGTCAAGTTTTTTCGGGTTTTTTCGTAGAGCTCATAGTCGTCTCGCCCAGACAGGATGTCAAATTGTTCAAAACCACGCACACACACGCAACCTACCACCAGATCGGGCTAATGAAAGCGCATGAATGGGCTCTCTCAGGCTCTCCTCGGGATCCTTGCGTAGCAGGCAAATGGTTGTAAACTACGCTACAAATCGTTTGCTAATTTGTGTGCACACCGGTCCGTTTCGATGGTGTTGCTTTCAAACTATGCCGCCCGGAGGCTATTATGCCATCGATGCCATACAGACGCGACGCCTCTTGCTGAGCGAAAGAGTATTGGGCCGCCGAGGTGTTTACCTTCGAACGGAACTTCAATTTCGGTGCAGATGCTATGATGCCATAAAAGTAGTAACAAATGGTTTCAACAAATTGGCTCATTTACTTCTCACAATGCAAAATGGAGGAGATTCTTTTTCGGAGGAGTATTTAGAAGGTTTTCAATGGTAGAATTGTACATCTTTGTAGGCTAGTTCCATTTACAATGAAACACTAGCTTCAAATACTTCAATTTGAAATCTTTCCTCTACGTTCGTTCATAACAGCATGGTTCTAATGATCAATAAATTACCATAAACGAAACAAAATGGTGTATGCACCTATCTTATCAACTGTTAAAGACACCATTTGTATTAAATTACAGCTTCTGGTGTAGTTCACAAAGTCCATTCCCTCCATAAAAGCCACAAGAATCTATTCAAGATTAGATAAATCACACCTTTAGCGTATTCAACTGTCTTAATAGAACCTATTCTCAGTCAGTTCAACTCGAAACCATAAGCTTCAACTACACGTCGCTTCTACACGAAGGCCACGACACACACACACTGGTCAATGTCGCTTGGTTTACGTGCAACGACGACTCCCTCCGTCATCTTTCTCGCCGCACCAAACCGGATTCGGATTATCTGCTCTTGAATCGGGTGGCCGAGAAGTTCTAAGATACGCGTGCGCTTAGATCAACGGATAGGTTACCGGCAGGCACTGGCAGTATAATGGAGCGTTTAGCGTGTTTGTAGGCAGAATGGTTTTTTTTGCCTCACCCGTTACACTGTTGCCCATAGACTACAACGCACTGGTTGGTAGGATCCGGGGCGTAAGCCAAGTAAATGGCTAACGTGGAGAACTACACACACACACGCACACATATCGTTCGTGACCGGTTAATGAGATTATGTTGCTTCTCCGACCGCGGTGGAATTGGCTTAGCTCTACGGCTATGGTAGGTTACGGTCACGCTTAAGCCCTCAAACCCGCGCACTCACTCACGCGCAAGAACGACACGAAAATCTGGCCTCTAGTTGCAGGGTTCAAACACCATTTAATTTAAGAACCTCTGCCATCGTCCAGAATGCGTTACTTGGGTCGTAAATTACAGCGAAACAAATTGGCACACGCAACTGTGTACCGCAACTTTACCGATGCTCGCGAGAGCAATCTGACAGAATTGAACCAAGGTACCGGCCGCTGGAATGGTGGCGCCCACAAGCATACCTGCGAATGAAACAAGCAAAAAGAAGCGTAATCAATTAGTGATGGTAGATTTTTTTTCACGCTTAAATTCAATTAAGAAACGATCATTTGGCTAATGGATGGGTTTAGTGTCGATGTGCGGATCTGATCGTAGTAGGTATAGGTTAAATGTTAGATCGAACAAGGTGGTCGATTTCTAGTCGTTAAAGGAGCTCAGTGGTGTTCCGACAAAGGTGTAAAAGTTTGGCAGCATACCCCACCGAATGCACCTTTAATGAAATTAAATTATACCATTTCTGGAGTAGCAGTATTCGACCTCTTCACGCTTTACCCTTTCGGGGTATGTACTGCGCTGCTTAGCGTGCGATTTGCACCCACTCTCTACCTCCCAAACGTCAGCGCTAAACCACCGTTAGAGCCACTCAATTGGCGGTACTCGATATAGAGTGCTGCTCAAATATCAAACTACTGCACCCTCAATTAACTACGCTTCAAACCAGCCGGCGATGGGACTCCACCAAATCCAGTAGCAACTCCATTATCGCCAAACAGTACTCGAATCGTATCTGCCCACAAATGGGTGTTAATCCTGCGCCTAAGTGTGTCCCCACTCGAGCCACCCGACAGGGAAGGCCTGTCTCACAGCTGACCTTTCTGAGGCAGCGACGATGCACCATCAGCTGTGTACAACAGGCCCGCCGCTGGAAGGGTGCGCGCGCGCGTACATTCTGATCCATATTGCGGGAGCGAAATATTAAGGCGTGGTTCGTCACGCAGTGCGCTGCTGGCGGGGATGGGGAGCAAAAGCAAAGGTGACGCAGGGCCACCTCGATTGGAATATCCATGCCCGAAGAATGGTCTGTTTAACCTCTGCCGTCCCCGAGGGCGTTTGAGACAGCCAGCAGGGGAAAGCTGTAAGGTGAAGAGAGGTTGCGCTTTTTGGACAGACAAAGCTAAATCAAATGTCAACGGCGGTGTGTTGCCGGTTGGGCGAACAGTTTCCATAGCAGTTCATCTTGATAGGATCGGTAGTCGTGCTGTTGGAGATCGAATATTTTTGATGATCTGCCGTGAAGGCTGCTGAGCTATTTGCAACAGATTGATATGACGGGCGAGCAAAAGAATCAATATCGACAATAGCAGATCCAATGATTGTTTAGAGGCGCTATTTCTATGGAACTAATTAAGCTTGAAGAGTATAAACATACAAGAAGCTATTTTTTATTAACTGAAAAGCCTTGCAGTAACAATAACTCATTCTCAAACGACTCTCAAAAGCGATAAATCATGGGAGTTTTTTCTTGCTTTAGAGGTGTGTCTTGGTCATCAATGAGATGATGAATAGTCATGATGATGGTCCATTACCTTATAGATTCTCTTTATTGCCCGCGCAATAGAATGCAATAAAGCTCTCCGGTGCGCTTTCTTCCCCTCAAGAGGCGTTCTTGCAGCTGCGATGGAAATTCTTAAACGTATCTGTGAAGCATATTAAACCAAGGGGTAACAAAGAACACTGCACACCGAAAGGTAGTAAAGTCCCGATCAATATGCCGCTCCATTACGGTCGGGATTACCCAACACTCTTGAAAGCGTTCACGTCTTAATTCCGATCGTGAGCATGCTCACGAGCGCTAAAGTGTCATCGATGCTCCTACAACTTACTCGCTATGTATCCTCCTCCAATGCTTCTCACGCTGGCGGAATCTAAAACTGGAAGTAAAAGTAGTCCACCGCGCTGCGACTTCTTGGGCCCCAAAAACCAGGGAACCTTAAATCATTTAAAATCGGATCATCGCAAAGTCATGCAAGTCCCTCCAAAAAAGTAAGCTGAGCGATCTCCCAAACGATCCAACTCAGGCTCAGATCATATTTTGCCATAAGTTGGGTTTCGATTTCGTACTGAGCGCAGCGCGCTTGGGAGAGGGGATCGGAATCGTGATGCTGCCAAGCGCGCGGCCTTACTTCATGACCAAGGGATGAAATATTAACCTAATAATTATTGATGTGTCGCGTTCGAGAGCTGCAGCTGAGCGCGCAAAAGATTACCCCAAGGAGGTCCCAGCGGTGACACGGATGGGAAGGATCGTGTCGAACGCGCTGTTGCCCGGCTTGGAGGGAGATAATTAAAGCAAATGCTGTGAGCCATCAGAAATTTCCAAAGAGCACACACGTTTGCTGTTGTAGTTTGTGAGAGTAGCCACAACCGTAACCGTAAGGGTAGAACACGAAAGGGTCATCATCGCTTCTCGAAATCGGTAACTCGGTGTGGCGCAAGACCTCATCAAGACCTTTGGGAAAGGGAAAGTGAACCGGCGATGTACACAGCTCCGGGTTGAAGTTGATGTCAATGGAGCGATGTTTTTAAATAAACGCACTATTCCACGCTGCAGAGCTCGAGATCACGATCATCTGCAATGGTGAGGGACTGTCTACAAAACTGTAACAACGACCCAGCACACATACACCCGATCATCTCAACCCGCGTGTGGTGACTCGCGCGCTTTGTCCGCATCTTTCCCTTGTATCACACATTGATTAATTGCTTATTTACGTCGTGTCGTCTGGCTGTCTCCAAACGATCTACTGCTACGCTCAATATAAAGCATCACGCAACCAGGACGTCACAAAAACAAGGGCGCCACGATCTGTCTGGAGAGTGGTGAGTGCAACACACCCGACTCATAAAAGAGTTTCCGGAACTGAGCAAAACAAAACGAAAAAAAAGGTTTCAAAACGATGCGTTCTGGTTCAACACCTTCCAACGACGGTTCATTCCATACAGAGGGACTAGCGAAGTGATGTGATGCGATGCCTCTCTGCATTGAGGTGCGAGACAAGATGTGATTTGCATTTTAAATTGCAGCTGCAGGTGAAGTCTGTTGCATTCACCCGGCGTCATATAAATGGGCTGTAAAACGAAGGAGTTAAACGTATGTGCCACTGCTGTCTGTGTGTATCGTTTGCTGGGGGGTGGTGGTGGTTTTATGATTACGTGGCAGTAAAGCGATTTCGCTGGACATCTGAAACGCTACAGTTACATCTTTGGTGGAAGCAATAGTACAATTTTATGGCTACTCCAGTTAAACTATTTCCCAATAGCTCGCACTAATGGTAAAATGCACTAAAAGACACTGAATATTGAAAGTGATCTACAAAGTCCCCTTTAAAAAAAACTTCCTCCTGCTAAACGCAGCGACACAGAAAGCGAAAAACGTTTTCTCACATAACTCCAACGGGCCCCAGCAGGGATGGCGGCACAGCGTAACGTTCCGCCAAAGAAAGAAAAGCAGAACCCTTCCGGTAGGGCTAATTTATGTCGCTTTTAATTGTACTCATTTTGCAAACGCCCGCATCTCGCTAGTCCGCCTGAATTCCCACACGGTGGTGGTGATGGTGGTGCCAAACCAGCCGCACAACCGCACAAACACTGGCGATCATTATCGCAAAACGAAGAGGAGCCGCACACACAGCCCTAAGACCGGGGCGTGCAAAATGTCACTTGCCGGGTGCCGTTCGCGTTGGTCCCCAGACGGCGAGCCTCAAACTGCCCAGACCTAAACAATGTGTCCCCTCTCTCTTTCTATCGTTCAGGCAAGCGCTTTCAACTCTGCTGCCACATGGTGTTGTCTGCATGGTGCAGCTGCAACTCGTCCGAACGGAATGCAACTCTCCTCGCGCTGGTGGAGGGCCATCCTTCCGGTAGAAAGTAAAAGCCGAAGTCGTCAGCGTCAAAGATCGATCGATGGCACCATCATCCCGCAGGTCGTCCAGCAGACTCGCAACACAGACACACACACACACTCATCGACAATCGGCTCAATCTGCATCGTAAATTAGTAAGATTTATCGATCCTCGGCCCGCGCGGCTGAATCGAGTGAGCGATGGATTGCGAAGAAAATGGATGCTGCCATTCCATTCTTGCAGTAGTAGCAGAAGAGACGGTTGAAGCGGTTTTCTTTTCCTGCACGCAAAGAGCGGGTGGCGTTGATGTGGTTAAACAAATAAATAAAACATATCCAACACGCGCGCACAATGCTACTGAAACTGACTGTCTCTGTGTGGCACTGACAGCATGGAAGAAGAGACGCTGAAGAGCAGTGTATCCAACCAACCAAAAACCATCACTAGACAGCAGGAGAGCCGCTCGGTGGCCAAAGGGCGCTTGCCCTTTACAGCGATCGTTATTTATTACGGAAATGACGCTTGCTGCCGGAGTAGTACTGGTCACATTATTCAAATCGATCTTTATGAATTGGTACGTGTCATTTCACGTTGCAGTAGCGGCGTTCTGGACGTTGATCTTATCTTGCCAACCCGTTGCGTAAAGTAATGAAAGCTCCGGGTGGAAAAGTTCACTACAACCCCTGGATTTTCCCCGGGATGATGATACATCTTTCCGATTACGATTACGTACGATCCGATCCTCGCCCGGCAAGCCGGAGACAAGAGAGCAGAAATTACAACAAAAAAAGTTACTACCATGTCATCACTTCCTGCAGTGAGACACGGACAAGATAAGCAAACAAACTTTACGGGCAAACACACACACACACAGCAAGACCGCATCGAATGCACCAAAATGGCTTTTAATTACTTTCAATAAATTTTATCCGGCTCGGCCCGCTCGCTAGCGAGTAGACAGTGCTGTTGGTGGTGGGTTGTGTTGCACCAGCGCTCATCAATTTCACTCCACGTGGTAGTGATACACAGCCGTACCAACCGTTCGAATGCGGGTTTGGCATGCTTGATGCACCACCGCTTTCCTGGCGAGAGAGGGACGGAGCGGTTTATGCGTGGTGGATGCGTTTTTGGATTCGACAACTGGGGACGCGCTTTAGATCCAATACGTTCGACAGATAAAGTCATGCTGTGGCGTTTGTGAAGGGTATGCGAGAAGAAGTGAAATAGAAGCAACATGAAAAAGAGGCCTCTATCGTTTGGATTGGCATTCCACGGAAAGATGCCACCGGCACAGCCACCGCAGTAGGGACGAAACGATGGTTTTGCAGATTGCTCACAGGCAAGCGCAGGCAGGCAACCGTTTCCGCTTCCTCGTGATGTAAGCGCGTTACAGCAAGGGCGGCGATGGGATTGTATTTATGATAAGAGATTAAGCGAAATTGCGTTTACATAGAACGCGTAAAAGCATCAACCACGTGTGTGTTTAACATATTTCACCGACGACGAAGCCGTTTGTTTCGTACCAGATTGAATAAAGCCATAAATGTAACCACTCGTCACTCGCCTAATTGAATCATTTCTCACACATTAGTGCAAAACCGCTCACTCACACAGACTGACTAAATGGGCCGGTCCAGAGGAGCGCAGATTGAGCAATTGCGGTATTCCAGTAGCACGAACGCACGGACCAATATGCACCTTTTTCGATCCGTGCCCAACCGAAGGTCAGCGCTGGATCATATCGCGGGATCGCGCCAGTTGCAACCGGGGCGTTTGGGCTTTGTGGTCAAAGGCACCTGTGCCTGTGCACCGTTGCATGCATTCGCTCCTTTTTACTGCCACCCAAAGGGGCCGGGTATGTGTGGTCGATGGAACAACATTGCATAATAAATTTGCAACCGAAGGTGGGCTTGCACGGGGGGCTCGGGAAAAAGGCGTTCGAGCTGGAAAAAAGGAATTCGCATAAAACCACCCACCTGTTCGAAAGGAATAGAAGGGGACCCGAGCACTTATGTGTGTGTATTATGGAGGTTGGATTTTACAAATCGGGCTGTCTCGGGCGATCATTACCGATAGGCGTTTAAGCTATCCATAAACAGAAAGGAACAAACCAAACCCGTTTCACCCAGGTGTGTGCAATGGCAAAAATTAAAACACCTTATCTACAGGAAACATTCATCCCAAGAGTGGTGCCCGAACGAAAATTGATAAGCAAGGTGAAGCTGAAGGGTGTCCCCATTGCCCACAAGCTGCCGCATTAATCGCACACGCGAACGATAATGCTCGAGCACCAAACGATCTTCCAATCATCATCATCATCATCATCTCCTCGGTGATGGCTTTCGCCTTCGAGGAGGGATTTTCCACGTCCCGCTGGACGGAAATGCAGATCGTTGCGGTTCGCTGGTGTTAATTTCTCTCCTTCCTCTCGGGGCTTAAGCAGCTCACAGGCACGCAGAGAACGTAACGCTTCGGAGCGATCTGTGTCGCCGGCCGGACCGCGAGTCGTCGCATGTTGGGTTGCGTGAGCAATAATCAGTCTCCGGGAGTGCAGTCATACACCTTCTCCTACTGTGCATTTTTTTTTGCATTGCCCGTTTGCAATTTGAAGATGCAATCAGGCTGCATACAAACGGGCCCCTGCCCCGGTGGTGACTACTGTCGCTCTGGGTGATGTAAAAATTGTGTGTGAACCCATTACACAATGCCGTTTTTTTTTTTGCGCTGCCGCTGCTGTTGTGGATTAAGTGATCACTCAGCGAACCGGTATGTGACACTGCACGTAATGAGCCTGACAATCATACATCTTTGGACCATGGGGAGACGACTGGGTGGACGTGGCGATAGACACAGCAGTTTGTGTGGTGACGTGCTCATACCGTCGCGGCAGGAAGTGGAGTGTAATCGGGTTCTACTAAACCTTTCGTTAATTTGATGTCATGCCTGAAACTGATATGGTGGAGGCGTGGAACAGTGATGTAAAAGACGCATGAATGTAGTAGATAATAGAAGGGTGTGGAGAGATATTTGAGAGGGAATTGAGTGAATGGGAAAGCGCACCAGTTGCACTATACTCGATCGTTATCAGCCTCGTTGGTAAAACTTCTTCATGTTCCACACGATCTGTCATTTCAATGCATTCAAACGAGCAACACACGATCGAACCGCAAAGCATGATAATGGCATTTTTATCCATATTTATACATTTCCATGGGACAGTTAAATGTCATCAGCAGCAATGATCCCGCTGAAATTAGCATACCTTCGAACGAAAGATTTCGCCTATCTAGAGCACCCAACCCTTATCGCAAAGAGAAAACAAGGCCTAAACCACCGCAAACGCTAACGTAGGTGTGATTTGCAATGGAAAGTAATTTCCCGCCTCGGCAGAAAAGTCACTTGTTTGTAAAATCCTTAACATAAAGTTAGGGTACACCTCCAGCCCGATTGGAGACACTGTCTGTGGTTCGTTGTGAAACTATTATTACCATTAGATAGGGACATGCGGTCCATTGCAGCGCAACATTGTAGCGCAAATGGATGGGATGATGATGCTCGAGCCGGGTACACATTCGACAGACGACGCTATGTAATCAGTTGGATATCTCCATTTGCCGCCTAGGTTTCACCACTTTTGCGCGGTATGGCATGTTTTCCGATAGTTTAGGCCACACCGAGGGTGAAACATGCCGACCGATAGCGAGCTGCTAATAGCGACCTGGTTAGGGTGCATTGGAGGCACGAAGGATCATCCACAGCAGCAGCAGCAACAGTTCCCGGGTCTCTGAACCGATTAACATCTCAATGAGCAGCCACGCTTGTGCGACGGAATTTACATGCGCACGAGCAATGATCATCGTTTGTAAGAAAATGCTAATTTTCACCAGCCGACAGTATAGCATAGTGTGTCTTCTAGCCGCGCTGTCGATCCGCGCTTACTAAGTAAGCATAGCGTAGGCTCGGTGTGTAAACCTCTTTCTGCAGATATTCCTGGCCGGGTCGAAACAAGCCGTGTAATAACACAGGCAAGCAACAAGCTGTGGAGCCAATTTTCGCTTCTTTAATCTAGCTCGCTCTCTCCCGGCAAGATAAGGACAGTCTTGCTCCGGCGGTAAATGATCACTTTTCACCCTGTGCAGAGGTCTTGCCACGAGGGGTTGCCACTTATCTCGCCGTACATCACCGTGCTCGCCCGCACCCAGGTACGAATTCTCACGATCCGTTGCGTGTCCGTGCGAAGGTCGTCGCCGGCTTGCTGTCGCCCCGAGCGGTAGGTCACGCTGATGGTGGTGGCGTACCAACGGGCAAAACCGAAAGAAGTTGGAATCCTTGCTCTTGGGATCGAGATGTTGCGGATTTTGTTGTGATGTTGTTGGGGCTTCGGTGTGGCCCCCGAGGGGCTACAAACTTGCCTTTATTATATGCCGAAACATCATTAGCATGATGTTGCTCCAGCGGTTCGAGGAGTGCACCGTAACGGGGCCGGGGTACGGTTTAATTTGAATTTATTTTGTGCACCGTTTGTTGCTTGGCGGAATGATAAGAGGATTAGGATTAAGAGGAATAAGAAGC
Organism: Anopheles gambiae; assembly: GCF_943734735.2. Taxonomy (NCBI): domain Eukaryota; kingdom Metazoa; phylum Arthropoda; class Insecta; order Diptera; family Culicidae; genus Anopheles; species Anopheles gambiae. The sequence goes on along the minus strand of NC_064602.1, from coordinate 7,717,060 downwards.
TGCTCGCGGATCGGGTGGATCGTTAAATCAGTGTCCAACCGTTAAGCAAACGATGGCGCCACCACACCCGTGTTTTGTGCTCGAAACAAACGACCGAAAACGGCGGAACATAATACCGAAATCGTAATCTGAAGCTGATTACAGTACAATGCCGAAGAACGCAATCGTTTCGCTTTAATGGATGATACTGGTCAGCAACTTTGGGAAAGGTACTACCTGGGGTTATTGCTAAATTTGGATGAACATATAAAATTAACTTAGCACAGTTTTCACAAAAAGAAAAGGGATGGCATCAAAAATTAATGTCTTCTTGTCATCTCCTCTGCACCATGCAAGCCCCGGTGCCCCTTTTAACCTGCAGAACAAACAGTGATTTCACCGTAGCGAGATGGTGGTCCCTACCATCACTACAATTATACGATTCATTCGCGTGCAGTAATTGCGGCTGATTGGAAACAGATGGCTTCATCGCACGATCGTGTCCCTTCTGGCGAGATCGAGTGAAATTACTTCATTCGTCCGTATTTTTAGATCCTTTGCCGACATCTGCACCGATGATGACGACGATCATGACGACGACTCTCTTATTTCCTGCACGGTCGCTCTGATACTGAATGCGAGCTGCTCTCGTAGCATCGGGTTTAATGCATCATTCTCGAAATTGCACTCCGATTCCGCCAGCACTTGATGACACCTCACGATCGCATTCCACGACTCAAACGCTCCCTTCCTTCCCACCCAACTTACACCCTGTGGAATTTGTAGCCCTTTTGCCCCGCAGTGCTAGAATTCTTGTGAATTTCGCTCATTTAAAGACGGTAGTGCCGGTCGCTACCGCGCACCGCGCGCAGTCTGCCCATCAAACTTTTCATTATGATTTATAGCACACATCCACTACTAGGCGTGGTGGTGCTAGTCGCTAAGCATACAGCAACCCGGCCCTCACTCTCCTGGAAGTGAAATAATCGTGCTATTATTTTTATGATTCGTTCGCTTTGCCGCGTAATTGGAAGTGGAATGCGGAATGCACGAGCGCGAATCGTCTTCCTATGTCTGGGGCGAAACAAACCGGCGACATCTGTCCATCATCGGCACATGGAATCAAGTGGATATGCCTGGCCTGCGTGATGCTGCTGTGTCGTCAAACCCGCTCTCTGCTGCTCGGAATGTTAACTGCTTAATTGTTTAATATCCTACTTCTTCGCTTTTAGCAGACCACAGACCTCTCCGATATGGAACTCCGAAGCGGTTCGAGATGTGTGAAGACACGTATGGTTTTGAAAGAAGTGACCTTTTCGGCCGTCTTGCGTAGACGTCTGCGCAGCAAGGTCACACTTGACCGGCTTCGAGTCGGGACACTCTGTGGGCGCCTTTACCTTTATTGGGCAAAATTGATTTAACAACACTCCGGAATGGTTTTGTTTTCGAGATCCTATTCATGCGCTTGCGTTGGAAGCGGTCACAAGATCATTCGGATGCCATCAATCAATACAAAACGATTGAGAGTGCGCAAGATTTTGATTTTTGGGAAGTTAAAAAAAAACCTGCAACAATTTATCCGGCTTCTTGTGCTGTTGGCCCGTATTTTTGTATCTGATTGAGCAAAGTCAGTGCAAACATCATTAATTTAATTTCAGCTAAAATCCACAGCAGAGTCCAGCGAGCGGGTAAATTAATTCACTTTTTTTCCAAACGGATCCAATAAAAGATTAGCCGTTTTGTTCTAGTCAGGATCGTCATTAATTTTAAGTACTTCAGCACTCTGCTCCAGTAGGCGCACGCAGCGTAGTCCACACGATAAGAGGATCTAATTTCGAGCCACGTTTGCACACTTGGAATGTATTCTACACACATAATGGCATGGTTGTCTGCGGAGTTGGAGGGAGCTTCCAATCACTGATCTCCATAGCGAATGTATCAGACGAACAAGCCCTAACGAACAAACTGCTTCTGAACTGCAAAACGAATGTATCTTTTCGCATTTGCTACTGGCAGCAAGAATATCTATGCCTTCTATGTGTGTGTGCTATATAATAGACTTGTGGTTTCTCGAGTTCTCCCCATGGGTTCCCGGGGCCATCACCGACACTCACCCGCACAGTCCAGACCTTTGCCTGGTCTTTAATTAGTTATTTTTCGCCTTCCATCGATAATATTCTGCATTCGCCTTCGTTTCTTTCTTTTCTCCACTCATTGGGGGGTGATGCTATGCTCCAGTTATGGTGCTGGTTCTACGGAAGATACATATTTTCCCCTAGCGGCGCTGGACCTTCGCGTGATGACCCTGAACGAAAAGTGCGCGCCGCGGACCTTTTGCTTGTCAGCGCAGTTAGTCGATCAGCCATTACAACCAGGCTGGAGAATGTTGGACCCCAGCTGGACACCCTACTAGTGGCGAACGTTTAAATACACACTCCACGACCGGCGAGGGCATCCTTATCGCTCGCCGTAGCAGGGTCGAGGTGTAATTTAATACTTCGACACGATCCACCCTTTCCTGGCAGCGCGACCATTCTAGATGCAGCGCTCTCGAATGCAAGAGTCCATATCCCAGCCGTACTTCCATCTGTGTCTAGCAGCACAGGAACTGTGAAGCGTGTGCGAAGAAATTGCAGAGAGAAAACAACACCCCGACCCGTGGCACAAGAATGCGGCAGCAGCGTTCGTTCTCGCATTCTCGGGGTGGCAATTATTTTCTCGTTTGGATCAAAAATTCTGCCACTCCCAATCGCGAAACGGGAATCGCGGGGCGTAGGCTTCGGGTTGACCCCCAATCCGACTTCACGCGAAAGGGCGTGTTTGGTAGCGATCGACATTAGGCCGGGGACGATCGCGTAGCGAAGGGACGGCTAAAAATTGCACAATAATGGCTACATGTCAGATGATACGAGTTACCCACTCGGAAGCGCTGTTAGGAGAGGCGCCAACACTACACATTCCCTAGACATTGTGGTCATTCTATGGGGAAGATAGATGAACGTGTGTTACGCGAGCACTCGGACACGGAAATACATAACCTTCGCAGACAGTTCGATCCGATGCAGACAAAAAAAAAAAAGCTCAAAAGAACAGTTACAGTAAGTAGCGCTCTCGCGTAACACTACGCGAAAGGTTAATAAAAATATAGAGCACGTCATCCGAAAAATTCCAAGCCCTAAAATTATGCAAGCAGCTCTGTGTTTGACACTTCACAAGTAAGAAAGCATCTCTCACACACACACGCGCAGAAGAGACACATGCAATCAGTTTATAACCCTCCGGAGGCTCCACAAGTTCGAACTCGTGACTGTTTTCCTACGTGACGTGTCATAAAATGGACCGAGCTCAGGCTTTCGCTGCTGATGATCATAAAATTTGGAACCAAGAAATACCTGAGCGGTTTTGTTATTAAAAATCAAAAACAATGAGGCTCAAACTGTGCACTGTGATGTGGAATGTGGAACTGCGGTTTTATGTGCGCTTTTATGAGCGCGTCAACAATGAGTGCCCGAAATCCTGCCTGTACGGGATTACGGAGCAAAATAGACAGTAAAGATGACGTATGATCGTCGCCACCGCTTCATTCTACGGTTGCATCAACGCTGAAGGGCTGTTAGGAAACAGAATACCACCGCTGAAGGTTAATGTATTCCAGTGTTTAATCATTTGTCTGCTTTGTTTTCCATGCGACAAAACAACAGCAACCCCACACAACTCAAAACGCTGAGAAAGCGAACTAGTTTCTGTTGACGGGCCGCATAGGCGTACCGCCCCGAAGACCCGTAATCGATTTACATAAACACGAATGATATGCATGTTTATCGTTGTTTTGCGTGTGACTTAAACGGTCGCTTGTTTTAAAAACCGACATTTAACGCGATGTTTGTTTTGCTGCTTCGGCCGCAACAATCGATCATACCCACACCGTACCCGTGCGGCACCAAGGGGCCTTGTTTTATCTGGAGCAAAATGGCAAACGGTCCCAGCATTACATAAATGACCCGATGATCGATAAAACTTATGAGGTGCCAAACTGATACAAAACTGGTGGGGTGGTGTGAGAAGAATGAATAGGGTATGGAAAGGTGCGTAGAGTGTAGAGGAGCCAGCTGTGATGATCACTAATTCCGCGTGACCTTTTTAACAGATGCCATGCCACACCGACCGACCCGTTGCAGGGAAATAGTAATTACTCTACCAGGCGTTGATGGAGCTGCGATGCTAATGCCATGGTGCCGTGAGCCTTTTTTGTTTCGTATCCACTGACTTTCAACACCTCATTTTCGAACGCACGGCGGGAAAGATTCCACCCAAGAGTGTGCGAGGTAAGCTTTAAAGCTTTCCAATTAACTCAAGGTCACAGCCGTGGCAATTACTGCGGACTGGTTGGAGCTGAGATGAGATACTGCCACCGAGAAGCATCGGCCCGCGCAAAGCTTTCTAGCGTGTCGATTGCTCGAGCTGCACAAATACCGCAACCGCATCTTGTCTTATCGATAGCCTTTCGAGATAAATGATAAAAAATGGCTTTTGCTACCGTTCACGTACGGCTCTGCTGCTGCTGCTGCTACTGTCTCGCAGCAATCGATTATCGGGGAAGGCAGACGTTACGAAACATGGGTGCACTTAGGGTCATCTGTTGGGGAGGGAAAGCAACGTTCTTAAAGTAAACCCCGCAAACAGAGTAATGCCATCGAAAAGTAGGAAAATGAAGGCACACCACATGACATAATATTCGGCTCTCTTCCATTAACGCGTTGACCTCTGATTGCCCCCAAACATTGGTTCGCATTAACTCGATGCCAACCGAAGGGAGAATGGTAAAATGAATGTATTATGAAACAACGGACAAACAAAGATGACAAGAAGCAAAGACGACCAAAATCGATGCATAAATTATGCTGCTTTGACACGCTGATGGCACGTCAAGTGTAAACGGGTACTCGCGGTGAAAAGGAACACAGTTTGATGAAAACTGAACCGCAGTGTACAAGAAAAAAAAAACATTTCAAAATGATAAGAAAAGGGAAGACACAAAGGGGAGTGCCACATGAAAAGCGGACAGTATGAAACGATTTTGTGGCCGAATAATTGATCGATCGATCGATCGATCATTAAATTACCAAAATCGACCTATTTTCAACGATCGCCTTGCGCCTGGCCTTTGTTGCGAGACATTCCACGTCCGACCACCGTATGACATTTATCACCCGAGGAGGTAAAGAATTGAGAGCAGAGACGATGTGTGGATTATTAAAGTTTCGAGGGGAGCGAAAAAAGCTTCTCGATAGCCTCCGGCGGGCTTTTTTTCTTGGTTAACTTCTCCACACGGGGTGTTGCTACGGCGTGCTGCTAGATGGAGCTTAAGATGAGTTATGCAGTATCGTAAAATTTACAAACAATTAGCGCTGATTACAACGCACAAAAAAACGTATACGACGAAGCAAGATTGAGACCCGCTGTCAACGATTTAGGTCAGCGTCTAACCCAGTAGCACTGTCGGCAGTTCATCACGATCGGAGGAGAACTTCTTTGCCGCCCATCATCGGGCGGAACTGCTTCCCCCTGGTGGTTGTAAAATTTACGACCCTCAAAGGTTCGTTTCAGGTTTCAGGTTAAGCTCTGCCGTCGTCAATTCGTTAGTTGGAAGATTTTTTATATCCTCCAATGCTTTCCTTAAAGGGCATAGGGCTCCGACACTGGGTTGTTGGAAATCTTGAAAAGAGGACGGTGTCTTATCTATTCAGAAGTTCACTACCAGAGTATAAGACGTCCAGATCAAAAGCTCATGTTACTCGTGAGTATCTACGCTTTAACCAAAGCCCTGAATCTGAGAATACTCCGAAATTTCTCTAGCTACCTCATCAGTAACTTCGTCAGAAACGCATAATAATTCGACCATAATTTCAAAGCGCAAAGAAACTCGATCTTAATGCCATGATGCTGTGGTCGTGGTCAGGAAGCTCACGTTCCTATAAATTTATAGACATCACCACCAAGACATCAGAAAGCAATAAGGAACTCGTCGCTCGGTAATGCGGTACGATTATTACCGCACTTACCGCTGACAGTGCGCCGCTTGTTCTTTGTGGCAGGCACATTTGTCAACTTGACACACTCTTGTCTTGGCACACAGAAACCGCAACATCATCCATTTCTCTTGGTACGTGCAACGAAATTCACGTTCGTTCGCTTCAGTGCACTCCTCCGCATGTCACCGGCAAAGCGGTTACGACCCCGATTGTTGATGGGTTGCATCGTTCGATTTGATCCCGTGCAACCCCTCGCCAGGTCATTGTACACAGAGATCTGCAGATCCATACGTGTGTACGTGTGTATAGCGATCGATTGGCCCTGAGGTCAGCGTGTAAATGCAATTACACTAAACTGTCGTTGATGTGCAGAATGGGAAGAAAGGATTAAAGCTCATTACCGGGCTGATTGTATTTTAATGCTTTCCGTTAAAGCTATTGTACGGTGCCTTTTGTGAATAATATGGATTATTCTTCCTATGCTTTCGAATGAGTGGATGGTGCGTATATCGTTGAAGGTTGACAGAAGTTAAAGAGAACAAGTTATTGCTCGTAAGCAGAATCTATGACATGAAAATCTAGTAAATTAGCTTAAAAGCCTTTCGATTTCGAAGCTGTAAATAAATTGGTCATCAATCAGCTAGCTAGTTTGATTTCTAATTGAATCATTGCCCTAGATATCTTTCAAGTAGCGTAGTTTTTGCTTATATGGAGGTATTTTAGAAATCGATACTTTCTAGCAGTGCATTTTTGACCTTTCGACCATCTCATTAAGGTGAGATCACACAAATTAGCTTCCAACGACTTATATGGTCTGCTTAAAATGAATTATTCTGTCACACTGACCCTCCGCGCTTCGTTATCCAAAACTCAGGCTGTAAAGCTTTAATAAGCCTTCACCAACAGCACACAGCGCCCCAGGCATTCGAACACAAAACCCCGAGGTTGCATTGTGATAGCGCCGTTGCAAAAATTATCCAACTACCGTTATTACTCCTTCTGCCACCGCCTGCTGCACAGCATCAAACCCTCTTTAAAGGGTTTTGTGTATAGAATAAATAATGATAATTTGACAACCCCTTGGCTCGGCCTGCTCGACTTTGGACATAACATTGGGGCGGCGGCGGAGCGCGATCGTCGCGCTCAATCAATTCTCTGGCTCGTGCAAAAAAAAGAGCCCCATAATAGTGTGACCGACCGCAACAACGCGAGCGCCGCACCGCCGCTGGTTGTAATTTTCGCTCCGATATGCATTTATTTAAATTGATAATGCACACTCTTTGCCGCCGCGAACACAGCGCGCTCATGTATGGGTGCGCGAAAAACTACGCTACAAAATAATGTGCAACGCGAGCAATGCTTCTTGAAGAATGAATGAAAAGAACATACGCGGCACGGTAGCGATGACCACACCTTCGGTGCCGGCCTTTGTGCTAAAATGTATGTGTGCAGGAACCGGCCAGCCAAACCGACCCAGCGGTACATTCGGCGGGCCATTGGACTACGGTTGGTCGGGTCAGTGGAAACGGACTTGTCCACGACACACCTTTAACCAGCGTCCAGGCGTGCCACGCTTGATAGCATCCGATCTCGATCCTGTTTCCTGGTGTTCTAGCGCAGGGGGGTTTCGAAACGTTTGTGGTAGAAGTTGTGCACGGAAGGTGATCCTTCTTGTGCGAGTCACTGTGACGGGGTCATATGGTTCTGGCGATTGGTCTTGTGCTGCTGCTGTCTATCAGAGCAGCTCCAAGATTGGATCTCCACAGGGGGGCGGCGGTCAGCTCTACAGTGGCATTTAAAGTGGTTTTGCTACTATGCACACCAAACCGTGCGGTACTTTCAATCGAAATCGGTGATACGGAACTGGGTTGACCACCGAGAATTGGACAAGAATTCCATACTTCATGTTGGACTTGGGGAGGAGGGTAACGGTTTCTTGTTCGGTTCATTGTAGTAACGAGTTTTGGAGGAAATGACCCGCTGCTGATACAATGTGTGTAGAATACATTGAAGAGCAATTGCTACACTCCATATATGCTTTGGAGTTACGAATCGATATTTTTAGAGCAGAAGACATCGCTGTAAGAAATGGTTATGCATTCGTGGAGCGAAATGAGATTGCAAGAGGCAACAAGCAAATCAATTACACCCGGGGAGGTATCTCATCTCATTACTTGTAGGATATTTTTCAAAAGTTTTTGATTGTGCTATTTAATCCCATTCCCCATCTCTGCTGAGATATAGTACATCGATCATCTCCAGTTAAGATATTGCACCAATTATCTTTCCCAAGAAAATAATGCCTAATGACGCACGATCTCCTGCTGACAAAGACATCAAACACATCGGTAACAAACACCGCACTTACTACCATGAATTGAATGTATACCATCAATACCTGATTACATTCTGCACATGCTGTGCAGTAACGCCATACATAGGTTGTGTAAGAGTTGCAAAGACATCAAAATCTGTATCGCTTTTAAGACATTTCGCGTATCGCAGTGAAAATGGGCACGCGAAAGGACGGCAACCCATTAACCTGCTCTCTGCCGGCGAGCTGAGGTGAGGACAGCTCACTGGCTACCACACCGGACGAGTGCCTTTGATTAATGAGCATGCTCCAATTTAGACGCACACCTTCCCTTTCTGTCTAATCTCCTGGGTGGACGACAGGGCATTTGCATTCCTGCATACAGCCACACTCACACATATGTTCCAATTCCGCATCTGTCACATAAATGCGATTTGTGAAAGATAGTGTCATTGTTATTTATTTATGCGACCGGGTGCTACCGGTACTAGGCCGCCGGTGGTGTGCTGCGGCATGTCTATTTCGCGATGGCAGCTCACAGCTCGAAGTTGAACAGGTTATTTATATGAAGGATTCATGCACACAAAGAGGGAAGAGGGAGGGGAGAGAGCAAGTGTACTGGGTACGAATCAATCATGTCGTTTCGCATAAATTATCGTGACTTGTGGATTCATGGATTGGAGAGCATATTAAATGCATCATTTGCGTACAAAGAAGCGGGTTGCGACATAACTAGGATATTGAAATGAAATATCGTGATTTAGAAAGAAAAGGGGCATGCATTTGGCATTGCTTTAATAGGGAATAGGGATTGAAAGGTATAAGTGCTTTTAAAACGTGAATTATTCTACTATTTTGTCATACAAATCTTGCATGGCCCAAGCGCAGCATTGTTTTGACTGATCAGCCAAAACGCGAACATATATTCTTCTACCAGAATGAATAAGATGGATTTGTTGTGTTAATTCCTAATGACAAATAGAGATGTTCACTTGAAGATAAATTAGGACAGCAATTAAGAAATCTAGGAGCTCTAGTGAACAATGGCCATTGAAGATCATCAACATCCATACCAATGGAACCACTAACAATTAAATCACCCTTGAAATGGACGAAAGACGCACAAAAACATTCCCCAAAACCCATTCAAACCCAAAGCAAAATGTCAAAAGCAGCAACGACTGCCCCAATGTCTCTAGCGCTACTGTAGGACGTTGAAGTAAAGGCTCTTGTCACAAGATGCCCGGATGTGTTCGTTTTTTGATCTGAGAAGCCTGCGTCCAAACAAATCAGAAATACAAATTAGCGCTCACAAATCGCTACAGGAAATGGTTCATCCGTTGTGCGATGTTGTCGGAACAGCTTAAGAAACACCCTTAGCCTTAACGTGCACAACACAGGGTAGAAATTTAAATTCAATGCAAGGTCACAAATCGGTGGACATTGTGGAATGTCTGTTGAGCGCCCGCAGAACTTTGGGACCCTGAACAACCAGAGAATGTTGTATTGCCATTGGCTGCGTAGGCTGCTGAAACAAGTCGAGTCAGAGTCATTAAAAGTAAATTTAAGTAAACTGCGCAGCTGGAAGCAAGAAGAGCTGCAGTCCAGTCCATTGCCCCAAGAACATCTGTACCGGTTCCGGTGAGGTACTCCAATGGCCAACTAATCGTGAAGATTGCGTGCTCTCTCGGGTCGGTAATTGATTTTATACTGTTCCGCTTGCCCAGCCAAGCGAGTTTTACAGCACGACCCAATGGCTTTTGGATGCCAGACTTACCACCCGTAATAGTGCACCTACCCCGGGGAACGACTAGAACCGACATCACAGAACCGTGGAAAGTTCTATCACCTGAACCATAATTATCCGTCGTCGGCTTTGGGGCGGTTTAGAAATGGGAGTCACTCACCTGCAGGAAAAGAGAGAAAAGAAAGAAATAAAACGAATTAAAACGATCATCCAATCACACTTTCAAACAGCGTCTTCTTCTCTCGCTGCTGACTCAGTACTCGGTGGTGTATTCTGTCAGGCACCAACCATGGGATAGAGTGTAGAAGACTAATTTTTAATTAAAAAGACCCCCCAACGAAAAGAGGTGAGAAAAGTAGAGTAAAGAAGCTGTAAAACTGCGAGCTTATAATTACTGCAGAAATAGAACGAACCTTAGAGTACGGCTGCCAAGGTCTGAGAAAGGTCGCTTGCTTATCACCGCTTACACTAAACCTCAATGGGATTAACACACTTCGCCCTCCCTTCGGTCACAATGGAAACTTTGCAACTAAGCGGGAAACATGATTTAATAGAGTTAGTTTATGATTTAATACTGTTTCCGTGGGCTTTACTGAAAAAAAAACAAAGCCGTCACCAGACAACGAACTATTCTCACGACCCGCAATGTGACAAACATGTATTCTACGTCCCGTGTGTTGCAGCATACACAGTGTGGGCTTTCGCATAACGGTTTTAAACAAATTAAATTACCATCTCTGCTGTTTCTGGCATTTGTGTCGCGCTTTTTGGTATTTTAAGATGTACGGAAAGATTCATCACTTAGTGGAGCATCTTGAAAGGCCATTGGAAAATAGGGGGTGTCTGGACCATAAAACACGACCATCAACATCATCATCATCATTACCATAGAGTGACAAGTTTCCTTATCACGTAGATGGGACACTCTGATTTACATACGAACCTAAAATCCAAACGAACACGATCGTTAAATCATGAAATTGGGGCAGTTTTATTTCGGGTTTTCCAAGGCGAGAATGAATGACCCAAACATGAAGCACAGTTATTGGAGCCAGTGGGGAGAACAGCTCCCATCTGATTGAGCTAGAGAACGAGCGAGGTGTTTTGATTGTGATCTGCTTGCTTTACGATCGAGCCTAATCCATTTCGCAGTCTGCACCTCCTACACATAAGCTGGCAGTGGGTTAATAATTTGCTTTCCCGATTCGAACCTTTTGAAAGCGGAAAGACATCTTTAGCTGTTTGATTTGGGATGATCCACCAACACACGGAGCCCGCGCTACCTCCTGTGGTTATTAGATAATGTCTATTTACATTTTTTCAAACACCTTTCTCCGAACGTGTTCACGTTTGAAGTCATTGGATCTCTGTTGCTCTCTCTCTACATCTCATACTTCCTCTTTTCCATTTAACCCATTTGACCATACTCACGACGATTTCGATGCCGCTTTTTTGCCCGTGAAATCTCATCTTCACAAAGCGAAGATCAACCCGATCCTACTCCCGCTCACTTCGATCGGTCGAAACCCCAATCTCACCCGCCATAACCAGCTGTTCCTACTCTACACGGAGGTTTGGGTCTCTGCTCGCCAAGAGCGGAGGTTTTGGAAGACAAATACATTTAATCCGTCCAAACATTTCACTTCCTCTGAGGTAAAGAGCAACGGTGGGAGAGATGAATGTTTGGAGTGCGCACGATTGTTAAAACAAATTCGGAGGTACAACTACAACACCCGCGCTATAAATAAATCACCAATCTGCTGGACATGTGCTTTCGAGCGAGGGAATGGATTTGGCTGTAAAGCAAACGTTGTCTCGTGCGTATTTGCCGCGGTTTGGATGATGCCAATATGACGTGATGACGGTCACAGATCCACAAACAGGAAAAAAAGAGACAGAGAAAGGGGATGCTAAATAAATCGTGAAACAATACTGCTTCACTCCATCTTGTAGGTCAGTTGATGATCACGAACTGGTTTTAATACCCCTGGTTCGAGTGTGCGTATTTAATCCGGACTACCACTTTCTTTTACTGAGTCATACTTTCGTTCTATATACCGATGGATGGTACGGTTTCTAGAAATTACCCTAAACGTGACCTAAGGAAATAGACGACCATACTACATTCTATTCCGATGGAACCGGAGGCATCTCCAGCAGTAGATGTCTTAAGCACGTGAAACTTTCTAATCTTTACTATCGAGCGTCAAAAAATAGAAACAAATGAACCATGACACATCCGATTAATTTTGTAATAGGCGTCACCCTGTAGACACACACACGCAAGATCCAAACCGGATCTTCCCTACAGCAATAAGCACGTCTGTTATCAACCTCGACCGGACTAACCTTTACTCTGGGGTACCTTCCAAACGCTATCTCGCTGCTCACTGGGAAAGAGTGGAGAAAATACTTTCATCACCTTATTACCGCACCTTGTGTGTGTCATGCCCAAAGGCAGAGTTAGGAAGACAGATCTGTGCGGCTGCTCCTCCTTTTGTCCGAAAATCCGACCCGGTGAAACAAATTTTCAGGTTTGCCTTAATTATTGCTATCTACTTCCACGCCGTTCAAAAGAACGGTCCACGGAGAGGATCTTGCACCTGCAGCAACGACCATATCATGTTGATAAGTTTATCATGGTCCAACCGTTCCTGGGGCTGCAAGTGTGCGCCCAGGGCTACGAACTGCTAGTGGTAACGTTACGTAAAACAGCTCGGCGCCTGATTCCGGTCTGATCCTATTAACCCTTGGCCCAGCCCAGCCGATCCGCCTCGTCGAGACGGCACTGCACGCCGGGAATGGTGTAAAAAGTGGAGCCCTTCTCTCGTGGTGCAGATTTTGATAGCTTAATCAGCGGGTTTTTGTATATTCCGTGGCAGAGTGAGTCCACGGTCCTCATCAATCAAGCTGAACCGGAAGTTATTAGTTTGTGTTGAAGCTTCATTGTTGAAGAAAAGATCGATACGTCCCAAGTGGATCAAAAGACATGTAAGTGATGTCCAGTAACTGCAACATTGGCCATGTCTGTCTGCTGAGCATGCTGTATGCTAAACAATGCTGCTGTTTTGCGTTTCGTTTGGCCATCCAAAGAATTCTGGACACAAAAACGCGTACGAACAAGTTCTTCCCATGAGCTCCGAAATGGGAACGTTTGGATCTTCAAATTTTATGTATAGAATAAGCGCATACTCAAGCATGACAATCACGTACGACACGCGAGACGGATGATCTTCCTTTTTGTTTTTTGGTAGAATGCGGCGTAGAACTGAGCGTGTTTAAGTGTGTCATCCACCTACCCATACCTCGATTGTGTCGTTGACCCTTTATGCTGCCAGAATTACTTTTAGTTCCACGAAATTCTTCCTCCCGTGTGTGTTTTTATTGGAAGAAAAGTACCACGATCAGGCCGGCACAGCCATTTAGCTTCCCATGTTACACACACCACGCTCTGTGTGGCGGAACCAGTGATGAACGGTCGGCGTACTAATTACGAAAAATGGTTGCGCACGCATGATGGATGCCCTCACGCATGTTTCCGCCCCAGCGACGGCCTGGCGGCGTGTTTCTCTTGAGCTCGATCGATAGGAAAGTTTTGAAATTTTCCCACAACACACACACACATACACCTGAATGGCAAGTGCGAATAAGGAAGTGTGTGGTTTATGATTTAGCGATGTACGCGGATTAGTTCCGCGTGGTTTATGGATTAAAGGCTCAACAACCGATTAACCTTGAGGGAGCCGGCGCTGCTTTCTTTCAAGGCGGGAGCTGTATTGTGTGTATTGAGGATGTTAACAAATTAATACCTTTCAACAGAGCGCTACATTTTTCCGACATCGAGCAGTATTTTTCGATTCGAAGTTCCTCGATGTTGCTGTGTTCATTGACATTTCGATTGCTACGAAGCCATGAGACGCAACGCACACCAGCAAGTGAAGTGAATTTCTTCAACGGTGAGCACCTTCCGTGTTTTGCATGCTAAGGTTACCACCGTCGCCACGTAAAGCTCATAAAAATTCTCAACTCAATGGTCGCCGTGTTTGAGAACTTGCCTGTTTGGAGGAAGCCTGCTAATGAAGCAACAGAAGCGACAACTCGAATGCAGCAACTTGTCACCGGGACACTTCGTCTGAGTTTCCTCGGCGAATGAGGTGGAAGTGACCGGCAACGATTGATCATGGTTCGGTAAGGCACCGTCCAAGGTCACGTTTTGCGTCGTCTTTTTTTGTCAGGAAGAACTTGTGTCCACTCGAATGCGATACAAATTGAAGGGAGGAATGGTGCGGGTTGTTTTTGCAAAACAAATTACAATAAATTGTCTGTCTCGGCGGTGCAGCGTTGGCACTGATGTTTGCAAATACCCCCGCCGAACGAGGCAGCAATATCGCGAAAAATGTCTGCAAGAAGAGACGGTTTTCGCTTGAAACTCTCTTGAGCCACTTGAACTTGACACTCCACTTGCGATGGCCAATGGTCTTGGGGTGAAGCTAACCAAAAAAGCACTTGCGCCCCTCGAGTTTGCGCCGGACTGCACACGAGTTCGAGCGTCCGAACGAAAGCTGACTCACGGAGATAATTTTCAACTGCTGTGCTGGCTTCAATCTACTTCAGTAGCACCACCACCACACCACTTCAGCCGACCGTGAACCCTGTGTGCCAATCGAATGGAAGAAAATTGCACGCTGGTTTTGCTAGAAAATTAACTTCTCTAGTGGAAGAAGTGCTCTCGGTGTGTTTGTTAGACGTGCCTGGGGACTGGTGCAGAATGTGAGAAGAAGGGGAGGCTACTGCTCTGTCGGAAACTGGGAAATACTCAAGAGCTTTTGATGCCAACTTCCGCTCGCTCATTCTTGTCGAGTAAATTGCCTGATGGAAAATGCAATTGGAAAATGGATCAAGTGATGGAGAAGAAGTCTAGAAGCTCAAGAGGTTATATTATATGAATCAACCAAGCTTGTGTTACATCTACTGCAATGCTACTGCACTCTGTGCTAATATTGGAGCAACAATCACCAGGAAGAGTCACGTAAGTGATATCTATAATGAATCATTTCCATATTAAACTGCCTCCCAGTGCAGCACAATAATCACTCGATCGATTTATTGATACACCGGGAGCCGTGAAAAGACGGTTTTAATTTAATTATCCACAATCACTCTATTAGCGCTAATATCACATCAAACAGGGAGTCAGAAGTGTGGCGGTTAGCTCAAACTCACCCAATACCCCATTACGCGCCAGGCTGCTCCAGCAATGAAAAGGGCGAAACATGTGATTTCGTACAAATAGGAGATATCTGATCCCTTCATCACGCAATCATTTTCCACCCGTCACACAGCCACACGTGCTCTCTATCTCCCTCACAAGAGCAGCTAAATTGCATGGTAGCAGCCATGGGCCTGATCACGTCTAGACTAAACAGAACCGTTACATTTGCATCCCAAATGTAGACTTTTCAAGTCGAGCCGGGGGGATGACGCCTCTGCTGGCACACCGGATAGAGCGATAGGGTAGGCAAACCAGGAAGTAAGTAAACCTGACGTAGCTACCACCTACCCTGGAGGTCTTGGGGAGCGCATAATAATATATTAATTGCCACAAACACTCATCTCAGCTCCCGACGCTAGTGTTTGTGGTGGAGTAGTAGTGGCCACCATCGCGGTGCGTTGGAAGCGATCGCTTTTCTGTGCCGCGCATAATAAATACGCTGCTTCCGACGATGCCACGATAAACGCCACGATGCCCTGCAGGTTCCGATACACAATCCACCGTTTGCAAGCGTTGTCTTAAACGGACTTGCTTATGGCTTAGTTTTGAAAGATGTTTGGTTGGATTGGATCCGAGCGGTTTTGTTGCACAGGCACACAACGGATCTCCGACGTCTAATCCGGCCAGAGCTTCCAGACCTCGAGAGCGGCAGCAGATTAAGGCGTGCGATTTGCGGTCCACAGTACCAGGCTGCTACCGTGCAACGCAAAGTCCTCGGGGGCGATTTTTGGGAAAAAGAACGCCCCATCGTGAAGTGCTTTTGATTCAATTTTCACCCAAAGCGTTTGACAGGCTGGCAACGAGAGCTCCGGCGTGTCCATATTGGGATGAAATAGGCACCGAGTCGGATGGCCAGTCCGGTGGCTAAACCTCTACTGTGCGTGTAATAAAATAACACCCCCTGTGGTTGTGTTCAAGAGCGGGTCGCGCGCGACAGGCGCACGTAAAACTATAATTAAAGTGAAATTATAATTTCACCTCCAAAACTCCCACTTTTCGCTTCTACTATTTTTTTTTTCGCTCTTTGAAATCGCCAGAGGCCAAATGTCCTCAAGTGTTGCTTTTTAGCGTGGCGCCTTCATGCAACTCGGTGTCACATGCCCAACCGACTGATCAAGGAACGGGTAGAGCTCTCTGCTGCTGCTGCATATGGACGGACTATTACATAGGCAGGCTCGGGTTTCATTGAAACGATCGTCATCTCCTAAGGAGGCTTTGCACGTGTCTGGCAAAAAAGAGTACTTCCACGTTTTTTTTCGGGTTAAAGATTCATGTTGGAGCACTGTGCGCTCTAATCCTAAACAGGTTTGTGCTGCATCATTCCACAGTTGCCCTCGGGCGACTCCTCATCATCATATCAGCTGGTGGCTGGATGTGCCTCCGGACACCCGGTTATTACCGGGGGGTGATCCCACCACTCCACGCCCCTCCCTTTGCTATGGCGTCTCACTCTCTCCACTACCGAAACAATCTTGTTTACAGCGTCGTAACCTGCGGCGTCACCTTCTACGCCATCGAGCGACTCCCAAACTTGATCGGAGCGGAAAGATGGCCACCCTTACCTTCCGTTTGGGCACGTTCGGGAACCCCTTGGCGAGCCACGCACACACACACACACACATGCACATTTTCAGCGACGGACAACCTGTTGCCGATTGCATGGCCACGATCGTTGCCACTTTTGTAACCCGTCACTTTAGCGCGCTCTTCCGCGCTTCTGGCCGGTTGCAGTTTCATGTTTCACTGCAGTCGTTTTCGTCGTTAGGAGGGCTTTGTCGCTGGCGATATTCCTCCTCGTTCCCTCTCATTTTCTTTCCCTTGTTGCTCTGGGTAAGTCGTTTTCGTTTTCGGCAGAAATGGTAGGTTTTGTTTGGAGGGGCTTTTAGATGTTCCGATCCTGCAAGGTGGTGGGACCTGCACAAAATTTCTCGCCACATCACGGAGCCGTCTCTGGAGACACCCGGGAGTTGCTCAAATAAAGCTTCAAGAAAGATAGGTAGGGAGAAATCCCAACATATATACACACATACATACATACACACACACGCATGAGGAAGGTTTCCTCCTTCCTTAGCTTGAAGAAAGTTTTGAACGGTGACGACTATCCAGTTTTGGGCTGCCAAGCGTGGCAAACCTGCAGCAGCGCAGCAGCACGGTGTCCCCCGGGGGGCCGGTTTTGTCATCCACCAAACCGTATAGACGTTTCATCTCGCGCTCTCTCTCTCTTCCCCTTCCCTTCATCCAAAAATTCAGCCCCGTGCGCTAGGGGTCGGGTGTGATTTTACTTTCATCGGAATGTAGGAAAACTGGATTTCGGCAATCGATGAAGTAACAGCAATTAGTTGTGGTAATGCCGTTAAGTTTATGATCACCAACATCCAACCTCCTCCAAACGTGGCAGCCGTAGCAGTAGCGGGTACGCGGGGGCTATTTACCCATTTGTCAGGCCGGAAAAAAGCTGGTGGTGAATTTATGTGCGCTTTATCGGCGTTACTCACTCTCACACACACCACACACAGTGGGAAAGATGGTCCCACAATGTGTTTAATTTCTCGTTCCGTTGCGTTTGTTTGTTTGTTTGTGCATTTGTCTGTGGTTTTAGTGTACGGGGAGGATTCTCCCCCTGGTTATTTATGCTCACACTTAGGCTACTAACAAGCCCCTGGGAAAACGGGTGACACCGAGCCGAGGGAGAAGCTCCCCGATCAGGCGGTTTGTGTGAAGAAGCTTTCGGTGAAAGGTTTTTTCGATGAAACACAAACAACTTGATGGGATGATACACTCTTGCCCTGCCGTATCGTATCGAGCGTGATAAGACGCTTTTAAACGCTGGTTAAGTATCGGCTGCTTGACTAACTATTGCATAAGAGTGCAAGTGCTCGCGTGTGATCTTTGACATACTTCAGAATACACTGAGATGAGGTCAGGCGAGAAAGATTGCACGCAAATCGAAAGGGATGCCAGTTGAAAGGTGATGTTATCTCAGAACATTTGTATCTGGTGGTGACGTGACCAGGATTTGATGACGTCTCGTTACAGGAAATGCGAAAAGTGAACATTTTATGTCAAGATGATATCCAGCGTAGATCGAGATGAATCCAAGTAATTAGAAAAAGCTCATCAATCAAGTCATATTGTTAAATACCGTGCAAACCCGCCTCAAGGTTGTTCTCACTGATAGCGTCATCGAAATGGTTCGATGAGAAACACACTATCTGATGCATCCACTGGTTGCTAATGGGTATAATTCTAACGTAATAGGCTTGCGGAACACAACCTACAGTAGCATCGTTTTATGGATAGATGAATGCAATCGTTGGATAATAAACACTTGTGTTCTACGTACTGCAGTGATTCATCAAATGCTGTCAAACAACTTGCACAAAATAGTGCATTAGTGAGGTATTTGATAATATGTAGATACCAACCCTTTTTTAAACGTATATAAACCCCAAACATCACACAAATCAATAACGTAATCCGCTGAACACCCTACCATCTTTGTGACCATCTTGATCATATCTCACTAGTGATCAATCACTCACCGCCCGTTACATGGCTTAAAACAAAATATACCTCCCCACCAACGGAAATCGATCAGCTCGGTTCAAACGATCGATCGAATTAAAATGTCTTTTTCCGCTTTGTTCCGTCTTCTCGACATTTCTTCCGGTTTGCCAGGCCCAACCCCAGTGGATGGTCCGACCGGCCGAATTTCTCGCTCCGGGGCAATGGTGTGCCAGAAAAGCGCCAAAGGAACGGAAGTGTTAAATTTGTAATAACATCGAACGACCGCATTCCGGAGCGTTCCAGGGGACGAATGGTGTGGGGGGGATCAGGCGAGGAAGAAAACGTCTGAAAAGTGACGTTTGAATCGAGATCGGATGATCGTTTGTTTACAGCTAATCGAATCGTGAGTTCCGACGATGGCGATTGGGCCCGATCGAAAAGAGGAATTAAGCGGCGCTTTTAAAACGTGAAGTTCATTGACTGATCTTGTTAAACACTTTTGTGGTGAGGTAGTAAATGTAATGTTGAGAAACAAAAAATAGAGCCTGAAATGGGTTGAAACTAGTATTAAAAACATTAAACAGTAAAAAATTATAAACAAAGCAATTCAACACACAAGCATAATAAAATGAGAGAAAAAACATGTCAATAAAGTACATAAAATATCTCCACCCAGATGACAATCGGCACATGTTGATACAATCAGTATTTCCCTTGCCATTCGTCTTGGTTTAAGATCCGTAGACAATCGTTTGTCACGATCTACAACGATCGGGGTGCAATAACGCCTTCGCAGCGCCCAAGGTTGGGACCGACCAATCGAAGGATACGCTAATCCGGAACGAAGCCAATCACAACTACATAAATAAACAGCCCTCCACATCGGCCCGAACCCTATTACCATCGCGCGAAGGTCGTACGGCAGTAATGTGGCTGATTATTTTCCTTCGGATCAACAACTCCTCCACCGGGAACGAATTTCCTAAAGCTCGCTCAGCGTCAGCTTTGCGTCCTCTTCCCGAGCTCTTGCGCAACTCAAATCGAACCCCTCGAGCTCTTCCACAGTCTGCCACGCCACGTCAACCTTCGGTGCGAGTAACGGCCAAAGGGCAGCAACTGTTGCTGATGATTGTTCCGGATTGTGGGCTGCGGTGAGTACGACCGGGCGCTTACAGGCGGCGCCCGGTTCGTTAGGGCGTGAAATGTAGACTGATGCATGAAAGTGTATTTGGCAAAAGTGTACAGCACATCCGCAAGCGAGTAATTGGAATGGATTATGAAATATTTTCGCAAGGATACTGTAGACACGCACACGTACTGTACGTATTATTCCGCGCGCGAGAGCAACAAGAAGCAAATGGAAAAGAAATGTGGAGTGAAAGTATGGTTTTTTTTGTCTGAAGGACGTTCGAAATCGAGTTCCAAATTCTCTTTGTGCTGTTCTTTTCATATCGCTCACTGGTCAGATAAACCAAATAATAGATTTAAAGCTGCGTGCGCTTAACCATGAGCCGTCTCTGCTCCAGAGCTGACGGGCTCTGGGTGGAGCTGGAATTGCATGCAGGTGAACCATAAAGTAAGTGTGTCCTTTCATTTTGCAACCCATACTGCAAACTGAAGCCTTGGAATGTTGCAAACTGAGAAACGAAAGGGTAGAAACCTGTTTGGCAGTTTGAAACGTAAACTACGAACCTGCACGAACTGGTATAAATTTCGATGTCACGAAAAACGGGAATGGAAATAATTCTTACGTTCGATTTATGTACCTGTAAGCACACGCTTCAAGCTGCCAACGCTCGTATGCGTACATCGTTAGAAGTGAAGCTGTAAGGTGAAACAACTCACCAAAACCGACTCCAACCACAAAGGTCATATTTAATTAAAACATCTTTCACCGTGCTGTCTCGGCTGGTGATATACACGCGTTGGTTTCGTTCGTCGCACGCAAACAGGAAGGCACAGATTCCAAAACGGTGTTTTTTTGTTGTTGTTTCTGCACAAGGTACACGAAGAGCTCACGCAAGCAAGAATCAAACGGCGTTACCGCACATCCACGCGCTTAAGGTTAATGTCTTATCGCAAAACATGCGATTAAGAGTGACGTCAGCGCATCGGCCAAAATCAACCGCCGTCTCCGCGTGCAAGCTGTCCGCAACTAATCAACCAAACTCTGTGCAAAAAAAAAAGAAACAAGCGAGAACCGTTTTCCCTGGGGAAAAAATACACCGAATAGACAAGAGTAAATAAAAGCAAACAAATGCTCAAACTACGTCCACGTTTAGCCCATTAAAAACGCATAAAACAAAATCCTCATCATCAAATCATGCGCTGTCATCGCCCCGCGATGGCTGTTCAATTCCGGGGCATCATTAGAAAGATGTCATTCGGACGTTGAGCGTTGGATTAGCTCGGCGGGCTTTTGACGGTGCTTCAGCACCGTTTCATTGGATCATTTAATCGCAACGGAACATTTATGATGCGCGTGGTCTGTTTTTGGGCGTCTCAGGCAAATCATCACCACCGACAGTGGAGAGCTTTGTTGGGGTGTCTAGTTTATACCAAAAGTCTATCTTTAGAGTCCCTTCTTCATTTATGATTCTCAAACACACGCCTTCCCATTGAAAATATGTTCTTTTCCATCGTTTCCATGTGTTTGTGTTTTCTCCAACAGATATTCTGGTCAGATTGGAGTCTCCTATGATGCGTCCCGCTGTGACCTTGCGTTACGGAACCTCCAAAATAAAACGGCGGAACTCATTATTCGAGACGCTTCTCAACGCAACACATGGCTCAATCGACAGAGACACACAGGTGATTTTCGATCATGATTTCGACTCATTGGTTAGAAGTGTGGTAGTCGGATGGAACATGGTACTCTTGCTACCCGCCGTGCCTTGGTAAAACGATCCCGTAATAACGGACCTCGGGATAGGGCAAGAACCGTTTTAGAAAGGGGACACCCCAAAAACACAGCTGATCTCTGCCGTAGTTGTAAACTCATGAATTTCTGGATAGATGGGTTTGCTTTGTTTGGAGGATCCATTACGAGGCGGCGCCTCATTAGCTTCCATTAGATTAGCACGATTCCCCAAACGTTCTGAGAAAACGATGATTTTGGATAGATCTCTTGGGGTTTGTCTAACGGAGTCCCCCATATCCAGATAGAAGAAAACAGAACGCAGGCAAACCAAATTAACATCATTAGAAGCTTCTTGAGCGACAGATTAGCTAAAGGATTGTTTTGCAATCGCTTTGCAGAAATGGTTAGTACTGGCAAGACTCTCGAAAATAAAAAAGAGAGGGTGTATAGATCCTTTACAAAATATCCATCATCATCAGCCTCGCGATCGCGATCATTTCTATCCACGCGCGCTGACCTCCTTCGGGGCAAATCGTTCGTAATTTGATTGTCAGCATTTAATTGCGTCGGGAGATTAGATGGATATCCGGGAGGCTTACGCTTACGACAGCAGCGGGCTCGTAGCAGCGGGCACCCATCAACCCACTGATATCGAGACGGTGCCCGCGTTTGAGTCGATTACCCTTTCACCCGCTGGTTCCGACCGAGAAGGGGGGCCGTCGCGCGAACTTATCCGTTAGCTGACCTCCAACAGGTATAGATAGCAATCTTCTTCTCCCGCCGGGGGCACACATCACAAGCATCACCACACCATCTCCTCCGCTCCCGATGGTGCCGAGGACACTTTTCGATCGCTCCCCAGTGGTGTGTTTTATTGGCCTGAGCTTACCTGGAAAATAAGAAGGGAAAGCAAAGGAAGAAAACATTAGATTAAAACTATAACCGTATGGTGTTTGGTAGGGTTAGGTGGTGGTGAAGGGTTTTGTTTGATACAATCGCTTCATCACAAAAATCTTTCATCAATCTTGAAATTAAAACGCTTTTGAGGCGTTGGGATTAAGCGGCGGCCGGTTGGTACAATTCGCACGTTCATTTATTACCGACGGGGCGCTGCTGATCGAAAACGATCTCGATCGTGAGTTTGAAAAAAAAAAAACAAATTTAGAGTCTAACTTAAGTGGGAAACTTTGAAAAAGCACTAGAAAAATACTATATCGTCTGATCTGTTCAAAACTGGATTTAACTCGTTTAAAAATCTTGAAACACAAAATTTAATATTCAACAAGAAAGTGAAGAAATCAGAGCGGATCAGATAGGATACGCTACGTCAGATTTCATCATCATTAGCATATTGATGTCCCTCCCCGCTCTAAACCAAACATGAAAAATGGCACCTTTGTTTGCTGCCGAACTAGCCTGCCGAGTCCCCCACGTATCGAATCGAATTAAAAATTTGCAAATCAAGAAAAAGCTTTACCAAACATCACAGATTGCCCAATCGAACGGAATCGAACGGTGAAACAACATCACATCAGCAAATGCTTATGCGACAGGAACATAACACCAAACCGAACGACAACTTCCGCTCGGGATATGGAGCCTCTGCGAAGCCAAACAAACCAAAAAACCAGTCCAAAAACCACAAAATCCGACGGTTATGCAATGTGTCGTCTTAGTGTCGATCGGATCGACCGGATCCTTTCGGTATGTGCCCTTGTGTGCTTGTGTGCGACCCCTTCAGGGAGGAAGATGCTTCCTCCCCCAAAGGCAGAGAGCCGGCGGCAAGACACGGTCGAAGCGCCTTACCATACGCGCCATGATTTACATCTGATTATATTGTTTTTGCTTGCCACGCTAGCCTTTCTTTGCCTTTTCCACTGGGGAGTGAAGATGATACGCGTGCGTTTTGTTGTTTCGATTCGAGCGTCTAGGGTTCAAACTGCGTCGCTCGGCACAGCAGTTTTGGTTGAATTTATCATTTTTCTTGCATTTTTCTTTCCAGTTGTGGGGGTTTGTGAAGGAAGATCTATCTTTGGCGCCCAATTTAACTGTCGACGGCGGCGGTGTTGCCAGACGCCTCTTTACGAAGCAGAAAGCTTCCCTTGGGTTCCCCAGGAAACCCACATCAACTGTGTGGTTTTGATGTTTTTTCTTCTTCTTTGCTCACACTTACGTCGAGTGATAACATTTTTTTTTGTGTTATGTTGTTGCTTCTCACTCTCACTATATCATTGCATTTTGATGGAAGTGTCATTTCATGTCGGGAGAAAAAACCCACACCTTCCCGAATAAGATGCGCATCGAGGCGGTACACAGCACACGGCGGTTGGTTCCGGTTGGCAGGGTGTTGGCGGATAAATCACCTTAGGACGATGTGCCAGTGTGCTATTGTAATCATCTCCCCAAACCGGAGCCGCTGCCACACAACAGTGACGGGGTTAAATGGAATAAAGAAAGATACGAAAAACACAAAGCACAAACACACTCATACACACACTTCCAATTTCCGTTTTAACCTAATGTAATTTGCTGCGTAAGAAAGTGCATTAAAATTCCCATTCAAAAGACGATCCGTGGCATTTGTTTCGGGTTGAGCCGGAACGATGTGGTTTCATATCCATCACGCTCCTAAGGTTCCATAGTGTACATGCCCGTGTGGGATCGTTTGGCGCATGTTTTAAGGCCGCGAAAACTATCGCGGAAAACAATACTCACCTTGCCTTTCCGAGTTCGTTGAGGAACAAACGAACGGTCAACATTGGGGAGAGCAGTTGCATTTTCATCGAGATAGGAGTCTTTGCGTTTTTTATGCGTGAACCAACCGACAAACAAGTAAAAAGGCGTTGAAAGCTTCTCAGGCGGAAGGTGAGAAGAAAAACATACCGTACAACATCGGAGTGACAAATGAATGGACAAATGGAGTACATTATGTTGAACCATTTGAAAGGCTTCTCTCATCACTTCGATGCGGTTTAGGGGTACAGGCTGAGAAGTTGCTTCATTTTTTTGAAGGTGACAATTTACACGCACATTATCATTTTCACGATTTTCCCTTGAAGAAATGGCAAGATGAGCTTTAATTTTCTCAAATTAAAATACACTCAAAGTGGATGTAATTTTCCCGACAGCACGACCGAATCTTGTCGAAGTTTACCATCAAAAATGTCCAAAATAGTGTACAAGCCCTTCATTGCCCATTAATCACGTCACAATGGCGATGAGATGACGATGTAAGTGGTTGTATATACAATTAGAGGGTACCCTTTAAGGTTGATTTCGATCAAAGAGATGCTCTGGTACGATATGAATTAAGCTTATTACTTAACATTTCGATATTTATCTTATGTAAGCTGTAATAAGGCGCTTGAGTTGTAATTTATCACTAATGGGTCCATTCAGAAAAAGGGAATATTTTCTCCAACAAACGTGTTTGGCGCCCACGGGCGACTATCAATAAGCATACACAATGATGCAGCAGGAAGCCAAGAGTGCAATAAAATTCTGATTAAACAGGAAACATACGACACAACTCGTTTGACGTTATGGTAGACCAGCGCCAACACAAGCTCGAATCGAACCCCCCCTATGGTGATAAGCGATGAGTTTAAGACATAAAGCGACACTGTTTACGGACAAGCCTCCGTACTTGAGGCTAAGTGGCCGATAAATTGAAACTATCGTTACCCACCTAACCTTGCTAGTTGCGGGTGGATGAGTTATTTTTATCTCCGGCGGAGGAGTCATCGGACTTTGAACTTGATAGAACAAACAGCATACAAAGTAAAGCGCCAAAGCATCCTAAATCATTCAACACACACTACATGGGTGCGTTTTCGTTTCAATAAACATGAGGTAGGCAAACAAAGTTAAACGGTTGGAAAATGGCTTTATTCTATGCAGACAGCGCCCACTACCGGTTTTGTATAATTATCAAATCAGCACCTTCCAGCAGCTTCCAGCTGCATTCTTCCGAAAGCCATTTCGAAACATAGCTTTATCAAACACACGCCACCATGTTTGGCGCCATTCTTTGTCTTGTATAAATATTCAAACGCTCCAAAAGTGCCTCCAACATGTTACGAATGGAAAAGAATCTTCTTAGCACTACCTGTTGTTGGCGGTGCTCGTGTGTAAATAAACAATAAACTTATTTTCTTTCTAATGCCCAACTCTACCCACAGTCGTCACCGTTTTCAAACCCGCATTTTTTGACGCACTTAATCAGTTGGCGAGGCCTCTGCACCTGCCGTGAAATTCTTACATTCTACCCAAGAAAACCAGGTCAACGAGGTCCGCACCCCGATCTACAGGCAAACGCAAACGGGAGAGTTAATTGTCGCCCTTTGTTATCAAACAGGCTTAGCCTGAGCGTTAGAGGGGGCAAATATGGAGGGCGCAAAACGGTGGGGAGCATAAATGGAGTAACAAAAGAGCTTGAAAAAAAATGGGAAAATTCTATTCCCTCCCCAGCCCGCAAAGGCCTAGCGGTATATTAGGTGGGGCGGACTGAGAGGAGCGGAGCGACTTCACACTTTTAAGCTCGCTGCAAGCACCGGGAGCTAACGGAAGCAACACCACACATGCCTTTTATTGCTCCAGGTGAGGCGCCAAACAAGTCCACGTTACCGATGTACCCGGGCTCGGCTGTAGCACTAAGTGGAGTCCCATTGTGAGGTTAGGTTTGGCTTCTATCGTCACGGAGTGCACGGTTTTAAACAGGCCAAGCGGAAATTGGTTGCTGGAACAGAGTGTTTGTACGGGGAGGCTTATCTACATAATAAACGTATAAAGAGTACTGGTTTGGGACGACGAATTTGTGTTCATTTCAATGCACAACCCAGCAGCGAGTTTGGAGTTGAAACTGGTCACAATAGACACAAAACAAATTCAAAATAGTCCAACAAAACTACCAGTTTACCGAAAAGTATTACAGGCTTCGTTAGATGGATATCAGAAGCAAGACAAAGTGTGCAGTTTACCAGCAACATTAATCTACAGGTGACAACAAATCACCCAAAAGGCGGTGACTTAATCAGCGCCCGCAAGAAGAGCATGTGATAAAGAAGGAAAACAGGACAAATCGTAACACCGGTTGCGACGATTTTCTCACACAATTTCCAAACTCCAGCCGTCCGAGCCGTCCGCATCGAAACTGTGTCAACTGGTGGTTGTTGGCGATCGGTGTCATGACACCTTACCGGTCTCTCCGAGGACACCATACGGAACATGCACGAGAGGGGGAAGGAGGAGGCCAGCACACACACACGCGCTTTAATGCACCCTGCATGCTCGGTCAGCGCAACGCGCTGTAAAATAATGGCCAGTTTTCGGTGAACCGTAAAACTATACAACGCCAACAGCATAGCGCGCCCTTCTACTAGTCCACCCCGTGTGTGTTGTGGATCCATTTTCAGAGCACGTCATTTTGGCAGCTGCCAAAAACGGGTGTAATGACTGAATTAATTAAATCACGCGGCGGCGCACCGATTGGAAAACGGTGGGAGAACGAATGGATGCTTTTGCAATCGTGGTTTTCGAATTGGAAAGAAGGTAGGACAAAAAACAGGGCAACACAGGGAGAAAAACAAAACAGAAAACCACACGCATCAAACGATCGACGCGGCGTGCGAGAGAAGAAATGGAAAGCGGTACACATCACCGTATGGGTTTATGCTACGCACGACACCTTACTCACGGGCATATATTGGCAGTCCGTTGCCTCCTCCTCCTCTTCCTAGGTGAATAATTTAAGGCCCCCCCAAAGGAAGCATGATTTTATGCTTCATTTCGAAGACCCCGTGGTCAATCGTATCGGGGGTCTCGAGGCTCCCTCGTGGGAGCGGGCAAATGGCATGATACTTGTTTTCGTTTTCCGCCGAGGCACCAAATATACGCGCATAATGAGGAATCGAACTCAACTCGGAAACTCGAAAAGTGAAGGTTGGTAGGGGAAAATTATCTTCACTCTAGCCCCTAGGATCGACGAGATGACTTGGAAAATGGGGGCACCTCGCGAGAAAAAGCTCATTTTGGGAGCACCACAGCGGCTCGGTCGCTGTTCTCGGAAGCAATTTAAACTGTTCCACATCGAGATTTGGTGTGATAAGTGCCGCTTGGAAGGTGATGATAGTTTCCTCGGCCTGACCACTCTCTGTGGAGTCCGATTTTCCCACGACACGCAAATATGGCACACACACGCCACACAACACTGGCACTGTTGACCTACCTCGAGTAGAAATTATCGGTTTGAGGAGGAGAAAACGGTGAAATTTCTGGTGCTGGTTAGTTGCTCGATGCATCCATTGCTTTCATTATCATCTTACTCAAGATGCAAGCTTTTCTTTCAACTCAGTTTGGTATATTTCAATGCATTACCAAATAAATCCACAAAAGTCGCTCCGTACAACGCAAATCATGCATCCCCCTTAGCTTTCCTTATTGGCGGGTGGGAATTGAAACTGCCAGACGCCGAACGCAATTTGCTGCTAAATATGGACCGTGTTCGGTTTACCCCGGCATCGCCCGAACGCTCAGACGACCTTGGTGTGTTCCACTTTCAGCAGCATCCACACACCGGATCGTCACGTAGTCGCCCCGTAGTATGCAGTACTGTCACTGATTCGCCGGCTAAAGGAAGCCGACGGTGAGCCGGGAAGTTCCCATCCTTTTCCCACATCTCGAAACCTTTCTTTGCTCGAAACTGGTGTGCAATGTTGGAAAATGTTGCCGTTTAGCTGTACGGACACGGCATGTGGGAAAAGCAGAAGGGGGCTAGAAAATGGACCCAGATTCCCCCACAGCATGCCTTCACAGCAGCCACCGCTAAACGGAACATCATTCCCCGGTGAGCGCTCGCCCCGGTGTGTGAAAGATAAAATAGAAATCTGTACCAGAAGGGGCGGAAAAATGTGCTCACACACGTGTGGGAATGGCTAGGTGTAGGCAGTGCTGTGTCTCGAGTGCACTAACACACACACACACATGCACACACATGATCTCTTGCTTGTGCGTGTTAGATCGTTTAAGGCATTTGATACAATTAGCGCTCGTTTGCCGAGTGGGACAGCCCGGTAGAAAAATCAACCGAGTAAACAACTTTCCTTTGGCGCTGTTTCGTTCTGGCTTGTCGCGATCGCGTACAGCGGGAAGGGAAAGTACTGTACACTATTCCGGAAAAATGCAACAACTATGTGTGCGATTGCAACCAAAACATTTTTTGGCAAAGCGCGTAACGAAAACCGCCACACGCTTCGGTGCATTTTGCGTACGGCTGCGATAAAAGCGCATCATTTCAACACTTCCCCCTGGCAAAGGTGAACGAGCTCCGAGCTCCGTGAATACAAAACCAAAACACGAGCCGGCAACCACACCAAAACATTCGATTGCATAACTTCCTGTGATAACCTGCAACCGAAATGAAACACACGCCGAACACAGGCGTTTTTATTTGCAACGCAAAATGCAATAAAATTTACATTTTTTATTGGACATCGAAACCGATCGATGTTGGATGGTTTTTTTGTTTTTTGTTGTTTAATTCCTTCACACGGCTTCCTTTCCGGTTGGACTGGTATAAAGTTATTTAGCCATTTAATTTTTGTAATAATACATAAAGGGAAAAAACGGCAATAAATGTCTACAACACCAAGCTG
The DNA here is from genome assembly GCF_943734735.2 of Anopheles gambiae. NCBI lineage: Eukaryota > Metazoa > Arthropoda > Insecta > Diptera > Culicidae > Anopheles > Anopheles gambiae. Next base: position 7,687,694 of record NC_064602.1, on the reverse strand, counting down.
CTTAAGATATTACCAATCGAGCTTACAGGCTAATCTTGAGCTAACACAACAACAACAACCAAACATCTAACACGTTGTGTAAGTGTTTGAACAAACATTCGATTTAATCCACAATGCAGAACAACGCGCATGCGCCCCATCACCGCGCGATCGTGCCCCGACCAACGGCACAAGCTCGCGCATCGATCGACTCCAAATAGCAATTGTAATGTGCGATCGGGGAGTTTTTTTTCTTCTTCTCTCTATTGGTGAAAGAATTGAATTAACAATTTGCTACGCCGATTCAACAATCGCGTATTAGCCGATTTGAATGGAGGGCGCATTGCAGCGTCGAACCGAACGAGTACACAGCGAGCGAAAAAAACGGCACCCATAACCAAGAAATAGATCAAATCGTGGCACTTTTTAAGGTGTACCCCACTACAATACACACCCGGAGTTGGGTTTCGTGTACGGTTTCAATTGGCCCTTTTTTTCAGTGCCGTTTTCCTTCCAATTCATTATCTTTCATCGCATAATCGAATCGATCAACAATTGAGTAATATACGGGAGGAACAATAAACCCGGGTAAACCCGCCATTTTGGTAAGTGAAAATTCAATTGAAACTTCATCCCAGTTCTATTGTGCTGAGCGCCGCCAGTTGACATTTGCCGTGGCCCATTGCAGGAGTGCAACGTAAACAAACAAACTGTCAAAATGAACCATGCAAACGTCAAAGGTCACACAAAGGCAATGCTTTAACGTGCACGTTTAAGAACTTCCAGTACAGAGCCATTTTGTTTCTCGCTAGCAAAAAGTTATCTGCCATTAAGGCAAATGCTGGACAAAATGGCTTACACTTGCAATGGATACCAATTCCGTCACGCCACATTCCACTCAGAATCCCCGGTTGGTGGACGACATTGACAAAAATGTGCGACACCGCTCCGGTTCTACCCCCGATTTGTACAGCTGCAAACAGTACATCAGCAAGTGCACAACGGCCGCACAGATCCCTTCCTCTCTTTTGTCTGTGCGGCATGCCGCTTTTTAAACGCTGACACAAAGGCAAGCGTTGTGCGTTGTTGTTACCAGATCTCCAAAGTATTCTGAAGAATGTGGAACATTCACTTTTTTCATGCGATACCGTGTACTGGCGGCTGCTGATGGGCTCTAGAGGACGGTAACAGGTGGCAAGGGTTGTTTTAAGGTCCTTCAAGGTCGTCTGGAGTGGAGTGTGGAACGAGATTCTAGCCATGCATCACCTGCAAGCCATCTTCCAATGTCAGTTTTGGAGATACAGTTCAGAAATCAAAACCCAACGTGAAAGATTTATAATATTAATGATTTGAATTGTTTGTCTTCTTTGACAACATCCTGTGGAGATGCGTAACAAAGTGACAGAAACACACATTCAAATGTACACACAAAATGGTGTGTTTGGTCTGACAAATCAATATAAATACCGAACACGCCTGACACGATACACATAGAGCGTAGACCGAGCACAAGTTGCCAACCAAACTCCCACATTAGGCAACACTGTGTAAACGTTGTGCACAGTGTGCCATGATTGACTACCAATTCCAAATAAAAGCGCGTGTGCGAATTCATGGCGTGGTACCGGACACACCCCAAACGGATTTTATGTGTGTCTGTATGGCTGACGAACACACAATTTGTTACATTTCGAAATCTAATTTTAAAACCTCTCCCCCGGTTCGGTTTGCGTTCATTCACACACTGTGGCTGTCCAAGATATTGGAGCTTTGTGGGCGATGGTCTCAAGCGTCACCGAGAGCTATTGCTGCTACTATTACTACTACTTCTACCAGCCACTACAACGATTGTCTTGCGGTGTGGCCTTTACCGGGTAAGTAAAACTGATTCGATACGATATCCGTGCTCGGAATCTTAGATCAATATAGTTCGCACAAGGGCCCAACCAGGCGGGACTCGCTTTGCGAAGCCACCAGACATTCTCTCCCAGCAAAACGCACACAACACCGCTGGCATTCTCACGCGGTCCCACCACCACTACCCACCGACTACTCTCCTCAGCTATGGCCGCGGCAGCGTTGAAGTCGTTAATCTGATCTCATTTACCGTGTGCCATTTGATGGAGCCTGTAACCCCCGCTCAAGCCTGCACCTCGCATCATATACATGGTGTGACGACGGCGACAGCGCCAACTATTTCGCGTCGGTCTGCCTCCCAGAGCGCCGCGGCATGATCTCGGCGATCGCTACGGTGACCGATGATTGCGATCGGCGTCGCTGATCTCACATAAATCATACTGGATCGAACTATTATTGAGCGCGAGACATTACGGCCGGTGGGATTTATGCCGTCGGCTACAACAGACCGATCAGTGTCGTGCAGTTCAAGATCACTCGCAGTCCAATCGGTCCATCATCGAGAGTGTCCACCACCACCTCGGGGCAGAGAACACCACCAAGAGGGACAGTGATGTACGTCCGAGTGATCGATGGAAGTAGACGACGTGCAGAATCTGTCTCGATACGGTTTCTCAGGTCCGCATTCCAGACGGTCGGCAACACAGACGGGAGAAGATCTTAATTTTTCAATGTATCTTGGGGGCTTATTCTACGCAGCTGGACGACGTTTGAAGGCTATTCTTTCCCGATTGCTTCATGGCATAAAAGACACTTCAACCTCAACTAAGTGCTCGCCATTATGCCGATCAACAAACTAAAATCAGTGTTGGCTCACTGGACGCATGAAAATGAGCGAATAGTGTATGCGTTGTTGCTGACGGTGTCGATGCATCTTCTCCACTGCGACGCGGACGGAACCGGTCGATCGTTCCCAGTGAAAACCGGACCTTCCGGTTCGTCGGCTGCTCGGTTCGGGCGGGCACGGTAAGAATACTAAGCGGATCTTCTTTTCTCCGGGGCCAGCTTTTGCAGTAACACATATACACACGCCAATCGGTTGATTTCCCCATCACATTTTCTCTTCACGCGCATCGGTGACAAGGTGACAATCGGGCGGAGCTTATAGTTATACGCATAACTGATGGGGCTGATTTAACGACACGTGACACACGTTCCGAAACAGTGTTGGACCATCTCGAACGATCAGACAGAAAATTGATTTGTTTCAAAAGTTTTCCAACAAAGCTGTCAATAAACCTTTATTTTATTGGTACTTTGGTGTGTTTGTGGAGGCGTCTTCTTCATAGCATCACTGGATAGCACGAAGTCTTCCAAGCGACGTAGTGGGAGAAAGTGCCCAAAAACCACAGCGAAGATAGCGCGAGAAATAGCAACCGTTTGGGGTTGTGTGAGCTACAATTTTGGAGTGTAAAGTCCGATCGTGACCTATTAGATATGAGTTCCAATGCGTTACATCACTAGGGGCGACTTTGATTGCCATGCTCTTCTAGAAAACTGTATACTTCATGCAAGTAATTTTATTGGAAATTATGCCTCAACTCTGCTCCATGCGGCATGCAGGAAGGATAATCGATAGTATTAGCTAAAAATAAATAGCAACCCAGGCACCTCCTACAAAGCGAGTCGTATGCAGGAATTAGCAAAACAGGCTTGATCAGCAAAGATCCAACCATCTCATCAGCCTCCATCCGGTACCGATGTTGGCCAACGGGTTTGCCAGCATATCGTCGACGATGCCAGTTTTCACACACTTACGGTGCCGCGCAATGCACACGGAGGGAAAGAGAGATCGGAAAACTGGTTGTTGTTGTTATACCCGTCGAACGTTATGGAAAGGACGGATGAAAATTGAAATGAAAATCAGCAAAACAAGTCGCACACGCGGCCTGTGCGCTACGTTCCCGGGGCCAGTCAGTCAGCCGACCAGCAGCAGTGGAAACCAGTGTACCAGTTGACATTATTGTTTTGTCGTTTGGCTAAATAAAGTCACGCGTAAGCAAAAGTGGTTTTTCCTGTGAACAAAACGAGCACGAGAACGAGGGCTGGAAGGATGCCTGAAAGGGCCCTGGCGCTGGTGTACGGCGAAAGCGAAAAAAGGTCGGGCCGCACCTTGCCAAGGGCTGTTGTGATTGTGGTTTGATCGCAATTTATGTTCCCACTCCGGTGAAGATTCGTAGAATTAGATCCGACTGGTCGTGATCGAGACAGATATCGCCAGGCAGGACAGGGTAGGATGAAAATGAAAGCTGATCGAAGTGTCTTCAATATCGATATAACACTTCGTACTGGTTTGTAATTACGTTTTTATGCGAAGCGACCGGTTGAGACTAGTAGAAAAACATTCCGGAGTAAATTCCTCATCATCCAACTGAAATAGATTTAATTTTACTCATCTTCTAGCAAGCAAGCAACATTCGATGCAATTTATTTTTTGCTCTCCAAAATAAAACGGTGCTCTAGCTCGTGGTCGATTAAAATGGATGATGTTCACGATAAGCTTTGCCTTTTTTCGTTTAATTCTGCCTCCCAGTGTTTGCTCTCCGATGCCACGATTCGCGAACCAACCCAAACGAAGCAATCATTAATAATCAACGCCAGGCGCTGCCGAAATTCCTCAACGAATGTAGCAAAAACCAGCCACAGATAGTAGCGGTATTTTGATTTCGGAGGCACTTCTTCAGCATTGCCACAGTCGCTTGCGAACGTCGATGACTTAAGATCCGGATCGAAGTGACGCGTGTTCGTAGCCTCAAGGGACGAACAACACGAACAACGGCTTATAATCTCGCCGTACGGATGTGGATTCCCAATCGACCTTGATTGCCCACCAAGATTTCGTGATCGTATTATAGAGAGTGCCTCGCTCGTCGTCGCTCTTTTTTCCACTAGTGACCACTTCATCTTTGTGGGTTTTTGATTTGTGGACGTCTTTTTGGAGCATTCCCCGTTCGACGTTCTGATCATCCTGCCCTCAGGCTAATCCATGTCAGCAACGACAGAGAAAAAGACCCACAGAAGACAACCCGATGGCACAGATGGGCTCGGTGAGCCTTTTGCTCTCCCTCTCGATCGGTGATCTTGTGATTGACAGAATTTGTCGTTGGAAGCCCAAAGCTTTAATTGAATTCTTCACCAACGCTTGGCCATTCATTGCTTGTTGCCATTTGAACTGTGCTGGCCAGGACAATCATGATCGCGCTCCAATGTTTCTCTGTCTTCTGGCTGCCAAAGCACCAGGTCCCCCAGCAGTAACAACACCGCCCCGTGGAAGAACATTCACCGGCCAATAAAATCGACCTCCCGAGAACACAGGCGGTCGATGTTGCGTGCTGATTTGTCTTTTAGCATTAGAGCCGCACAGACCTCCGCGCTTAATGCGATGGCTTCGCTCCGATACCGTTGACAGCTGACTAATGACGGTCAACAAGCTACCCGAAGGAGGCACGGGCGCTCGATGTTTGCTCTCCCGGGGGCACGTATTTACCCCCCGAAAGCCGACATCAAATTGAATTAGTTTGAAGAATTTGCCGATCCTTGAAGGCTCAAGACAAGCCGGAAGGTCAATGGAATGAGAGGGTTCCGCTTTTAGCCTTTTGCCCATGGATGTTAAGACCTTAGCGGCTGTTGCTAAAGCCTCATAATGAAGTGGAATAATCTCAAATGCAAATCGGGAGGTTCGCCGGTTCAATACTGCGTTGCGGCTTAGTTCTCATTTTGTTCTGGCGGAGGCCTTTCGAACACTCTTTCGAAGGTCGTTTAGCACTAAGCAGTACATAATGTTTGTCCAAGAAGTGGTCGAAGAATTTTATCAGTTTTTAATCGATCAAAACAAACCTTCCACGAGAAACGCCCACGCCCCTATTTCAATTCAACAACTTCCAAAGATCGTTTGGAGTTGGAGGGAAATGGAAGTAGCAAAATATTAATTATTTTCCTACAAGGTGTGGTTTGAATTCTGGTGTTGTGTGTTGCGTTGTTTCATTCATCAATCAGGAAATAGAAAACGAGAATGTTCGGCATGATCCAGTGATTTGGAATGTTTTGCAAACTTTAACAACATTAAAGCAAAAGTTAAATGCCCAAACAACATATCACACACTTTTGCTCAGATGCCTTTTACCTTACGTTCACGTCCGAAAAGCGCTGCTTTCTGGCCAGGAATTCTACCACAACCCGGCAACACTTTCTACGTATTAAGGTATAATACATATACACCACAAAAGAACTCCTAAAAGTGCAAGCCGTCAAGCGTGAAACACAAAAATATTTGTAATTCCTGCACCATTCCCTTTACACCGTGCGCATAACTTATCGCAATACGGCAATATAACCAGTCAAAGCGTGAAATGTTTTCTACGCAGAACTGCTAACTGCCTGAAAACAACTCAGGACAAGAAGAGTGAAATGTGGAATGCAAAATAAAATAAAAAAGGCATCACTTCAGCCGCAGAGAAGAATGAGTTCATTATCTTCTCGCATCGGTTGGCCGGCTGTGGTTGTGGTGAGTCTGTGCCAGGGAATCTCTTTTGAAATATTTCTTCAACCACTGGTCCCCGGCAACCACGCCACGAGTGGCTGGCCAAAAGACCTCCCCAGAAACACGGTAGCTCCATCGAAATCAGAGGCCAGAGCGCGTTGCGCTCGAGTGAATTAAGTCGAAACACACGAGGTTTGCCAAAAAATCAACCCCAAAAAGGGACGCCTTACCTCCTCTTCACAGTACTACCGAAGAGTGAGAGGTACAGAAGTTGCTTCACCCTACGATCGTGTGTAACTTTCTTTAACATTTTGGTAACCGCACTATTTCTGCATCAGATAACAACACCACAGCCACTGCTGCTGCTACTGCTGCTGCTGTTGTTGCTGATGAACTTTTTGGGTGGCGAAAATGGAAGGGAAAAATGGCGAAGGTCACACACTCGGTCGTCCAACCGGAGCTGCGGCATATCGGCCATGTTCCAGCATGGTGCACACGAACTGCGAACCGGAAGTACGCTCGGGCAAACACTCCCCCGCACCTTCGTTCATCAGGGAATGGGTTGCCATCAGTGTACCACGACTTCAGGCGTAAAAGCGAAGAAGGAAAGTTATTTCTCTTTTATTAGGTCATTCCTCTGGGTCGTACCGTACGGGGCGACCATCGAACCAATTTCGAAGGCACCGATCGCTCAAGAAGATAAAGTGAAAATCACTGCACTAAGAATCGTTACATATTTTAATAGCGTACAGTTACAGCAAGTCAGCATGGAACCATTTCCAAATGCGCTTGTGTTTAGAAATGTAGGCCTGAAGCATTATGTGTCCAGCTCTGTTCTGGGCTGGAACGTAGAACTTTCGCAAGGTGAATGAATCCGCCGTTCCAGCTGAGTAAACATACACATTGCGGTGTCAATGTGCCTTTTTCCCGGGGGGGGGATTTAATGGAAAGCATTCGTGGAATGACGGTAATGCGTTCCCCTAAAGCCGCGATGGAATTTGAAGCCGACCTACGGACCATCAGGAACAAATGCTGAGTGCACTCTGGGGCTCTGTTTACGATCTTTCAGAATAATTTCGTGCACTGCTGCTGCTGCCACTACAACAGTGTGTGGTTAATGAGAATTTTATGTTTCAAATGTCTGCAACTGTGTTGAATTATTATGATTCGTCCCGAGAAACGATCAATCACCCGATGGGAAATGCGTTACTGAACTCTAAGCGTCATACTGCGCTGTTTTCGATGATAGTTATGGCCCATTAATCATACGATCACACAATAGGGCGTGATCGAGCATTCAAAAAAAAAGCCATTGGAAGATTGTTGTGTCTTGCACGGGACATAAAGTATTCACAATCTGCACCGAAACACCCTTCCAGACATTTGCCCAGAAATAGACGTCATGGTTCGGATGATTGAAAAGTGATCTTCAGAATGTGATCTTGAGTCATGACTTTGACCGATCTTGGATGGTTTTTGACTGCGCGTACAAATGTATGGCACCCACAACACTCGACAGTGTGTGACTCCACAACGCTCATCAAGCACGCGCGCGCGCGTGTGCGCATCGTTCAAGCGTGTGGTTTGTTGAACTCTTGACACCCAACTTCCACCCTCAGTACTTCCCACCACCCGCCAAAACACGTGCGCTGCTAGAGCGGGGGATGTTAGAGGGACGCACACTAAAAGGCAAACGAACTGCGCGCCGGTAATCCCTCGGTCATGCGTCATGCTGTCGCCAAACTCCGCACTGATGCGCACACACGCGCCTGTTCTGCAGCGCGAGCTAAGAACAACGCGAGAAAATTAGATCAACGCGGCTGCACGTTGTGTGTTTCTGGTGACGGATGGCGTCATAGCTCCAACTAAAACGGTCGGATGCACACAGAAGATCTGTGCTCCGTCGCAATAGTGATCGTGGGGAACGGAACCGATTGAAGATGTGCCGATGCCGCCGTGAGGTTCGACCGTGATCATCAGCGGCATACACAAAAAAACACACAGGAAACACAATAAAACGAATTTATCTGCCGCATCTTGCTTGCAGTACCATTACCATCTGCCGGGTATTGAAGGTGCTCCGGCCGGGGTATAAAATACACAATCCACCATCGTTCTTTTGCTCGCTATTCGTGATCGTGGTTTTTGTGGTAAAGTTTTTGGTTTTTTTTTACGTTGCTTCTTCTGCAAACAGTACGTCGAACACTTGCCACCACTACTACTAGCGATTGGAGGAGTTCCAGGGCACGAGTGTTAAGTAATCCAAAAACCGCAAAGATCATGAGTCATTCGAACGGAGGGACAGCTCCCGGACAAAAACAGCCACAGCGGAGACAATGCGAGTGAGCTGCCTGCAAGATGTACGTGCACCCCCTCCTTCGTATGCACCGCGTATTTACAAAACAGCGGAACTACGACGTAGTCCCGACGACGTGGTGGAGACAAATGGCGTACAACATTAAAAACACAACAAACGGCGCAGCGAACCCACAGGACCAGCTGGTAGTTACAGCTGGGAGATTTGCCGCTTTGTTCGGGTTCGGCAGCAGGCTCGTGTGAGAACCGTTATATTGGGGCGGCAGGAGCACACAATTAAAGTAAGGCACCGACGACCACGGCTCCACGGTCTGGGGTGGCGGCGGTATTACGAGATGGCGATTGCGTCGTAGAGTACAATCGCGACAAAGGCACGACACACTGCTGCGCACCGGTGCAAATGAGAGGAGGAAGGTGTCGACTCAGCCCCGGGACGCGGGATCAGTAACTGTGGTTTAAACGCGTTTTATGAAGAACAATGACGTTAGAAGTATCTGGAGTAATCGATGTTATTGAAAACATTTACAGAACTCCATACACTTTCGTTTCAATCGTTCGTCCCAAAAGATTCCCAACGAACTTTTCAAACAGATGCCGACATTTAGAGAACCTTTACTTTATTACAGCATTGGGAACACCTCAACCTTTCCAGTTGCATGTTCTTTATCGAGAACGCCTTATTGGAGTTTCAAGTTGAAATTTTCGATGCATATCCCCCTGGTACACGTGTGTGCATTGAAATAGGTCACGCCGAAACAATAGATTCCGAGCGGCGCTGTACGCTGGATGTTTTAGATCGTGATTCAGGCGTTGGGTAACAGACACACTATTAGGCGAACACTTAGCGTAAAGCTTTACAGATCGGGGACACCGTTTATGCATTAGCCAGTGTGTAGATGGGATCGTATAGCTTTGTAATTATTATCTCTGTTGCTTCCAATACTTTGTTGAGTTGGGAGATTCAAAGCACTCAACGTACCCCAAGATATGCCTCCGTTCCTCTATTGACGATTGTTACCTCCCGAACATATCTGTGCACTGTAAATAATCACAAATCGTTCGGCTAATTATTTCAAATCGCTACTGCTACCGTCCGGGCGTCATAATTCATCACACACAGAGGCAAAAAAAACGGGGCGCTTCCGCCAATCTCGAGGAGGCCAGCGCATGCAATTTCGAACTACGCAGAGCCTTGTAATGAAGCATAATAATGAAACATAGTAGTGGCTGTTTGGCGTTTCGGTTTCGTCTCCCGTGCCCGCCGGCAATCAATTATGGTCAGCAGCATCAAAACGTGAGCTAAGTTGCGTACCAAAACACTACCATTTCACTCTTCTCTTCACGCTCGGAGGCTGCGAGCTGTCCGCAAAGGCTCCATCCCGGTCGTGCCGTGGAGAAATGTGATGCTTCTTTCTTTGTGGCTAGTATTGCAGGGTTAAGGCGACGGCTTAGTGGTAGTAGTAGTAGTAGCCGAGAAAATAATCACCAAACACGGTACGGAAAAAGCGCGATACGCGAAATGTTGCTGGTTTGGTGGAGAGAGGCGAAAGAAATAAAATTGGCTTGCAAACAAACACACACAGGAAGAAGGAACTACGGTACCGCTCTGTGTGCTGCCGCTTGGCGGGCGGCTTCTACCCGCCAGTCGGTCCGGTGGGATAGTAGTAAGTGAAAGTACAAACACTCCAGTCCTTTTCCAATTTAGTTGCCGGTGCTGAGGTAGCTGTTGCTGGGGATGCTATTGTGTAACCTGCAGTTTGGATGCATGCGAAGAACGCGATGAATCTCGCGTAAAACCTCTCTTGCAACATGCGTAGAGCGGGATACAGGAACGGTTTGTATTACCTTCTTCTTATCGGTCCCCGCGATCGCCTACATTAAGCGTAAGTAAGCGCGTTCGCATACGCTGAGGCAACCTTTCTAAAAGAGAGAAGACAAATAATCTCCTCGCAAATAAATAAAACTCCACAAAAAACCGGTCGCAACTCACTACAAGGTAGGTCTGGCTTTGACTCCTAAATGTCAAATAAAAACAATCTACTGTGGGACATCTCCCCAAGCTGGGAAAGATCTCTATCTCGCGAGGTAAGAACACAAGAGCCGTATCTTAGCCTTGGGATGTGCTTTATACGTGCTCCAGATGTTACGAATGGATTAGCCAGCAAAGACTTCTACCTGGCTGGACCTAATTCCCAGGATCTTGCGCATTACTTGACAGTACGACCAACAATGTGCGAATTATGCAATGTTTGCAGTCCCACGGATATTCTACATAGAGGAAGAATCGTATAGATACGAACTATTTCCTTATACCTTACCTTCCAATACGAAATCGGCTTCCAAACACCATTTTTGGAGTCTTTTAGTGCTTCACCGGAACTCTGGCGTTGACAACGACGACGTCACTGGGTGACCCTGTTTTGGGGTTACTCTTCCGGACTCGGATGTACCTCACCGGAACCTCACGCGCAAAAGATGCGATGCAGATACACGCACACACGACCTCTCAGAGCTAGATCGATCTCTCGACCTGCGAGATGAGACACGCATACATACACACACCCGCTCCGTTAACCCAATTTTGTGTCGTGTGGCTTCGCCTGTCGTGGTGCCCAGATCTTGGGTTATATTTTCCTCACGTCACACACCGATGCGCACACTGTCACCAACACTGCAAGATCCGCCAACCGGCGAGATGGTGAAGTCACCAGACAAGTACACGATAGTGATAGATCTTGCCGATAATTTCTCACATTAGAGGCTTTCACCACCACACGAAGGGGCGAAGATCTTGATGCAGTACACCAGCTGATTGACACTTGGGGTTTCCTTCTGCTTGTGGTTGTTTGTTTCACATCCTCGTGCTAGATTTTCGTACCAGCACAAGTATTTCACTTACTCAGTTCTGCAAACTCACTCAATTTTCCCCCCGAACTGAAAGTAGATGCGTTTCACACTTCTTGCCACAGCGTGACGTGCGGTTCTTTACACTTCTCTTCGATTTTAAGCCTCAAAATGTAAGGCTTCGCAAATAACATCCACGCCTGAGCAAACCTCCCTCGACAATCACTTGCAGCTTTTTCCCTTCTTCCGCTTTCTCGACGAGTACAAGGGATGATCACCAGTGCCACGCATAGAAACTTCAAACGCAAACAAACTCGCCCGCACACACAGACACACACCTTTTCCTCTCTTTCTCTCTCTGTGTTTACGAATGCGTGCAGTCAAACCGGGACCATGTTGGTTAGGTTCTACACGTTACACGTTTCCCTTGCTTTTGCACTTAGCATAGCAAGGTCATCACCGTAGCACCAGGGCAGGGTTGATTCTCAAGTTACATCAGGTGAATCAAACAGGAGCGAATGAGGGAGTGAGGTGGCACCTCTCTTCTCTAACTCTCACCCTTTACAGCCCTTCTCGGAGGACTGATGTGCACTGTTACCACCATTGGATAGAGAAAAAAGCGCCAAACCAACATCTACCGCTGATGGCAGGTATGTAAATGTAACTCCACTTTGCAATCACTTAATTGCACACACAAACACAGCACACCGGAGACGAGGCAGCAAGCTGAAGTCACGCGAAAAATCAAACCTAACGCGAATACGCTACGAATACGTGGAGCCGCACAGTTTACGGACGTCCGTACACCACGCAGTCCAGAGATCGATTGGCGTTCTATGCGTTCTCTCGCGAAAAAGGGGGAGACTTTGGAGACTGCAGATCCCCACCACTCCAATGAGAGAGTGATCTTGCGGGTGCACCGCTCTTTTTCCCTGACCAATTTGCTAATGCTCTTCATAACGGTTTAAACGGCCCTTTCTCTCTTAGCGTTACGAGCGCTGTGCTTCAAAGTGAGACCGGCTTGAGAGCGAAAGTGTACCTTTGGAGAGTTGTCGTACTTTGGAGAGTTAAGCCTACGAATGTACGATCACAACAGAAACGATCAAAACAGTTCGTTTGGCTCTAATGGTGGTGTAAACGAATCTGCGGTGTAACTCAGTGTGGTGTAATGGTCGATGAAAGAGAGGCAGTGTTGAGAGATTGAGAGAGAATTTTTGCTTAAGCGGGGAAACACTTTCAGTCAGGGCTACTCAACTGTCGGTAAGTTAAAGTAAATCAATACAATCGTAGGTAATGGATCAATATTATTCTGATGCCTTAACCAGGATGCTACAATAACAAAATGTCATATGCGATGTAAATTACAGGTTATGTTTCATTACGCAACTTTTAAACCATCATACCCGATTGGTTCAGTGTTATTCTTACAGCAGAATTATTTAATACCACAAAGGGAAATTTTTAATAATTATCTGCATCATTCAACCCACCCCATTCCCCATATTCAGGGTAAGCGTGTATATGCACACCTCAAAATGTGTTATGCACTATTTTGCACTGCACCATCATGTCGCTCTCCATGAACCGTTTCGGTATCATTTATTTTTTCGCTGTTGTTTTATCTGAAGGTGCGACAGCCTTAACCCGTCATGTCGACGGGCTGTGCGATTAATCGACCACCATGTGCGCGCGTGTTTTTAGCCCTCGCACACTCGCTCTGCGCAGTAGGTCATCCTGTCGGTTTCGTTTTTCAGGCCTTCTGGATGCTTTGAGCCGGACGCATATGTGCTCTCCACGCTCTGCTTGTGGAGAACCCACAAGAACTAGGAGTTGCCGAAACGCAACAACAACAACAACAACGGACTACAACCCTTACGATTACGCTTCATCCCTTCCAACGGGCATCGTCCGTTGCCTACGCCGATTCGGAAGATCACGTTTGTTTGCAACCTTTTGGAGCTCCTTCCAAGACAGCCCGCGCGGTGTCTCGATCGTTTAAAGTCCACAGAAATAGCAACTAGCAGCACCGAAATGGGACTGCTCGTCGGTCGGAGTTTTTTGGACATAAAAGGCCACCCCCATGCAACGGACGTCTTCGTCTACGGAGGTTGCTCGGTTTCCGAGTGGGCGCATTCGTCTAGCAATACCCGCCCGGGCGAGCGCTGCCGTCGTTGCTGCTGCTGCTGCTGCACCTGGAATCGATCTGTCACTCGAGACCACTAGACTAGGCTAATGCACACGAAGCCGCAATTCGCCGGGCTCCCGATCGTCGTTGTCGCATGAGTGACCCAAAAACACGCGAACCTCCTTCTCGGTTAGCCGCGGCGGCCCACCAGCTTCATGCGATTGTGCTGTGTTGTCCTACACCGTCCGCGCAAAGGTAATCGCGCATGATTGATGGACGCATGGTGGCGAAATCGCACCCGAACCGTTCAGCCCATTCCAAAGGCCGAATTAGCGGAGGCTGTGTTGGAAAAAAGGGCTTGCGCTTGCCGGATCAAAGCTACTGCCCTCGGGGGGGATGGGGGAGAATAGATTTTATGTGCACGAGAAATCCACTGACCTGACGCCCCGTGCCGTACAGTCGCAACATCACAAGACGCACAATGTCCCGATGCCTGACTGACTGCAGGTGAACGATGAATGGATGGATTAGTTTGATTAGCTTGGAGCTATTATTTGACGGGGTTTACGCTCTTGCCAGCTGCTCCGGTCATAGGGCAATCGTGCTACCAGTGATCCATATTGTCACTGAAACGCTGTAACGCCCGAGGTGTCTATGCACTAAAAATGTAATAGTTTGTGGCTGTGAATCAAAGACCACGCCAGGGTGTAGCGAATGTTGCGTAAAGTTATCACACGGTTAGACGACCGGTGAGTTAATCCCTTCAATGCTTTTATGATATATGTTGTTTTCTTTCACAGGCACAATCCATATGATCCTAACAACCCGGATCACCTTCATTGGAGAAAAGATTGAGCTGTCAGAATGGAATAACTTAGTCAAATTTGCTTCGACCATTCGAGTCATAAACTACTCCCCGGGAGCATCATCATCATCATCAATGCAGGAAGTTCTTCGAGGCACACACAACACGCGTTAGTGAGACCAGTGCCATAAAAGGTTGATTTCTTGCAAACCGTACTAAATTGCAGTAATTCCCACCGACATGGGACATCGTTACTAGACCGCTTGTCGGGGCCTTGCGACAGCTCCCGTCAGCTCTGTCCATAGACTGACCGGATCGGGTGTATCATTGCATCTGCTTTGCATGCGATGTAAATCTTGACACAGAGAGGCAAAACACACGAACTGCTTTATTTCTACCAGACCATCCTTGTACCTCTCGCAACTTCGCTGGGCACTGTTGGACGACCACAGACCGTTGCACCGAGATTATCCCGATTTGGAAAGTTTCACTTTCGACCACGGATTTTCTAGAGCACTTCAACACGTCGATGGAGTAAAGGGAACTTCGATCGTGTTCTTCCCTTTCGCGTGCCATACTGATACACTCCACTACGGCACGATGAAGGTTGGTTGTCTGCAGGGAAAGCCGGACAGTTTCAAGAGCTCCAAGTGTGTCTACCAAATTCGATGCCGAGGTGCGATCTCCCCGTTTACGTTTGGGACACCAAAACTGGTCAGATGCATCGGTACGAACGAACCAAAGCAAGCCAATTTTCCGCCAGACACACTCGACAGCAATCATTGGAGTTCGAGTTCGGTGTGAAGACTCCGCCAGTGCCATCTGGAGCAGCGTCTAGCAGCGTCTTGACCTATCCCTGGGTGCTCAGCTTTCAGCTCGTGGCAGGCTCAACTAACAGCCCGCGCCGACGTTATTGCACTCGCCAGTCAAATCAAACTCAGCTAAAGGTTCATCTAAATTGGATGTTTCACCATCACGAGACGTTGGGGATCAAAGGGAGGGATTGAAACGAAAGGCAAGAGGAGCAATAGTAACTTCAAACGCTTGGAACGAGATTGAAAACGATCTTTTCTTTTTTCTTCTCTCTCTCTCTCCTCAGTATCGCTGTTTGTGTGGCTTAGGCGGTGTTGTAAAAGTTCACTGCGGATCACCACTTCTAACGGAGCCCCGAGAGTCCGGCATATTTTTTTTTCGATCTGCTTGGCAAACAAAGGGAACCCCGGAATCAATATGGGTTTTTCGCTCCAGATGGTCTGCGTGTTCCGTTCTACACAGTGCTCTCCCTCCTGGCCCCGGAGGTCACACAAGCGCTAACGACGATGTGAAGGTGCTATCCATCGCCAGGCTGCATCGCAAAGCTGTACGTCTTAATGAAAGCTCCAGTTACCTCTGGATCGCCACGAAGTGCAAGGGAAGGGTTTGGCTGAATTCAGACATTATTACCTGCAGAGCGCCGCGGCCGTAGTATGTATCTGGATCGCAATTGATCTATCGATTCTTCAATTTATGATGTTTCGTTCCGTTCGACTTTCTTCGTCGCCCAAGCGCGCCCGCCGGTGCTTTACTGTGTGCTGTTGTTGTGGGGTGTTTTATTGATTTATGGAGTTCATTCTTTGATTGGAAGTCGTTTCTCACTCCCTTTTACTCCACACTCGCTGCACTTTCGAGCAGCAACAGTACCGGAATGAGCCCTGCAGGCTGCTTTCGCGCGAGTACACGAATCAGCCTCTTTTTTTGCGCCCAGTTTTGCCTAGCTTCGTTTGTTATGGTAATGCGTAGTCGTCGTCGCCGTGGTCGTTGTCGACGTCTAGCTTGGAGTAGGTCGTTATTGGCAGATAGTCGATACTCGATAGGCGCAAGCCCGCTTGCTGTCTTGCCGATTGGTGAGGGTTTGCTGGGCGAGTTTAATGCTCCCTCCCGAAATAAACAAGAAGAAAACGAAACAAAATAAACCCACCCAAATCCCTTCCTCGGGCGGTAAAATCTCACTTTCAATCTAGCCCGCGCTGAGGCGGGTGAGCCCCAGTGCGCGCGGGAATAAGTAACAAGTAACGGGTGCCGCTGCTGCCTCGTGTGGTGCATTACAATTCCCGTGGGCCGTCTCGCAACAGGTGATGAAATTAAATTTCAACCGACAGGCACCGCGTGTTTCGGCACTTTTTCTTGGCAGATCCAGATGCAGGTGTGCACCATAGTGAAGTCGCGGGATGGTTGTTTCGGGTGGAAGAGATATTTTATGAGTTTATTTAATAAGAGTTCCAATAGCATCTTCATGAAACCTAGCATTACCTTTTGGAAAACGACCTATAAACCATGATGAGTCTGTGCAGTAAACCAAACCCACAACTAGGTCATTAGGTAAAAGGTAGATATCAATGTAAGCTCACCCTTTGCCGTTCTGAAACCAAACCAAGTGGTCACCGCCAATCAAAGATGCATAAAACTCCCAAACCACAAATTACCAAACTCACTGCAATACCGCCGCGGTCCCGTCAGTTGCACAAGCGCACTAATAAATTCCAGTATCGTATTATCATCATCGCTCTTCTCTACCGCCCAGGACAGGATGCTAGACTCTTCTGGCGGGGCAGTTGTAGGACGGCATTTCTTTGGAACGTCGCCCAATTGCAGCCATCGAAATCGAAATCGTTGCTACACCGCAAAAAATAATAATAATGTAACCTCGAACCCCTCACCCGATGTCAGAGTTGAAATCAACGAAATAGTTGCACGTTTCCGAAACACGGCCACAGCCACAGAAAGAAAAGCCACACCAGGCAGACCGAAAAAACGTTAAATGATACCGCGCCGAGTAGCACAGCCGAACCTAGGGTGCGAATTATGGTTTTAAAATGTGCCGTCATTTCTGTCACTGATTACCGAACTCTCTTTTCATTGCTCAATGCCGGTGGCAAGCAAAGGCGCGTAGGAAATCGTGATCTCATTGCAGTTTTGATGATAATATTTCCCCGCCTTTAACCGCCTTTTGGTATCATTTTTTGCATATTTTTTGCCTTTTTGAGGCGCATATTCCTAGCAGGGGGCGTGTAACTGCCGAACTGAAATATGTCATGGTCGATAAATTTGACACACTGCACCATGGTGCGCGTACGATCGATCTTTTCCATTTCCTTCAAGGTTACTTTGCTACGTAACGAGAAGAAATGATTATCATAGGAGTCTTTTGACCGCACGTAAAGTAGCCTGGTAAGTGTAAGAGGTCATTATGACACCATCAATCTGTTATTACGAGTCGGGGAGTGCTTCCCCAGTGCTCCAGGTTTACTCAATCGCAGTTTAAGAGCTTCCACATCTTCCCGAGAATGCTCCTAAACGAGTTACGGTCCGCGCACAAAACTAGATAACGCCCTACGAGCTAGCTTCATGATGATCTCAATTTAACCATCTCAACTGCGCTGGTGGTGCTAAATGACCATCACTCACTGGACCCTTTCAAGCGTTACGACGACTACTCCACGGGCTGATGAGCATTCCATCTTCACTCGAAAATGGTAGAGAGATTTAAAACACATTACAGGCCGCGGAGAAGAAATATTCTTGCCCATTTCACCTTTGGCGAATGTGGCGATTCTTTGTAATGGAGATCACATAACATAGCAAATGGCCGTAGCGCGCATAAGCATTGGAAAGCTTTGAAAACAACACCTCTACCTCTCCGCCTGCCGACAGCTACCAGTTCCCAACAAATGCTCATTTTTCTTCTATTCAATTATTTCACTGCTGATTAAATAAATTTGCTCACGCCTGAACACCTTCCGCGGCACCCACAGCTGTGGTTGGGGCCCAGCATACAGTTGTGACTCTCCTCCGAGCGAGCCTTTCAAATAAAGCGCTCCTCGTACGGCTCATTAGCTCGCTGTGGGCTCCCCCAAACCGCCCTACAGCCCAACACCTAATGCTTCTATATCATCAATTTGTTGTGGCTAATTTTTTGTTTCTGCTCCATAATCGGCTCACTAACGCCTGCGTGTGTCTGCGCCCACGATGATCCACCACCGCCAACACTGTGCTGCCTCGACCCAGCCACCCACCCACCCGGTACTCTTGAAAGGCTCCTAATAGCGCCGATCGGTTACGATCCTCCAAAATGCCACCAATGACGTATTGCTTTTGTAGGGAGGCGAAAAGTGAGAGCAAAGCGGCACAGCACCACTAAGCGGCGGCAAAAAATAAGGGTCCGAAACAAACGAAACGTCGTGTACCTAAAACATCGGGTGTGTGCGTGTGTGTGTGCATAACCCACTCGAGCACACCAACAGCGCGCGAATGATAGGTTTTGCGCCCGGATTCGAGGCAACCCGTGCCCATCGGTTCCAATAAATTGCAGTTGCAATATGTTTACAATTTTGCCCGCAACACTTCATAAAACTTGTTACGCTATCAACGAGTGGCCGCACGCGACGGCCGGCCACGGGCCGAGTCGATTTATTTTGGCGCCCGGTTTGTGTGGTGTGTCTTTTTCCATCTCTCAAAACGGAGACACAAATAGGGCCTCGCCTAATGCGAGCTTTCAAACCGGGAATGCCACTGGCGATCGGTAATAATTCACGGGGGTCCAAGGAGTTCCCGATCCGGAGCGTTCCTTGATCGGAATAAGTGGTCTAGGTGTGAATGCGGCCATTAATCAGCATACTGCTGTCCTTTGTGTGATAGCGTGGTGGCTTAGAAGGGGTTGGCCCGATTGCAGCCTAATGAACTAGTGCATAAAAGGGCTATTTCTTTCAAGGCAAGCATCGAAAATGAAAGCTGTTTCCGAGTTTTCTGTGTGCTGTTGGGGAATAGAAATGAAAGCTTTCGATCGAAGCTTTCAAGTGTTCGCTTTAATCATGAAAGCTTTGGGCGAGAGCTTTTATGTGCTCTCTCGATCAGGGAAGCTTTCGGTGGAAGCTGCAAAGCTTGTTGGATCTTTGGCGCGGGAATTATGAAGTTTGTAGATGGATGGATTAAAGTATGTGTAACAAAATAAAATGTGATTGCGGTTGTTGTAGTAAGAAAATTGATACTTCGGTTACCATTTTTGAATATACCGTTTAAGCCTAACTTTTCCCCTAAAACTGTCTACTATTACATATCAAAAATAATGTTTTCATTTGATGTTTTTGAACAATACCGCCAGTAGTTATAACATTCAAATCATACACATTACTCTCCATTAGGACCAAACCCTGGCTAATATGCCTTTCCCTTTGTTCAGCAGTGCCGCCCCGCTCAATGAAGCCTATTTCATGTCACCGTCTAGCAACATTGTAGCTACCCTTTTCGCCACACGCCAACCCAACATGCGTACTGTCTCGTGTTTTACGAGCATTCCCTTGTCCTGGGTAAATGCCATCGGATGCATGTTGGAGCGCAAAAAAAAGCACAGAAACCTTGCGCGATGCCCTTTTCCGCCCAAACGTGAAATCTGAACGAATATTGTCGCGCTGGTTCCGTGTGTGTGTGTGTTGCAGAGGGTGGTGTGCTCCAGTTCCATAAATATCGTCCACCCGCTTTGTCGCCGGTCGCCGAGATGGCAGGAACGAAATCGTGAACACTATTGCAGCCCAGGAAAATGTTGAATGTCACAAGCTGCTGGTCACTAGAAGCTTTTCCTCTCGATGGCGCATTGATCGGTTGTTTTTTTTAAGTTTCAATGTTAAAATCAAACACAAAATCGACAGCAGACGATGTACGGTCGATGTTCGTTCGTCTCGCTGACAATCTTACCGCGCCCTCCGCTTGTTTGTTTACGAGCGACACGATCTGCCTTATTATATCATTTGTGACAGGGTGGGTTGTAAAACTACCGTCCATTTTGACACCCAAACACGACCAGAAACGTGCCCTCGTCGCTTCCTAACGTCGGGCGTTGTTACACACCCGGTGCTCCGGTTGATTGGAACGGGCGCTACCTCGCTCTCCATCTCTCCTGACAAACAAAAAAAAACAACTGTCCATCGCGCGGCACGTTCATCGATCGAAAGCACTGATTCGAGCTTTCCTTCCACCGTCACGACGATGAGGATTTTCCTTTCCCTGCCGCAGTGCCGGTGCGCCTGACGGATTGTGCAAAGAATGAAATAAAGCCCATTCTTCAGCGCTTTGCGGTGTGGATTACTTTGCCCGCAGGGTGTACTAGGTGTTGAAATCTTGATCAAAAGCCACGGAAAAATGTTCACGACCGAGCCGCTTTTCGATTGTTCTTGGCAGATTGAGGGGGGAAGGATACCGACCACCGACAAAGCGCACCATATTGCGTGACAGAAGTCAATCCTAGTTTTTTGCGTTCATCTCATTGAGATTGCCGCTTCATACAACGGCACAATACTGCAAGTGTACGGTGATCTAGATTGTTCCCATAAAAATGTTCAAAGAGTTTCTTTAAATAAATCAACTTAATTTAGATCACCGCAGTAACACAATCTCAATTCCAATGCAAAAAAAAATCACACAATTAATGTCAAAACCTTAGCTCATTCCCGATCGGCAATACGCCACACGCAAACGATCGCATTTAAAACGATTTATTCTAATGGCATTTACTCACTCACATGGGCGAGCTCCCACCGCGGGATTTCCTGTTTTAATTTATCAATAAACCATCCATCAGCCATCCTCAACACAGTCTCGCGCTCGCGTCGATACAAAGTGGCACAGAGAAAATGGAGAAGCACAGCATCCCCCGCTAATGAATGCCGGAGGAGCGCGACGATAAAGTGCAAATATGTTGCACCGCGCCATTAATTGCGCTTTTTTGTTGTTGCCGGAATGGAGGAGCAGTGTGGCAGAGTGAAATACTTTTGCAACCGAAAAAGGAAAGCCGAACACCGGGTGGTTGCCGCCGCCAACCATCGCCGCGCGATACGTCGCGATGCCAGCAGCAGTGGAACGATAAAAATCTAACCACTTTGCCATATAAGCGTGCGGGTGTGTGTGTGTGTGCTGCTAACGGTTTTGCGTGCCACGTAGGAGCGACGAAGGGACTGGGGTGATTTATTCTGCTTCTTAGTGTATCCTACCAGCGAGCTCGCTGAGGGTCACGATGCAACAACGAGCTGTTCTAGTATAGGTGGGTGCAGGAAGTGCAGGAAATTGTAGGCAAAAAACATCAACCCGCGTCGTCTAAGAAGGTTGCCACAATGACACGGGCACAGCATCTACAGACACCGGAAAGACGGTGAGGAGGTGGTGGCAGCGAAACAGATAAAGGTTTGCTCTAGACTGGCGGTCGGAAAAACTGAATCGAAACCCTCCACCCGCCTAGACCCTAGACGGCAGTTGATATTTATGGCAACCTAATTATCGTTGCTGCTGCTCGACGGGGTGTTGTAATTAATCAGCCTGATATTCAAATGGGGTCAAAAGCTTATGGGTTTCCGAGCGTAGATAACCGCGACTGGCCGTGTCCCTCCCCTTTTCTTGCATCCTTGCGAAGGGGGGCGTCTTTGTGCTGCTCCCGAGAGCGAAAAATCGAAAATAAGTGTACAGCAACACGGCCTTTGCTCACTTTGTTTTGCCCAGCCGTGTGTTGCGACGTTCAAAGCGCCTAGCGGTTCAGGATCAATTAATGTCACTGGTAAGGGAGGTAACGTTTTTACCACAATATCTCCTCACCCCGACGAGTCCAAAAGGGGGTTACTACAGTAGAGAGAAGAAGAGGGGAGAAAATAAACTGGAACACAACTAAAATCATGACCGATCAAACGATCCAACATTAAATGGCTGTACCGATTCGATTTGATCCCGCTCAATATCTCTCCAATGGGCTTCATGTTTCGCATGGAGGGAGGGCAAATAAAAGCGCCTCCTCGTACCGAGCGCCCGCCGGTAGGTGGGTATCGGGGTGGTCATAATTTGATTATAATAAATTTATACCCATTAAGGTACGGTTTCAAGCTGCCGTGCTTGGCTTACGTGTGATGGCTGCTGCACCACGGCCCGCGCTCTCTGTGTGTGTCCACTGCAACACCGCAACAACTGGAGCCCTGTACGGTGTAATGGTAACGGGGAGAGCTGCATCCAGCCGCGATTCGATTCTTCGAAACGGTTGTAAATGATTCAATTACAAATCTCTGTCCAGTCGCGCAGCGAAGTGTTGCGATCTGTTCGTTAGCTTTAAACAGCTGTTTGAGACGGATTTGACGCGCTTAGAAGTACCCGACGATGTCCTTTACTTGTTTGTCCCTTTGTTTTGTGGTTTAATGAAGGGTTCAAGCCCGGTGGAGTTGTCTTAAGCTGGCCACAAAACAAAAAAGGGAAGGCAACACATTTAACCGAAGGTTGAACGAGCTCAAATGTATGGCCGGGCTTGATCCCACACAATGATGTTGTTAGCGAACGTGTACAATTAATTATCAGCTTGTAATGCCGGTGCGCACATTTATATTCGTCACCTTGCAAAGGGGTAAAAAACGTTGTCTAAACATGGCACGGGAATATGCTCTGGCAGACATATTGCTCAAGATAATCGTTTTAACCCGTTAGAATGTGTTTGATCCGAGCAAGCATTTCGAAGTCACCTACCTTTTGCTTCCCATCGAAATGAGCTGCTGCTGCTGCTGTTGGAACTGTTGCTGCTGCTGCTGATGTTGATGCTGCAGGAACTGTTGCTGCATCTGCTGCAGCGTTGGCTGCTGACCATTGCACTCGGCCAGCGGCTGCACGGGCATGCGGGGTTTTAGCGGTGGCGGTGGCGTTGTGCCATTCTGTGGCGCACCGTTCATTTTCGACAGATACTCCGACACCGGTATCTGTTGCGAGTTGTGCGCACGCTTGCGCACGGAAATGCGTGTGTCCGACTGTCTGCCAGCAACAAAGTTGGCCTGTTGGTGCTGCTGCTGCTGCTGTGGCGAGGCAATCATTAACGAGGGAGCAGACGTTTGCTGCAGTGGCAACGATAAACGATGATGCTGGTGCTGCTCTTGAGACGGTCTACCGTTCGGTACCATCTGATGGGACATTCGATGGTGATGGTGATGCATCGGCTGCATACCACCTGCACCGTTATTAGCGACCGTTGAAGCCATCGAAGGAACCGTTTGTGTTTTGGCCATACTCGATGCTGGCCGTCGGTTCACGTTCGTCATGCCGTCGGCCGGGCCGCTGGTAGGGCATTGCTGTGGCTTCTTCGGTACCATCGGCGGTACAACTGCTACGTTTTGTGGATGCTGCCCGCCAGGAGGTGGTGGTGCATTGGCGGGAGAAAGATTCTCAAAGGTCGACGCGCGATAGAGGCTCTTTTTGTTCGTTTGACCCGCGAAACTGTTCCGCCGGCTGGCAGAGTTCGATCGACAGTCGCCCGAATCGCTCAGCTGGCGCATGTGCCGCAGCAGCTCGGGCGGTGGTGGAGGCAACGGTTCGTCCTGGTTGATCAGCAGCACATCCTCCGTTGGTGTGAGCACGGGCGGCGGCGGTGGCAGCTCGGGGCTCGGTATTCGTAGCATTGGGTTTTTGGGTGGCCGCTCCGGCACCCAATCGTCGAGCGCAATGATTGGACCCATTATCATCGGGCCGAGCAGATCCTTGGACAGTTGCTGCTGCTGCTGAATCAGCTTGTCGCGGATGGAGGAGTATTCCGAAGCAGATGACGTTCTAAAAGCAAGAGAGAGAGAGAAAAAGATAATGGAGCGAAACATTCATACAATTCAGCAAATCCAAGCGTACCTTCTAACTGTTGCCATGTGGGCGGAGGGCGAATAAGGTGCCACACTGCCCATGGGCAGCATTGACGCACGATTCCTGGGCGGTGGCGGTGGAGGTGGTGCACCATCTAGTGACGAGATCATTTCATGACTTTCACTCATCGCATCGCCCATATTAGAGCCCGGGGCACTGGGTAACCCATTTGCCGACGCGAGGATCAACGTGGCGTTGCTGATCATTTGCTGCTGCTGGTGGTGTTGTTGGTGGTACTGCTGTTGCTGGTGCTGCTGCTGCTGCTGCTCCGTTTGTACGCTCGGGGGAGGTACAACCTTATTCAGCAGGTTCATCGTGTGAACGGAGGCAAGCTGATTGCGCAGATTGTTCACCGCCAGCTTGTCCAGCTGCTGCTGTACGGCAAGGCTGCTCGGCGGTGAGTAGCTTCCCATCGATAGCGACGCACTGGACAGCTCCATCATGCTCCCGGCCGCCGACGAGTACGCACTCGATATGGATGATCGCTGCGAGTGCGAGCTGATGACCGGTGTCGATACGCCGGGTGGACTGCCTCCCGATTGCGGTTTGGATGAGTTGGTGGATGCTCCCGGTGATCCGCCACTGCTACCGTTGCTATTATTCCCGCCCGCTGCTGACAAATTGAGTGAGCTGGGCCGTGAGTGAATGCTCTCACGGGCGTGCTGCTGCTGGCGCTCAAAGTACGAAATGACGGCGTTCTTCTGGAAGGCTTTCAGTGAAGGATTTGATACACGGTGCGTTTTACTAGGGTCAAAGTAGGTGTAGCGTTGCTGTTGCTGCTGCTGTTGCTGCGGCAGCTGCTGTTGCTGTGGCTTGCCAGGTGATGTTAACGATTGATTCGAAGATCCGTTCGATGTCACCGATAGGTTGTGTTGGTTCAGGTGCGACTTGTTTGCTTGACCTGCGCCACCAGCACTGTTGCCATTCAGATTGGATGTGCTACTGCTGTGCAGATTAATCCCGTGATGTTGCTGCTGCTGCTGATGCTTCTCAAGCTCATTGATACGCTCCGCCACCGACTGCCAGTTGTGTGAATTGAGTTGTCTGTAAAAGAAAAGGAAACACGGTTAGAGCCACCTTTCGTCCAGTGAAACTGCACGCAATATTAATACTCACTTGAAATCCACCATCGAACCACCGCCGTTGGTTTGCGGAGCGTTTCCTGTGGAGCCACTGCTGTTGTTGATGGTGCCGTTGTTGTGGCTGTTACCTCCACCGCCACTTCCAGGCGGTTCCGTGTACGTGCTGATAGGAAACAATCGATTATTGCTACGACTAGAGCGTGTGTTCGGGGCGGAACCGTTGCCCGATTGCGTCGTCGATCCCGTCGGCGATGGTTGCTGCTGCTGCTGCGGCTGTTGCGGTTGGACGGCAGGAGTCGTCGCACTTGTTGCCGATCCGGTAGTTCCCGTGCTAGCGCCCGTGCCCGATGTGTGATGGTTGTTGCCGGCGGCACCGTTCGCGTGCAAATGACTGTGCCGATGCGACTGGTGCCGATGGAAGTGATGGTTATGCTGGGGATGTAGCTGTTGCTGCTGCTGCTGCTGCTGTTGCTGGCGATGCGTCAGCATGTGATTGTTGTGAAGCGAGCCCGTCGACTGGGACACACCGCCGAGCGACGATTGGTCATCGTTCGACATGTACAGGATGCTCTCGGAATTGTGGCGCTGGGGCGTGCGGACGCGCGAACTGTGCGCAATCAGCTGCGAGGTTGAGCCTAATGCATGAGAAGAAGAGGGAGAGAGAGAGCGAGAAAAAAAGCAAAACGATCAGTTAAAGTTTGTTGTGTTTGGATTAGTCACCGAAGGGTGAGTTGTTAATTTTTGTGCACGTCAAGTGCCAAGTGGTTTGGTACACAAGTTCATCATCTTATTTCAACGGGGTGTGCAAATATTTGCATTTTACTTTAACGCTCATTGTGAGGAGCGTTATGGCTGGGAGACGATTTTTTTTGCTATAGTTTTGTACATCCAAGTGTTTGTGTTTGGCCTACAAATGATTTACAGGAAACAGTTTACATACCATAGCTCTTCTCGGGGGGGGGGGGAGCCTACGATAAAATTGAAAGATCAATACAGTCCAGCAACTCCACCAGATTGGTCAATTACCTCCAGAAATCCCAAGGATTTTTTTGTAAATCCAACTCCAATGTATGATCCTACTGACAGTTTGCTACATTATACAATCCATAAGGTCATCAGACATTCAATCTGGCCAGTCTCCGGCAGCCTCAAGCTCTTTAAATTCAAAATACTGTCCTCGTGTGTCAATAAACCCAAAGCACAACTCTGCGCTTGTTTCGCATGCCATTTTAGACCCTCTCTAACGGGATTCCTCATTCCTGGTTGCGCAAGAAATTCGATCACCACACACATTGTATTGACCGCACTGTACTGGCCATCAATTTAACCTTTCGACAGTTCCCCAAGCTCGTAGCTGCGTTCGCGGCCGTCCTGCAGCATACGACCCGGGCGCCTCGGATATTCTGAATTCTTGCACGCGTGTCCCCCGAGGGTGACGTCTTGAAATTGGAGATACGCTTTGCCCGCTTACCTCACACGCCAACTTTCCCTTCCAACTCCCTTCAACTTCAACCAACCATCCAGAGATCGATCCCGATCGAGTTCTTTGGTTCTCTTCGAACTCCCCCCCGCAAGGCTTATGCAAATTATCGCCACCAACGATTTGCGCGCATTCTCGCCGCGAAGTGCGAACCCAAAACCGTCGGCCTGATTGATTCATTGTTTTTGTGTTTGCGCCCGCGCCGTGTCTAGCAAGGCGGAAAGTGGATCACTTTTCGACCACGATCGACAACCAACTATCGAACGAAAGGGAAATTTACGTCGATCACGCAATGGGCCGCGCGATTTACATAGGAAACCCCTTCCCCTTCGACGGGGGCATACCTCGATGACGTACCGCACCGAGATCGGAGTCGATTGAAATGCGAACAGTTCGTAACCGGGCCTCACAAACGCAGCACCACAAACCACCCTTGGTGTACGTTCCACTGCTTACTTTCGGTTTCGCTTGTGGACCACTTTCAATGTCAACGCGTGTCAAATCCTTCGGGCGTCGATGAAGTCAGCGCCTTCCCGGTGGTTGTTTGTGCAACACCGCTATGGAGGCGTTCGCGTACTGCCGTCGCATACTGTTGTAGAACGCGCGCCGCTTCGCGAAACCCACTGTCGCCTCCGGCCGGGGAAGTCAACGACTGACTGGGCTGACTGACCGACGCCTTGACATGGGCGGTTCGCGACAGCCCGGAATGAAGGAAGACGTCGGCTGCTTACAGCGTGCCTCCGGAGGGGATCCATAAAGCTTCGCTCATTAGCAGCAATCGATCGTAAAACAGTAAACTCCGACGACGACGCCGTCGCCGACGTCACAATTATTTCGCGGATTAACGTTCCCCAACCGTGCTTGCCCACTACAAGGAAGGAGCAGCGCATATAGCGAAACAAAATTAACCTCCAAAAGTGGACAAAATTATACACGGAGGCGTCTCAGAACTCAGCGGGCAGTGGCGATTCTAATTGCAATTATTTCGTGTTTTTAAGCTCCAAATGTTTCGGAAGCGGCTCGGAACAAAACGCGTGGTCGTCGTAGCACGAACCGGAAACCGTTTAGAGCTGTGTTGCACAGATGGCCTAAAGCTACGGATAATTAACGTACCACTAACGGAGTCTAACTCATCACCGAAGACGTGTGCAACACGCCGCTTGGTTGGGGCAGTCTAAGCTCCTATGGTCCTCGAGGCGGTGATCGACATCCCTCTTGTGCAAGCGATGTGAAGGCGTCTGTAAGTGGCAACTCCTTTCTTCTTTGTGTCGCGACAGTGCGATGTCGGGGGATTGAATTATAATTGGAATTTTACGACTTATTACGGCGTCGCGCATGAGTGTGATTTGTGCGCAGGTTTTTGCATTCCCGCCGTTCCTTACCGATGATGATGCAAACAACTCCCCATTTTGTTGTATCCTTGAGCGTAGAACACTTCTTACATTGGTTGTACTTCTTCCACTGAAACAGCGTAATCTCCCCTAGAACATGAAGTCCATGAAAGTCTATCGATGTCACTTATGTCTGCAAACCGAACATGACAGCCTGCGATGGTTTAAGCACCATCGGGCGTAACGATTACGAAGTACAAGCGCACCGTAGTGTCCAATGGGCGACATGGGCGAAGTCTGCTTTTATCCACTCGGACATCGTCCACCAGGGGCCTGAGGTCTGTCATTAGAATCAATATCCTGCGCGTGCCCGCGTGCTCGCAGCCAAAGCGACGTAGGTGACGATCGAACTACGAGATATTGAAAACTTATGGCCACCACCACCACGTATACCCTGGTTCCCGATGCGTGTAGCAATCGATCGCCCGGTTCGTGTCGTTCTCACCAGATAGATCTATCAGAACGTTTTATTGCGGAAATCGCGTTGATTGCAATGGCGTTGATTCAATCGCGCCTCGACCTCGGCAGAATAGACTCGCTGGTGTGCGTTCTCTTCTGCTTGGTCCAGCCCTTTCCATCCCCCCACCAATGCGCGATATATTTTATTGAGCGCCAATCCGTAATTGTTTTCCATTCGTACATACACACACACACGCGTTGGTTGTTTTGTGTTGCAGTTCACGCCTTACCCTCATTGGAATCGTCGCTGTTCCGTCGCGAGAAAAAGAGCGTTTGCGCGAAGTTATCTGAAAGTCATTACCTACGCGTCATAAGCAGAAAATACGACGGGATTGATCATCATTCTGCGCACACATCCCATCCACGGTGGCTGCACGGGCGCGTTTTGTTTCGGTTGCGTGAAAGATGCGCAAGTCTTACGCAAAAAAAGCTAAATGAAAGGTGAATAAAGTACGTCCATCACTTGCGGATGTGCGCCAGCGAAGGGAGTTAGACTTTGGACAGCTTGAACCCGCAGCATCTTCGCCGCGTGTTCGTCGGTGATCATCGTGATGATGGATCGATGATTGTTCAATTCCGTTTAATCCCCATGTTACGGAAGAAATAATCCGCAAAATTATGGCCCATAAAATTTACGATGAATAAACTTTGTTCGTGCATGGCACGGCAACAAAAAAAACGGGACAGCGGTGGATGGTGACCAGGCAGCTTCGGAATTGCACAACATGCCTGCGCAAGTTGACGGACCCAAGGAAAGAACCATCGATTACTCCGAGAACTAAGCACAATTTCTTTTGCATTCTGCATCTTTACGAAACATTGTTGCAGACGGTGCATACATGTCACGTAATGTTCACCCAGGCTGTACGCACCTTATCGGAAAGGTATGCAAGCGTCTGCAGAGCAAAAAAGGAATATCTGTGGATAGGAGGAGGAAAAAAACGTCTTTATGACACCCATTTCCCGAGCACCGAATGCTCATTCTCATTAAAAGTAATCAAACCAGAGGTGATCAGTCGCCGGAGTTTGGATCGTAAAGATGGTCGTACTATTTTGAAATATCAATCAGTGAACCGTGCAAGGGGTGGAAAAGGTTTTAGTCAGGAGAAGTATTTTATTTCAATTTTTATTCTCGCCAACATCCTGCCCCACAATGGGACGATTAAATTGATTACTTGAGTGAGGTTCGCCAGCCAAGACGATTGACGGGTGCTGGATGCAAGCATACTGACAAGTTCTGACAGCAAACACCAAGAGCATCTAACGTTCTGAAGATTTAGTACGAAATAATTATTACTTTGCCGTCTCCCAGGCATACTTCCAACTCATTCTTGTCGCAAAAAAAAAAAAAAATAAGCTCTTCTCATGCTTCTGCAGCCATTCTATGAAGCCGCTCTTTTTGCTTCAATCCTACCTTTATCAGCAGGACCAAAATTAATTGCTTCACGTAAAAATTATTGCACTATTAGTTAAAAAGCGATTTGTTTTGTGCCTGCCCTGCAGCGGTGGGCAGAACAAAAAAACAACATTCAGTCCCATAAAAAAACTGCAACTCCAAAGACATTCATTATAAGCAGAGCAGAAGAGAAAATGCATCCCAAAAAAGCGACAGACAGTAACAATAAAAAAAAAACCAAGCCCAGCCAGCCCTATATCACGAAAATTGCACCTGCCACAAACCGCAAACGTTAATCTCCAAGGTCGTGGCCACAAGCTGTAGCTACTTCCCCATCTTTGCCCTGGAAGATCGGACACAGGGAAGCAATAAGAACAACAACAAAAGACCAGGGAAAACATTCAACGACCCAGCAACATACAGAATACGGTTACCATCGTCATCATCATCAACGTCGTGGTCCTGGTCGTTTTGAGGCGAGGCCAGGTCAAACAGCCTAAATATAATGCTCCAAAATCATGCAAGCTCGTCCCGTTTCGGCTAATCATGGCCCCGGGGTGGGAAGTTGAAAAACGCAGCAAGAAAATCGTACCACCGCGCACAGACGCCCCTCGGGGAAGTGCGCTGGAGCGCTCTCGTGGGCCCAGAAGGTTTGCAAAATACCACAGACCACTTTTGCAGCCAACGGCAGTAAGAAGTTGGACCCGGTTCGGCCTTAACGGAGGGCAGCCAAGCCGTTTCTTTCTCCCAGAGCACTGAAGTCATCTTCTTGTTTGCTTATCTTTCTCCAGTTCTGCTTTGTACGTTCCACCCGTCCTGGTGCAGGGGGAAGAAGATGCCCAGGAAAGGACGCCCAGTGCACAGAAACACATTCGCAATCGCCGGATGGTGGATGGTGAAAGGGGCCGGGAGCGATAAGCGGAAGGCCTAAAACTTGTTTCTCTCTTTTTTCGCTTGGGTGCGGTGTTGTGTGTGCTCGAGTACATGACGCGCGAGCGCGCCTGCTGGTAAACCTGTTCTCGGATCCCGAATCCAAGGTGCTCAGATCCCGGGAGTTATCCGGTTTTTTTTCTTCTGTTTTTGCGCAGTGAAGATTCCAAAGGCGCAAAGAAATCGTTCTCGTGCATCAAACACGCAGCCGGGCTCTGATGTCGGGAGAAGAACCCGGACCGACGCAACGACGACGAGCTATCACGTCCAGGAACGAGGAGCCTTGGCCAGGGATCGATACGAAAGTGCATTCACTTCTGCTTTCGATGGGGACTTCTGAACGCTTCCTCACGGGTGCGCGCACAGATGCTGCGCGCGCGGCACAAAAAGTGTTGGCGGGCGAAATTGCGGCTCCAAATGAAGAGGATGAGAGCATTTTACGACTAAATCTTCCGCCATCTTCTGCCTCCAAGCTTGAGAGTCCCCTCGACTCATGAAAATCAAATTTCATTCGTTTCGTTCTCAGGAGCGTAAACCATCTCTTCCCAGATTGAACTGCTGATCGTCGTCAATAATATTGATTGTTCAAGATTGGATTTTGAAAACGGTGCCCTGAGAGATACGAAACCGTCACGTAGCGTTTTTTTGGGCTGCATTCAACCCGGACAACTCCCGGGTAGAGGTTACACTTCTGCAAGAATGTTAAGCCCGTCATCCAACCGACCGGACATTAACATTCACTACCGAGTCCACCGTTTCGCGCAAGAGCCCAAGCCGACCGAGTGGACATTGAACTTTGTTTTGCGATGATAATGGAGGGTGAAACTTCGTGACTTAATTGTGACTCGCAGTCTCAGGCCCTGGTATGATCGTGCTTAGTGCGGATAGTGGCGCCCATTTATTCTAGCTCTTGATCGGCCGAAGGGATGTGGTGGGTGGTTAGGAAGGCTTTGGACCTACGAAATGTGGTTTTGTAGCTGTGGCCAAGTTCTTACCACCATTGGACACACCACTCCCTAAAACGCACACACAACCACACCAAATGGCGACCGCTAACTAGCGGGTTTGCAAGGGTATTTGTAGCATTGGAGCACCGCGCTCGGACACTGGGCACTTGGGACACGTACATTCTAAGCCTAAGAAGCCCCTGCGGGAGAACGTCGAGGCGGCTCTAAATCCCTTTTTTTATACCGACGGGGGTCGATCTACGATTGCTTGATTCATAGCGAATAAAACCAGTTTCCAGTTCACGAGACCTCCAATCGTCCTCCCTCCCCTCTATTCTGCCCGTCTTTCTTCTTGGACACAATTTTCGTTGTCATCGTAGGGTGGACGACTGTGTGTGTTAAGGAGGTCGCTCTAGAATCATGACCGCAGAACACGCGATCGTTGGTGGCGAGGTGCTGCAGATTCGCGGATCGTTCAACCACCCAACATCCCGAACAGAAAGAAACGTTATGAAGTTACGTTTTGGAGATAGCAACAATAGGATTTTTCGACCTATCTCTACACAACCAACGCTCGAATCTTCCCAGTCCTCTATCTCTATCCTACTCACCATGTGACGCTTAGCCCCAAACCCCAAAAACTAACTTCGGTCGATCATCGCCAAGGAAACCTTCACGGTTTTTGCAAAGCCAAATAATTTATTGGCTGCCAGATCGAATTCAAGGTTTCGGACCCATTGCTAAGGAAACCGCAAACGCGAAAAAGTGCCCCCCTTGTCTGTCTACTTGCATGCTTCAACATTGACCATAGTCTAGTTGGGGCGTTGTCGCACAGTGTGTGTGTGTGCAAAAGATTGCGACAGTATTCCAGACCGCGATAACTCCTATATTTCCGTGGGTTTGGAATGAAGCGGAGGACGCAATCTGCATTCAAAACGCACACACATTCACATAAGAGCCCGCCTGAGGTATTTCTTACGAAGGATAAGCGATCGAAGAAGTGGTCAAGCGAAGTAAATGCGTGATGCATTACTAAAGCATGGCGAAGGAAAAAACAACGTTACGTAGCTGCACCGGGGTAGTGACACACATTATGGAGGGCTTTGGGTTTCGGTGGGCACCAGGCAGCAGCAGTTCAGCAAATATGCAAATAGGAATGAATGTCTTGGAGGGGGGGAGAAAAGGAAGGTGCTTCAAATATGCAAACGATTCTTATGATAGTTTCCAGGGTCCAAACAAGACTTTAGTCGCATTGCTACCACTTACCACGTATGCCATGTCCCCCCCAGCCAATACAGTGCTCTAGACGAGATGCGAACCTGAAGAGTCACACAGATCACCACTCCACTCGATTGCCGGGTGCTGTGGAACGACGCCTACACAGCAAATCAAAATTGTGTCGGTGTGGAAAGCAGTAAAGATAGTGCTGATTTCCTTATTCACACGTCCGCTAATTCCCACTTGATGAGACATATTTAGGAGAAACGACATCGCTTTGACAGGTACGTCAAAATTGCCCGATGATGAAGCTGTCAAGATGACGCCATTCTTAGAGCGAGTTGTTATCTTACGGGGTGTTTTTGTTTCCCGGGGATTTATTTGTAATAGAGTCAACTGCTGGCTTCTGTTTGTCTTTTATAGCAAGTGACCCAGTAACCAGTCGTCCTATATGCTAATTAGTTGGTGAGTATGAAAAAAGGTTTATTTTGTGTTCCACATTTTTGCTCCTTACCAAAGTAATCTAGTTTGCTTAAGATACAGCTTAAGTATTTACCAATCAATGAAGATATTAAGTACCTACTCACGTCCTTGAACCTAGTCAAGCCCAATTTATTTAACCGATACAAGACCTTGATTGATCAAGAACCTGATCGAAGAAATAAAAAATTAACAATAATGTTGGCGTCGTTTTATTACCCTTATTAACCACCTTAATTCGCACTTTTTAATTGCGGAACCTGCTGGACGGTGCAAAATGTAAATGCCACAATAAAGTAGCTCCCACACTATCGCTCGTGTTTTGCGTCTTTGCAGACTGCGAGGCGCTATTAAATCCCTTGGGCAAATAAAAGCGTGATAGAATCCTTTAGCGACCGATACTTCAGAGTTGGATCTTACGTCAATCAAGACAAGGGAAAGGAACTGTATCTGTATCTCTCCCACCACCAGCCAGTAAAGTAGCAACGATCCCGAAGAGTTATGCTCCAGAACAATCGATAGGTCAAATGGAACGTTTCCCACCGAGCTGTCGATGTCGCTTCGCTCCAGGATAAACGCTCCCTGCTTTTCCTGAACAAGCACACAGCAATCCCAGACCCAATTGATGCAAGAGTAACCTTTCTGGACGCTAACCTTTGCAGCTCACCATACACGCTGCTGCCACGCAACATCTGGCGCAGAGGTAGCGCGTTTGCAATCACAATAAATCCATCACAAAATAAATAGTAAACAATTTAATACGAAAGTAAACAAAAATGCTGTTCGGTACACACAGCAGTCGGGCTGCCCGGAGGGTTTCACACAGACTCACTTTGCTTCCTCGTTCTCAATCAAACAGATCTTTCTTGCAGGACAGAAGCCAACGGGAACACGGCGAAGACGGGGTAGATAGAGTACCACACCGCACCATTCACCGTATTTACCGAATGCTGATGGATTCTGCAGGCGGATAAAATAAGACAGTCTAAGAAAGAATTACTGTCCTGCACAGAACGAGCGCACGCGCATTACGGAACGTACCAACGGGGAGGTGATTTGATTTACTTCCTTTAAGGCAAAAAAATAAACATCGCAATAATATTGCACACAACGCCCCTTCCCGTGTGCCGGAGCGCAACTGCATCGCACTCACCATACCATAACGCCCGATATCTAAGTGGACTTCAAAGTGATCGTAATTGTGCACGGTCTGGGCGAGAGATTATTATCTCGCGGCAACTGCCGACACTGCACAGTTCCGGCTTTAAAGATGTTACCATCCACTTTGACAACGCACACAAACACACAGACACTGCTGGCAGCTGGAGTGCTGGCGCGTTTAATGGGCGACCGAATCGGAAGAACATTCCTTCACCATGGGACGATGCAACCCACGAAACCCATCCACCCACATTCGTCGTGAGCTAGACCAAACCCCGCAGCACCAACCCTCTCCCTACCTTTCACGGTAATAAACGACGCCGACAAGGACGTCGACCTTTCCTTTGGGGGTGAACCGAGAAGTTTTAGCCGGGTGAGTAATTTGCGCGAGTAAATCGTCTTTCGCACTTGAAACGTAAATAATCGGACACCTTCCTTCCCGGACGGGGTTATCGTCCTGCACGATGCTGTCGGCAGTCAGAGAGAGAGAGAGAGAGAGAGAGAGAGAGAGAGAGAGAGAGAGAGAGAGAGAGAGAGAGAGCGCGCGTGCTGTAAGGAGTCATTCAATTTTACATACTTTTGTTCTCGCAAAAGCACCCCACGAGGTGTACACGTTATGGGATTTATGTATTTTTTCGACCACCAATCACTTCCGCGCCGGAGAGTAGCTGCGGGAAGAATGAATAATTTCTCTACTTTATGTGAATGAGCTTTTGGATGACTGTTTTATTCTCAATCCGTTTTCTCTTTCTCTCTGTCTCGTGCTTCGGCTGTTCATCACACATTTGCATGAAAATAGTTCGCCTCGGCTTCATTTAGGCACAAAAGAAGCCACGGTGGTACACGCTAAATATAAAATTTCCATTTCTATAACCGACGACGACTCCACCCGGCTTGAATTGCCCACTTAACCGATCGATGATCACTTGCTGCGATTTCGATTGGACCATGGCACAAGCACGGTATGGACACAATGAAAGTACTAACCAATTTCATTTAGCACCTCAGTGGCCACTCCTTTCTTCTCTCGTTACCGCGCGAAACAGCGCCACATGCGCACGGGAGGAAAAAGCCTCTGTCTGCTCTCGGCGGCTTCTGTTCACATCCCAATAGCATGCATGTTCACACCTCGGTAAAAGGGTGTGTTTAGGTTGCGTGTGTGCATGCTGCTGCTTCGTCTGACAAACGAGAGAGCCCCGCCGGTCAACCAACCATACCGGCCGAACTGGCCTAAACAACAATCAACTCCGTCTAGACGGTGTGCAAAAGAACGCGGCGCGATGATAAATCACGAAATTAAATAGAAAAATGTAGAAACTACCCATTTACACAAGAATGGCAAGGATAGTTTACAGCGCCCGGGCATAGCACCATCATAGCACCCACCGAAAGGGCACACACACACACACACACTTGCACACATACAAAAGCTCCTTCCAACTGCATCGCCTCGAGATAGGGACACTGCAAGCGAGAGCAAAAGGTCAACGACGCCCGAGCGCAGTCCCGCGTCTATCGAAAACGAAAGACTTCAATCGAGAGCACCAGGGCGCGGGTAGTATAAGCGACGAACCCCGGTATTTCATTATTTGTTTTTCATTATATGGACGCTACACGAGTGCAGTTGAAATAGCGAAAAAAGAAGAAGTAAAACCCTCATTCGTGGTATTCATCTCAAGCGGGCGCACACACTCTCTCGAGGGTGCAATATAATGAGCTTGCCAGGGAGTGAAATAGCGCAAGCGCTATAAATTGATTATTTTAATTTGAATAAAGTGTAGGTCATCGCTGAGCAGTACTACTAGCGGGCTAAATTACTTACCGGCGCTGGACAGGGCGGACGTGCTAGTCGCATGGCTAGCCACGGACACGTCGCTCATCGAGCCAAGCCATTTGAGCGTTTCCGTCGAGGAACTGTTACTTTCGGCCGAGCTGTGATTGTCGCCGATGCTGCTGCTCGTCGAGGACGTCAGCTGCTGCAGGTCCTGCTGGGACCAGTTGTGGGTCGAGCGGGACAGTAGCAGCTCACTATCCTGTCGCAGTCTGCAATGGGAGGAAACATAAACAATATTAAAAAAAAAAACAATTTGAAAACTAATCAGCACAGTGATAATGTTCCTGTCTTTCTGCTCAACAGTGAAGCAACAGCATATGTATACGTTGGCAAATGGGTTGCTGTTTGGTGTAATAAATAGTTGTATCGAAGCACTGTTACACATTTAACTCCCCCCTCCATTGATACACACCCTGGCACCCCGGTACACCGTTGTGCTTCACATTATTGATGGGCCTTTTGAGCTGGTGTGGCAAATTTCGAAACGGTTGTCACCTTTTCCAACACAAAAATAGCACGATGAAGGGGAAATGAACCGATAGTTAACAAAGGGTAGTGGTAGTGGTGGTAGTTGCTTGTCCCTAGCAACCCTCCAACAATCGGACATCGGGCCCCCTTATGACGTGTCCGGGAGTTGGGAAGAAATATATCTCGTTCGGTGGCAAATGGCGGCAGAATAATAAACCATTCCATCGTGATCGCGCGATACGGTTTGGTCGGCCGTTCGGGTTTTGTTGTGCAGCGAGCGCAAGCGGCAGTGGGCGTGGGTGGAGGAGAAGCATGATAAACTTTGACTAATGGTCGGCGGAAGATTATTTATATTTTAGTGTGTTGTTGCAACGGTGGCATGTTGTTTGGTTGTTAAATGTAAGGCGGCGGCAGCTGTAAGTGGTTTGGAACTTATTTTCGATCATGAATTGACCATTGTTAAGCAATTGTGTTGCATTCAAAAATAGGGGTGGAGAAGTGCGCAAGAAGCAGAGAGGTGGATATAGCGCATGTTGCGTTTTTCGCTATTCACACAGCAAAGCACACAGAAGACGAAGAAGAAGCTGAAAACCACATGAAACATCTTCGCAAATAAAGAGGCATTTGCTGTTTGCTTTTATGTTCAGGTTTGGGAGGCAAAGTGTTAAACAAAAGTATGTTGGTGTGCATTATTTATTTCTTCGTTGTAAGACAGCTCCCCTTTACAATTCCACCATCGAAGAGGTGATTCATATGTGTGAAGTATCAGATGTGAATAATGGCGAAGCAAAATAAATGCGCTTCGTTCTTCGTTGATATCTAAGCAGCGATGCAATTAATAAGGCAAATGCATTCAATATCTATTGTGGCCTTAAATGGTAAAATATTGCCTTTTATTATGAAAAGCGATTTCGATTTGCAAGCGATAAGATGGCTGGCATAGGATAAGCTGAACAAGGATGCAACAAAAAAAAACAGAACACGTGTTACGAGATGAATCATGTTTCACATCGCAAATTCCTCATGTAACAGAATCATGTTGCCAAAAGGCGATCAACAACATCGCAGACAGCCGAAACATTAAATTGCTCTCAATGGATGCATGCATACAAAGGGGATGTCTCTCGGGGAGGGCTAACAAAAAAAAAGCTACTCGATCACAACCTCACGACCTTTGTGAAGCGTACGGGAACGGAAACGAATACAATGTTACGCATGCTTTCATGAAAAATTATGCCCATTTCCGAACACCCAGCCGGGGTGGTGATGCGTTGATCTCACGCAACAGATTTCGTGCCAAATCGATCGGATATGAAAACAAAAAAAGATGACGCCAGCAAACGGTGTCATACACTTAAGGTAAAATTATTTATGACTACCGGAGAGATTGATCAGATGATGTTAGGCTGAGGTGTTTCATGCTAGAGAAGAGCGCACCATTAACACCTTGAGATTGGTCTCTTATCTCGTAACGCGCATGTGTTGGAGTGAAAGTGATTTTACATCAATCCACATTGATTGAATTCAGTGCAATTAGAAAAAAACCAATTCGATTTTTCATTAATAATTATGCAATATTCAGAGCATATCTGAAAAAGAATCTTATTTCACATTTCAGGTGGTGTATTGCGATAAAAAAAACATGGCAAATAAATAATTCAAATCAAATCTGATTAAGCCTCTGTGGTTACATCTACAATAGACTCACAGTGGTAAAACTACAGAATTACAAGGGCTTCTCCTTCAAGCACCCCGCAGGAAGTAGCAGGGGAAAGGCAAAAGAACTACCACCCATACACACAAACACGCAGATTTTGCCAACCCGTCAAAACTCACCCCCCCATTGTTACGCGTGATGTAATAGAATGTAGTGCGCGTTGTGTCTTCTGCCGGCAGCGAGCAACGGGTTTCCTTCACCTCTAACCCCGTGTCAAAACCCATCCCACACACACACACACAAGCGTCGCAAGCAATTTGTGCACACGCCGCACAGTTCCCGAAGCGGAAGGTTTGTTTTAGTTTGTTCCCTTCTGCTGCTGTAATAGAGTAAAATTATGCACGACCAAGTGAATGGGTGAAGGAGCATCCTTCTCCTCGAGCCTAGAGGGTAGGAGAGGCTAGATCAACCGACGGCCACGGTGCATCCACGGGGTGTGTTTGTGGGTTGTAGGGTCTGTTTTCCGCCACCCAGCCAAAGGAAGTTACGCAAATTGTGCCGCAAGAAGCCGCAGTCTACCCACCCCGTGGCATCATCACGCGAGCGACCGCGGATGCCCTAAAATGCGCACTACCCTCCTGTCTTACTTAGAGAATATGTTTTGTGTCTATGTGCTGCTGTAAAAAAAACCAGTCACACACTAAAGTGGATGTAACGGTAACGACGGGTTGCAGGCGGCTGCATCGTAGGCAGCGGGAGGCTCGCTGGCTGGCTGTGCAGTGTTTGAGCAGGAAGTGGCGCATTATCACATTGTCGTCACGACGCACGGATGATCGATTGGGAATGGATTGTATTTGGATGGTTTTCACACGCCATTACACCATTAGACGCGCGAAACGGGGTCAGCAAGATCTTACGAGCGGGTTCGTTGCTTGCTGCCATGGTGCTTGCTTAAGCTAAACGATTCATGTACTTTTTTGTAATCCCTCAATTCAATTTTCACCTCTCTTACACCGAAATGTACTCGTAGTATGAATGAAAAAAGCGTCTCATTATTCCAAGGACTTTCATCAGTAACCTAATTGGAACCAGGATGTACACGACATCCCTGCTTAAACGATCGCTTATTCCCAGATCCGGAATGGCATGTCAGATAGCATCCTCTCCCCGGCGTGTTTTAAAACACGCTTTCTGACACCCAGGGTGTACTTTAATTTCATTTCCACACAATTTTAGCATTCGATTCGATGCAGAGAAGAGCTTTGCGTTGGATTTGCGGCAATTCCGTCCGCGTACATGTTGTTTTGCCTTTGCGCGCTATCTCCAGAGATTCAATTTCACTTCACACAGTTCACACGCATGTTCCGATTCGACGACTGTCTTCTTTGTTAATCAACACGGCACACGGCGTCGCTGCATTTCACCCTACACCCCCATTCCCCACCCCGAAAGCTGCACAAAGAAGCTTCTACAAAAAGGTTGGTTTAAATTTCGATGTTTATCCCACAAGGACAGCACTGATGCTGCATCGCTCGCTCGAGAAAAAAAAGTGTTTATGCTGCGAGAAACGATTTATATTTTAATCCATCCTGTCTCATTCATTGATCGGCATCACGGGGCGGCGGTGGGTGCCCGTATTTTTGCGATCGTTTACCTTCACAGCACCAGCACCTTTCAAGTACGATGTGAAGTGACGAAGGAACGCGAAACGGACTTACCGGTATTTTATTACCGAGGTCATGAACTTCTCACTTTCCACTCGTTTTTTTATGTTTTGCGTTGTGTATAGTACGGCGGTTATTATTATCATTCAAATTGCAAATTGTGCGATGTTGCGATGTTTTATTGTTCACATGCACACACACACACACAATCTCACACGCATCCCACACCACACCCCGAGCGGGCCGGAGCCTGGGAGAGTTCGAGCGCGTACGAAATCCGACACCTACGCCCTTTTTTCGCTCTCCAGGTTCACTTGCGCCACCACTGCTGAGTAGCATAAGCAAAATATTGTGGCTCCTTATGCTGCTGGAGTGACGTCGTACGCTGCCTCGCTTGTAACGCTGCGAGCACAATCAAAGCTATGATGAAGATGATTATTTTTATTACCATCTGCTCCTTCCAAACCGGACACGCGCGCACTTAGATCCGTGTGTCTCGGGGGAAACCACACTAGATCAATCCCAAACAAAAGCGTACCGCAAGTAAAATAAGAGCAAAGAGAAAGAAAAATCTGCGTAAATTTATGACATGGAAAAATTACGGGCGTACGCACACACCGGGCATGTACACAAATGGCCTGAGTGCGTCGGCTCATCTTCAGTACGTACTCAGCTGTAGAGCTTTTCACTTTCGTGCGCACTGATTGTGCAGCGTTTGATGGTGGGAGATATTTGCAACATGCGATCAATACGCATTGGATGCTATTTTTTCATCACAACAGGGCTGAGCATTGAATGTAGTAATCAATGGAAAAAATGCCTCAAATACCACGAATGAAGGGGGTTTGAGTAGCTGAAGTTGTCTTATTGCGGGTGGTGGAAGTTAAACGTTAATGCTTAAACGTTATCAATCTTGAACACATCAACCATTGGAAGGTCAGAGGCTCTTATTTTGCATTTATTTTAATTCTTTAAGGTACATTCCAACTTGTAATTGATTCCTACCGATTGTTTAACAGCACGCAGCATAAATAATTCCCTCCAATGTATGCTTAACCTAAAAACCCTTTACCTTTACACGTCACTGAAAACACAACCTCTTCCCAAAACAAGAAGAAATGGAAAGAAAAATCGATTCCGAGCATTCCGACCTAGAAAACGGAAACGCCACGGGGAAACACACCGGCCAAAGAATGCCTGCCACGGATCGACCGGCCTCCCCGCTCCCCATCCCAACCGAGCCATCAGTTGCAGCAGGTTGCAAGGCAGCATACCACTTTCCCTTCGCATACCAATTGGCCAATGTTCGCGCAGCACTCATCTCTGACACATCTGTGCCATTTCGCGATGGAAATGAGGAAAAATGGAAGTGTATACACACCGCACCGTGTGCGGATCGTGCATCGGCCGCCGCATGCCGCAAGTGCCGCAGCGAATGGAGATGAACGATCGTGTAACGATCGTAATCGGTCGAGCCCGCGCGCCACAGTTCCACGTTCCCCTTTTGCTGGATGCACTTTTGCGCTGTTGAGCAGCCTGCACCATTGCTTCTTCGCTGTTCCCTAACCTAAATTGCTCGCCTGTGCTTCACTGCGCGGGAAAACCGCCGAAAAATAAACCGTGAAAATGTGTGCTCCCTTCATCGCCCTTCCGCTTCGGGGAGTCGGGGAGTCAG
The DNA here is from genome assembly GCF_943734735.2 of Anopheles gambiae. Classification (NCBI taxonomy): domain Eukaryota; kingdom Metazoa; phylum Arthropoda; class Insecta; order Diptera; family Culicidae; genus Anopheles; species Anopheles gambiae. The sequence continues at coordinate 7,645,711 of NC_064602.1, read as the reverse complement.
GCAGGGTTTTATTATTGTGTAAAGCGTAAAGCCTTTTCCGACTGACCACCAGTGGCTGTGCTGTGCGCGCGTTTGCCCTTTCCATTTCATCGGTCGTGCGAACGTGCTAGAGCTTGGGCATCACCACGGACGACGACCACACGTGAAGATGGGGCTGACGATTTGAAATCACGCCGAAGCAATAAGCAAAACCACCGCCGTCACGGCTCCCGTGCTCCCGAAGTTCGTTTGGTTGGTAAAAAAGGGCCACGGACGTAAATGTCTTGCCTGGTTGTACACTGCAGGCAAGCGGTAGACGTGACCCAGTTCAGCGTGCTGGGAAGTTCGGACTCTAAGCCGAGTAGGGCGACTAAGAACAATGCACTGCTTAGCACATCGAGCCCAAAACTCTCAAGCCGAGTTAGATACACCTTTCAAAGTTACTCATCCTGGGTGGAATTTTACAGAACACGGGCTGCTGTGAGCCGTCACACTTTGGCCCAGGTTTGATTGCTCAACCAGCACGGAACGCTTCACTTTCACGTGCGCGGCTACTTGACAGGTTACGATTTATGGAGCTACCAGAGCTAGAATCGTTAAATTGAACTCGCCGTGCGGCTGCTGCCTACGTCAAGCGCGTATCGGTCCCGGAGATTTTATTTGCATCAACTTCAAACTCTGCTGAAGAAGGTACCGACAAAGCACCGTCCAAGTGGAACGGTTTATGAGCGGATTTAATCGCATTATCTAGCTTTTGTAAGAGCTATACCGATTCAGACGACTTTACGTCCGTGTCTCGTATGCAGCATCGATCTAGCAGCAACGGCGTATCTTTTTAATCTGCTTGAAAAACTTCGACCTACGTACTTCGAACTCTTCAACAAGCGACATCTAGTGAGGACGTTTTGAATGTAGAAATATGAATTTTATAACCCCATCCATTCCGATGTACTAGAGCTTGTTTATTTTGGTTTCATACTCCAATGTCCAAGCGAGTAGTAGTTACGTAGCATTGTCACAAGAAAGCGCACCGTTTACTTGTAACACCACCCTTTTAATCCCTCAATTTGTGCGCTCGTTCGCTGAAAGATGGAAACGTCCAAAAAAAAAACCTCCTTTGCACTCTTCAGTTTGTTATGATTTTTGAAGAGCCTTACGACCCCGTAAGACCCTGCCCCAAATCATGGCGACCATCGCGCGTTTATGTAAGCCACTATTAGTAGCGTGCGCCACATTAGAAGACGCCCTCCGGGGGTGGTGGTGTATTTAGTGTATACAGGGCCGTTCAAAGGTATTCAGATGACAGTCACCGGCGTTCACAAAGGCACATCGACTCATGCAGCGATGCGCTCTAATGATGACAGCAACTGGTGACAGACGGTGGCGCAACTGGTGGATTTTTCGGAGCACGGGTCCCTGTGTGTGTGTTCCGGAGCCATCAACAAAACACTCCGGGAGATCGCGGTCGGATGATTGATTAGAACAGATACGATAAATGTACTGTGGATAAGATTGTTACGACTGTGAACTAGATGGATTATCAAAATGGTGACATAGACGGGTGTCTGAAGCTTCTGTTGAGTCAAAAGTGACAGACACCGTCGTCGAATTTCAACGTCACAGTTGGAGGTGGTATCATGGCCATCGCTACATGGGCATTGCTTGCAGAATAATTTTGCATTCGCTCGTATCCCTCCTATACCACAAGGTACACACAAAAGCACTAAATTACGCATTCAAAGCCTCATTAGACGGTCGTGGAGTGATGTGATACAGTGGATGACCCTGATTAAAATTAGACAGCAATCTGATCTCGTGCCCGTGGAGATACTCAAACTAGATGCTCCAGTGCTGTTAATTAGAAAGTGCATTAAAACGGGAATGAAAAGCAAACTCTGTTCATTTACTTCTCAAAGGCCCATCTCCTCAGCCCAACTCCGCGATGCTGATAGACAACAAGGCCAAGAACTGCTGTCAGCTAAGCCGATATTTATGTACACACCTGGCAGATAAACGTTCAAATAAAGAATCCAATCAACCGAACGACCACCATCTCTGCTGCAGTCCTCCTCTTCTTGGCTCAGCATCCTCGTTTCCCCAGACGAGAAAACAACCACGCCGGACAGCCCCCGGACACTGGTTGGATGCACTTTTTCAAGGTCCTCGTCGCTAACCTGCTCGATTGCTTGATCAGTGGCGCAAGAACAATTGAGCTGCGTTGTCCGCGAATTGATACGCCCGCCCCGATCCGATGGACGGGGAGAGTTTTGCAGACACGAGCGATACAAACGAAGTCATTCATCTCATTGGCACTTGCCATGTTTACACTTCGGTAAGCAAATCGACCATCACCGCAACGGCACCCAGAAGCCCATTATTAACCCGGGCTCGGGATGCTGGAGGCTGTACCCGTGTGCCTTAGTGGGGTCCTCCCTCCGCTGTCCAGTATCGTTTAAGTGCTCTATTAATTAGGTTTACCGAGTCGATCCCGTGTTGTTCACTGTCCCCCTGGACGTGAGGTTATAGCCAGGTCCAATCAGAAAACATCACCGCAGATGTCCAGTGCAAGATAGTAGGAAAGCAATTTTTATTCTTGAAGTTTCAATTGTTTCATTAAAGCAAGCGGGGATCAATAAAAAAAGCGTCTTTACGCTGCGCTCACGAGTCAGGACCTCGTGTCAGGGAAGACCCACGCTTCCCTGCCGGTTGCAAACAGTCCCGTGGAAACACAAACCGCCCGTCAACAACTCGCAACAAAGTTGCAATCGTGAAAAGATTCGTAAACATGGAGCGCGCACACGTTGTGGTCTGCGGTTCTTGAGCGATCACGATGTCTACAAGGCTGCGTAGGAGACTACTGCTGCACTGATTTGTGTGTTGCTTCTTCTTCTCCTCTCCTGTCTGTGAACGAAATACCAACAATATCGGGGTGACAACAATGTTGCTTGTGATCTGCTCTCTGGTTGCTCCTTGGTTGGATAGTAGCAGGCCCGTTTCTCCCCTTCAGGCACAGTGACGCAGAGCCACGATGACCACGACGACTGCGGTGTCTGTCCACGATAAAGTCGCAATCTGCGTAAATTACGATCGCTAATGATCGCACGGTCGCGCATTGCAAACCAAGTTTCCAGCACGAACCACGATGGAAAGATCGTGGAGGCGCGCTGCTTGCCACCGGAGAGTGCGCGTCGTCCGTGCTGTGGAAATCAATCCCAACTGCCGAGATTTCTGTCTGGAGCGTGTCGTCGTGTGCTGCGGAGCGGCCTCAAGGGATCGCGCAAAACCGTCCGGCACCAGCACATGCAAGGTCCTGGAAGATGGCTACAAAAGAGGAGCCCGCGATGATGGCTTCCGCATTACGAGCTGACCCCGGGATGTTCGGGACGAGTAGAAAGTGAGCTGGGTACGTCGTTTTGTTGGGCAAGACGATCATGCCACTGCGCAAAACTAATGATGTTTTTGCTGCACCGAGCACCGAACGACCCGCTGTACTTAAATGCAGCACGGGAAAGTACACTTTTAAGGTACCGAAGCCGCACCAAAAAAAAAGGTCATCGAGAGTGAGAAATATTGAACATTTCTCGATTTGCTGGTTGGCCGCGCTGCGGTGTACGCAAAAATAGGATGCTGGACGACTCTCGCCCGTTATTCGCACACACCCCAGGGCGGTTATGAAAGCTGCGGCGCGGTTTGGACGTGAGAGTCTAGCCGGGGCAAAGCGATTCCTCATTTCCACCTCTGCCTAATTAGTTCGTCTGGTACGTTGGTCACGAAATAGAACTTTTCCCAGCGGATCGAGCCGTAACGACTCGCAAGCCGTCGGCCGGCTCCGTTCAGTTGTCGCTGTCTCATCAACAACGGCATCAATCGATCGATCGACATCGCGATTCAAGTGTACAGTGGGGGAAACATCGGACCACGGACAGGCTCAAATGAATGAGGACCGTTGTTGGCGCTGACAGCACAGACGTAGATTTGTAGCTTTATTTAGGTTCTCTTCCAAACACACAGACACACCATTGAAGTAAAGGGAGAAGGGGCCCAAAGTGCGGAACGGCACGGACAGCCTGCGCTGGCCTTTCTCTGCTCACGATTCTTGAAGATTTGCGTCAAAAACTTCCGCCAATTTCTGCGATCGCTTCGGGCCGTGCGAAATGATCTATTGGTTGGAGCTTGTTAGTGAAGTTGTGTTGTACCGGTGGAAGTAGCTCAAGAATGTTATACTTAACTAGAAAGTTTATTGTTTCTTTTCTTGATGTATCAAGTTTGGTTATGAATTGAAAAACTGTCAAACGTTGTTAGGCCCTTTCTTTTTACAGTATTTTGTTCCACGGAAACAAACCAATAAATGAACCAATACCACGAACTTCATTGGATAGGAGAAACGGCAATTGCTACACCAGTAGTGGGTCCATCGCTTCTATTCCCTAAGGCGTTGACAAAATTAGGTCACCAGTGTGTTGGAGTACTATCACGAGCTCGTGAACTCCACCAATACCACCCCGACTAAGACAGGAAGGTAGACCACGTAATTGACCGGGTCATCCATGGGCTTACGTTCACATTTCCACTTCACTTCGTTCGCATCGTAACTCCAGCAGCTACTGGCCCGCCGGTACATTCTACACCGAGATGGAAATTCCTCGCCGGCGATCTTGCGGACGGATGGACGGATGATATAATCAAGCTCAGATTTCTCAGCCATCGCGAGTCTCGCGGGACCGTCGCGAGAGACCAGTGAGCAGAGTGATTTGATTACGGTATGTCGCGATCCGAGAATGTTCGGAGACGACCTACAATCGATCGAACCGGAGCCATGAGAAACGATACGATTGAATTAAGCTCCGTGTACCAGAGTGTGATGAAATCGTCGGAAGCGCCGGGTCGCTGATGTCATCTAGATGAATGTTTCCAATTACGGGCAGGCTGTAAGTGTTTAATACAATTGGAATGGATCTTTAGGGTGCACTGTTGCGTGTCACATCGTATCATAAGTCACGAGTAATCCTTTCCATTTCACGCACCAGCGCAAGATCTCAATCGCAAAGAATCCTACCAGGATCAGATAGCCCTCATCAGGAGAAAGTTGCTAAAAAGTTCACTCTCCCTTCAAACCCGAAACAACACAACCGCATCGGTACGGTTCACTTTCATCCGGATCCCGTAAAGACCTCAATAAATCTGCATCGCTCGTCGTTTGCCGTTCTGGATGCTTTCGTTTTCAATTCCTAAACCATCCATATCTCGTGGTCCACTTATGCTAACGAACCACACCAACCGGCACCCCGAAGGTGCACTTCTCTCCTTCTCTCACTGCCTTACGTCTCCCATATGCGACCATCGTGACGGACATCGACACAATCGACTTCTTTGTATAAAACGCGCACAGACGGGCAACCCCGTTTCATACGGACATCATACGGAGCCCACGACGGTTAGCGACCTGGAGCAACACAGCACACCCCGTGGGCTTTTCGTGGGCTGCAGGCTCTTTAGCAGGTCAAATCCGTGGGCTACCGGTGTTTATGGGGACGGGTTTTTAGCTTATTTACCCCGCTTCTTCCCAAGGGTCCGGGCCAGGTTCGGTTCGGTAGCAAACACTGTGCCAAACTTCTGCGCTTTTATGGCCCCCGTTCGAGGAGAAATTTTCCATCCATCGAGGATTGAGCGAGTTCGAGTAAAAGCAAAATTCTGTGCAGGCGGATGTTTTAAGGCCACATCGTAAAAAAATGGTTTACTATCGATATCTGACCATCCACTGACCTTCGATTGTAGGCAATGAATGATTTGTCATAAATTCTACGATCGGTGCGGAAGCTGGACGGCGCAGCAGTGACGGAAGCAGCTTAATATATTATAAACATGTCCTAGAGAAAGTATGCTGCTTCTTTGTGTGTTTAAATGCACGTATAATGCAGACACTAATTTTATAATTCTCTCGCTTTCAACCCAGACACTGAAGACTTAAAAGTGAAATCATTCACTCTTCAGGCAGCTCCCCCCATTCAGGCACACACTGTTTGACACAGTGGTTACAAATGATTACACGACGGCTGGTAACCGATGTCAAGCTGAAGCCGATGATGAGCACTCAGGACAGCTTAAGCCCGCGTTGACATCGAATCGCGCGATCCTACGGCGCAAGGTTTTGCCCTTTCCGGGGACGGTTCGACGGCTTTGCTGACAGCAAACCCGACCGTGTCATCTCGACCCGCTGAGAACCCGCACAAAAATTGTGCAATTATGCCATTGAGTGCATCGCACCGTTAGGTCCAGCAGGGGGAACAACGGTACAACAGCGTCGGGAACAAAAATGTGCATCCGTGTGCTTCACTGACACCATCCAAATTACAGTGTCGTGGCCATTGTGATCACCACCAACTTTCAGGTCGTGGCAAACGGCGAAGAAGACGACGGCGACAAATCGTCACCAGAAATGCGGCAGATCTGGGAGGGAAAAACTACGATTACCGCCACCGATTTCTAGCCGGCGGCGTGATGCACGCTCCTATTTCCACTGCCGTAACGATCGGATTCTATTGCAAGCGTGAAGCATAAACGAAATTGAAAGTCCACGATCGTTCGCGTGGACCAAGAACACAATGCCGCAGCGGAGCCTGCTGAACTGGAGTTCCAATTCAGCTGTTTTCGTGATCACCGAACGACAACCGACGCGATCTGCATCACACACCGCGCACGGTTTCTTTGTTCCGCGCCCTTCTTTGATTCAAATCACGCCACACAGTTCATCTCAGGGGCCACACAAAAAAGGGGATCACTTCCGACTGTCACCGATCCAGCAGCAAAACCAATGTCCTCAGGCTCAAAAAGGGAAATTCGCGTGCATCCATACCCGTGCCCGACAATAGTGCGATATGGAAGATGTGCACATAAGGAAATCGAACAATAGACAGACAGGGCAGGCGCCGTTTTCCTACCCGACGGATGATGGTTCGGAGTCTAACACCGGAAAAACAGATTGGACAAACTGGAGACGAGCGAAACGTTCTGCTTAGCTTTCACTTTTGCACCAAACGGCCCGGACAAAGGATTTGGACCGATTCGATTGATTCGCTGCTGCTCTCGATTTCGTACCGTTCGATGACGGGATCACTTAAATAAGTGAATAGGAAATGCTGCCCGAAAGTAGTACCCCCCGCTTGAAACTGCAATACCCGCTTAACTAAGGGTGCTTGATTTGCTTTCCAATTGCCATTTAGCTGATATGCAAATGCTAGGTCCGGTCAATCAGTGGTTTGTACAACAACAACAAAAACGGAACAGAAAGTGCTCCATAAACCAACAATAGTTGATCAAGCCCTCAAGAATTTCACCCTCTCACTCTCGTTCTGCAGAGCATGTGTTCGGACACACCGATCGGATCTCGTACAGCTGCGCCGGTGGAAGGCCGAGGCAAGAAAGACGGGATCAAACGTAGATCGTAACGCATCCGGATACGCGATATCGGTAAGGTAGACCTCTCCCCGACTGTTCGGGCTTCTTGTGTACGCCTGTCAGTCTCGTTTGCAGTGCTCAAACCGAAGTCGGGAGATATATGCTCGGGATCATTAATTTGGCTGTCAGTTTCGGTATCGAACGATCGACCAGCGCATTCCCTTACAACCACCTGGAGTGTAGTGAGAGTGGAGTGTCCAATTCTCGGGGAAGCCAACTATCTCTCCTTCCGCTTAGCCAGGGAGAACGGATGCAAAACAAGTTGCACACACACCCTCTGTCCAGCAGCAAATTTGCAACCAAAAAGGGAAACGAACGGAACACTTCCTTCAGACCAGTGCCGTGGTGTCCGGCTCGAAGGGACAATCAACCCAATGTGTGAGTACCGCGCTGGAACTCATTAAAAGTGATATTTTAAAAAGTCACAGCTTGATGGCAGGAGCCGACGTCGGAGAAAGAGGCCGAGTCGAGAGACGGTACGTACACACACATACATGTACAGGACTTGAAATCTAGGCCAAACGCAATTTGCCAAATGAAAATGACAGCCACACCACACACACGGAGGAGATGGTGTGCGCCAGAAGCGCAATGCTTGGACGAGCCGAACCGGGCCATTCGAGAATTGAATGATGGTTAGCCTCCCATGTGCTGTCGGCCTGTGTCGTGGTTGGAGGCCAACCGGCAAAAGAGTCTTCTTTTGCAAACATGCACGCGTCGAGTGTGCGCCATTTCAAACGATCGATGCGCGCATTCGGGCCGTTAATTACATTCCCATGTTTTCAATCTCACAGCCGCCCGCCCCTCGTGTCGGTTGGATGGCAGAGATGGCAGCGTCGTCACTACTGCTACTACTACTACTACTACCGAAGGAGTGCTGCTTCCCATGCGATGCAATGACGACGTGTTGGTGGAGCAGTCGGTCGTAGAAAGATTTAATGTACGCAAATGAACGCCCAGTGCTCCGGAGTCTGTGTGTGCAAGCATGATCGATCGGTACGATGAACAATTAGACGACAGCTGGGAGTCGACCACCAGGGCGGCCACAGAGCTTTGGTAAAAGTCCCATATGCAGCCCAGATGGCGTTATAAATGACTCAAGCTCTAGCCGGTCGGCACACCGTGCTTTGTGTGATACCTTTTGTGACAGGTCAGTGTCAGTGGGGATGCCCGGGTCTTCGTTCGTTGCAACTGAAGGTGAGGTGTCAATAAATCACACTTTTTGACGGTAAAGATTTATGTTGGACTGGCAGAAGGGTCAGCAAACGTTGACTTACTCTAATGAACTATTCTTTTTTGCTAAACGAGTTCAAATGCAATTCACCACCCACGGAAGAACCACTGCTTGAGCAATATGAGCACAAGATTGGTTTTGGTTTAATTGCGTATGAAACATTGTAGGTGGGTTTAAAAACCACTGACGCTACAAAAAAGTCAGTACAAAGAACCTCATTACAAACACGAACAAAATGCGTGCAATGGCCGAAATATAATAAACATTTCCGTTTCCGATGTACAGCCGTAATTAGACGATACCTACCCCAGCCCATTACATACTCATTTCATCTTCTCCATTTTGTTGAGAACCGCGCATTCAGTAGCAGTTATTTAGCTTTGGCTTGGGGGATCTGCGCTATGGCCTCAAGCCGATTCGTCTGAGCTTCTAATGAGAATACCGTTCGGTAGTATCCCCTTTCTTTGTAAAGCAATTGTCTTCCCGTGCCTTCAACATTCGAGCAAAAGGGAAAATTGTTGATTACGCTCCGCATTCTGCAGTAAGTACATCACAAACTAACCGTGAAACAAGTTCTTCCCTAGACCACCCCTCTCGAGGTAAATGGAGAAAATTTACCACATCCGTACCACAACTTCCAAGTGTATTGAAGAAGCTGGAGAAAGTTCTTCTCCCCAAAACAGACTCCATGTTTTGGAAGTAACTGAACAGAGATGAACCTCTTTTCGATTTGTTTCTTCCCAACTACACCGCACCGCATTTGTTTCAACCATACCATAGCTGTACGTATTTGGCGTTGCTCTCCATAAAGATCTCCCAAAATGTATCTTCTATCATTCCGCATTTATCGACCACACAAAGCAGCGTAGATCTAAAGATCTGTGGCGATTAAATAGGAAGGAGTTCCCTTCTGAGGAGTGTTTTGCATCGAACGAAGGGTATAAGATCGATTAGCTTTTCTTCGGTGACCTATAGCTGTAAAATTTGCTCCCCAATGAAGAGCCTCGAAAGTATCGTCTCTCCGGTGGTATACAGGGCCGGCGGGGCACGGCTGTGATGGAAAGCAAATAGAAAAACAAAACCTATGGCGAAAAGCAATACGTGCCAAAATGCAAAAGACATCGAGAGCAAACGTTGCTCGAGAGATGCTGCCCGGGCGATAGGTTGAGGTTCATTCAAGTATGAACTCGTGTCGATTGGAGAGGGTCATACCGATGCTTCACAGCCTGATCCGTATCTTATTTCTTAGTTGGGACAAAAGCTTGCCTAAATCACTGACGCCACCGAGCGCAGTCGAGGAAGCGAGCTTGTCTGTGTTTCTATCTGCCTTTCTGTTGATTATTTTAATGTACATTTTGGAGTTTGAGTCCATTCATTGGATTCAACGATAGATTTTTTACATTTTTTACAGTTAAAATCAGAAGTTCACCACTGTTCTCTCAGTCGGTTTGGTAAGCCGTAATCTAAGAAAGATCTCCAAGGTGATATAGAAGCCTACAACAGCAAATTAGAAGCCCATAATCGAACAGAGTGAGACCGTCCCTCCTGTCGATCGATCAATTCAGGGTCCGGTATTCAAGTCCGCTCAGCGGGTAACGCCTCGATTCCGTCAGGGTCAGGTCAGAGGACGGCGTTGCGAGTTAGCTGCCCTCGTTCGGTACAACCAAACCACAGGGCCCCTTAAAAGGGGGTCAGATTTTTATCAAACTTATCCCGAACTTCCAAATACCGCATAGGCAGCCGCCAGGGGAGAAAGAAACCACCCCCCCAACCTGCAAGCCAGGCCACGAGTTCTTCAAATGACTCGCAGTTGCCTTGTTCGGGAGGAGGACGATTCTTCGTGAGCGAAAGTTTTACTGGGTTACCGTTTCCCGGCGACGTTGAAGTATGGCAAACGAAATGTTTAGACATCTGCATGACACCTTCCGGAAGAGGAAAGTGAAAGGAAGCGGGATCGATCGAACGGATGTTGTTGATCTTGACCCGGAACACGCTCTGTCGCGTTGCATCCCGGGCGTTGTACAGTTGTAGCTCGTTAGAAGGCTGATGCAGGTTGTCAGATAACGCAGAGGAGCGTGATTTGCTTTCGCTTCGAAGGTACGAAATTCTTGGCAAGTTTGTTCGAAGTTGCTCTCCTCTTGGTATTGAATTTGGATTCCTAGACAGACAAACGTACGGCTAGCTGAAGCTAGCTTCTGAACACTGTGGATCTTAATGGTTTTCCAGTGGAAATGATGATCAGTTTGCTCTATTTCATCTCCATTGAAGGTATCAGACAGTTGTTTGACGTCAGTTCATAAGCTTACGTGCTGACTTGCTGCTGAAATCATTCAAACTCGTTTCATTAATCATACCGCTAACGTACGATGGTTTAGTGAATAAGCTAGCACCCCTTTCCTTTAGTCACGTGCAGTCGAAGCGCCCATAAAAAGGCCCAACTCTGCATGAAATTGAAAGCACGTATCTCTATCGGCCGCCGTAGCACAGGCAAGAGGCTTTATGCTTTTGAATTTGCTTTAATAAGAACCCAATCAAGAAGGTCTTGCTCCAGCAACTGTGCAGCAGTAGTCGCTCTACAGAGAGGACAGCGATTTCACCCGTAGGCGATTTTTTAATCAAATCCAATTCAAACCGAAATGCAGAAGAGGACTGATTTTGCCGAACGATAATACCACTAAGTAGGTGATTTTGAAGGAGATGATACAGTATACTGCATGAAAAAAAGAAAACCATGATACTTAAGACCTATTGCTTATAACGATTCTTAATGGTATAATTATGACTTCATATGGTTAGCCTTCCATTTTTGTGCCAATGCCCCAGTCGGACACGGGACGAACGAATGCCACGATCTCCAAACGGCATACTACTCCGCCAAAGGTGTCGGAAATCGAATCTAAATGCAATCGCCCCATTATATCATCCCAATAATAGGAACCTCATGCGTAACCCAAAACTAGAGCTACCCATGCGCGTATTTATTTTGCCTTCAGATGCCGGACCACGCCGTCTGAAACTGCGTCGTCGTCGGGCGCTGGCAGATTCGTTGCTCGGACGCGGAAAATCGATCTCAAAACCCATCGATCATAGATTGATTGAGCCGGTGCAGTAGAGGAGAGAAGGTGGAGGATGGTTGGTTTCTTTTTTTGGGGTTGAAATATAATATTGGATTCGTTTCATTCGCTCATCGTTTGCATCGCGCGTATTTCAGCTGGAAACGGGGCCATTTTCTTGTGCTCCGGGGGTTTTGTGTAATATTTCAAACGCCCCAAAACTTCTTCCGCTACTGCTTCCTCCCTGCATCTCCTTCGCTCACGAATGCTGGGAACTTTTTGGAAGTTCATTAGTGACGGTTTTCATACGGCGATGGAGGTTGCAAGGCGGACGGTTTATGAGCAGACGAAGTAAACAAGCGCCCTGAAAACGATACACCTTCTTTCCCACACAGACACAACCCGTGATGTGGGCTTGGTTTGCGAGGTGGCTTTGCTCGTTCTGGTCATTTTCACGCCTTAACGGATCGATGCCGGAATCAATCAGAAGATTGAAGGATGTATCTGCGCCGGTTGCCATCAACACACATTAGCAGCACACTTTGGAATAAGTTGCATCGTTATGGATTCGAACCACAATAAATACAAAATCACGATAACGAGAACCTAACCACCTTCACCCCAATCCCATTTTAGCTTATTAGTATGTGCACATATTTAGCGCCAAATCGTTTACCAGAATTTTAACGACTGCAGTCAACGTTTGCACCACATTGCCGTGGAAAATTTGGTTCGTTCGACGCATTGCAGATTTCTTCTCTTGCTCGCACTTGCCCAAACGAAGTCAGTGTCTTGTCGGGTGGAAAAGATGTGTTCCACATTTTACGCTGCTTAGCATCGCGCACGTTTAGGCGAGCTGATTCCTTAACGTTTTCGCTACACTTTTCATGCCATCCAAAAACGACCCATGAATATGATTGCTCTATTTCGCAAATCCCACACATCAAACGCTTTGCTGGCTTTGTGCATATCAAGATCGCGGACTCCGGTTTGAGTGGTTGAAGTTTTTCCAACTGTCCGAACAAATCTTGATGGAATATGATGCGCAACGAACCAGGATGGAAATGAGTGAGAAAACTAGAAAAAAAACAACACACACACACACATTGCTCGTACCAAATTGAACCCACCCACACTCGACTGCAGGAAATTTGATTTCTTCTTTCGCACAAGGGGTTGGGGTCTGTGTTTCATTTTCTATTGCGGCGGTGATGTTCAGAGTGTGTTTCTTTTTACGAAAACTCAATTTATGAACTCAGCATACACATTTGCTTTTTGCTTGCTGTTGTGCTCTTCCCACTACCCCAAGCATTCACAAACCGTACCAAATTGTTTGTGTAATAATTATATGCATCCTCCTTTTTTTGGGATGGTTTATGTGGAGCAAATAACCTTACGTTGTTTGCCGGGTAAGCAGTCTATTACTTACTGGACGGTGAAGAGCAGCAGTCGAAAAAAAAGTTCATAGATGATGATGGATGTGTGCTCAAAAAATGCTAATTTAGATCCCTCTATTGAAGAAAACAAATAGCAAAAACATTGGGCATGTATGAGAAAAAAGATGAAGACAATAGGATCGAACACAAGAAGATGTTTCCGAGAGCGTAATAATCAATCTATCTGCTCTTGCAGTGTTGGCTATACTTTGAAGATATCTATGATCATGTAATTATTGGGATCAATCGGAACAGACTCAAACAATTACAATTTGACGACGATCATCCTTGAATCCCACAATGTGAGGTTCAAAATCTGAGGTTCAAATTCATTCCAAAAAGTTCAACAACATTTGATATCCGCCCTACTGCCATTTTCCATTTACAAATGAAAGTTTTAACACTTTCTACGGTACGTAAACATTAGCGACCACCTTTTAAGGCTGTCGTGAAAATCTTGTCCAAAATTAAGCAAAATCTTCCCGACACACAATGCTCCAGAGAGAAGGTACATGTTGACACGAGAAATGGTACGATTTGCATTAACAAACAGCTCCCAAAAAAACCCGTATGCCTCCAGGCGAGCACCAGAAAGGGATTTCCTAGTGTAGCTTTTATAGATCCCCGTTTAAGTCCCCAAAATGGAACATGGAAATGCCGAAAAGAAACAAGAACCTTCCGCTTTTAAGTGTTTTGTCATGTTTTCCGGAAATTAACGCGTTCGATGACAGCCGCGATGCATCGGCGATCTTCCACTGAACGGTTCAAAATATTCGGGTGTTCTTTCCTCCGCTCTTTTTGTGTGAAGTCCACACTCCACACACTGCTGTGTCAGCGGTACACATCTCAGCGACACTAACCCTGACCGAGTGAGCGTGAAGCATGTCTGTGCAGCAACCTATGCACCTGCTAGACCGGCTATTAGCCACCGTGAATCGTGTGTTTCAACCGGCGATGACACAGCCACACTCAGCGACCCGCGATCAAGCGTTAAATTAATAGCTATTCTACTGACCTACAGCTGATACACCCGTGCATGTCAGATGCTCCGGGCTTTTAATGTCTGACGCATTGCGAAGCGCCTTATCGCGCAGACGAGGCTCTCCTCCGCCCAAGGGATTTCGTTTGGTTACTTACCGATCAAGGAACGGCGTGGAGCTCGAGTCCGAGCTCGACACGTAGCTATGATAACCCTCCGATTGTGCGTAGGACGATTGCTTCTGATGATGGTACATCGCCGTCTGCTCGTAGTACGCCCGGCTGTACTCCTCCAGCCCGGCCTGCGTTAGAATGGTGTTGCCGTTGGTGGTGTTGTTGCCCCCGCCGGGGACAATCGTCGGTGTTGGCGTCTGATTGCCGTTGCCGTTGTTTCCGTTAACGGCCGCCACACCAACACCACCACCGCCGACCAGTAGCATCCGTTCCGGGCCGCCGGACGTTGGACTTGCGCCGCTTCCCACCAGCAACTGCTTACCGTGCTGTTGCTGAAGCTGCATTAGGGCGGGATGCAAATTGCCAGCGCCGTTGTTGTTGCTGTTGTTGTTGCTGGCAGTACCATTAGCACCAACACTGCCACCACCACCAGCGCTATTGCCTAGAGCACCACTCCCGGGAGCACCATTGTACCGTACGTCCTCCTGCGGGAAACGATGGAGAAGAACAGAATGCGAGTGTAAATAGACAACAGTAAATTCAATTAGGGTAAGTAGTGAAAATTAAGGCTTTGACCAGACAGCGAGATAAGGGAGGGCATTCTTCATTTAATTTGCAAGATTCTTGACGAGAGTAAGTCATTTTCTCAGCCCTAACCGGTGTGAAGGTATTGAAGAGTTTGTAGAGCGTGAAATTTTTCCCGAGGTTCGCTATTCCCAAAGAATGTCTATGCAAATTTCTAGACCTAATGAGATTTTATAACAAGTCGTGTAGAAACCAAATAATTTTGAGGTCTTGAAGATCAGAAAAGTTAATAAGAACCTACAACTATTTGCATTAGTTGCAAGTATCTATTATTAGCTACCCAAATGATTTATGAATCAACCACCAAATGAACTCTCTTCCATCGAACATAGATTTTTCTCCCTTTTGCCACTCCGACACATCCCCCGAAATATCCCCACCATCCCAGTGCAACCTGGATCGGTGCTAATTTTCTCACGAACTAACGACACGATCCCACCCCGAAGGAGGGAAAGCCATCCCAAGCTCCAGATTCAACTGCAGCCATAGCATCAATCGTCCATATCAGCTGCCACGGCCACACTCGAGCCTCCACATCTACTTTCATGAGGCGCCATCGTCGACCCAGCTTGCAGCGACCGTTAAAACAAATTAACCACCAAAGCACCACGCGGAACGAGGAACCAGAGGGAAAAAATGGTCATGAAAGTCGTGGGCCTCGCAGTTGACAGAATTGACTCATCTTGGTCGCCACAGGATGGGACGGGTTCCCGTTTCTTTTTTATTTCTGCTTAAAAGAAAGTTAGTCCGGTGCAAAATTTGTGCAAAACGGCAAACAAATTATCTCATTACCACTCTATCGATGGGGGCACGACTCGCAATTATGGGATGGCTTTCTGCTGCCTGCCCCTGCTGGGAAGAGCGTCGATTCCCTGTCGTTGTCGTCGTGTCGTACGGGAATAATGCTTCCCCGCGAGTGTCCATTGGGTGCCATAGAGCATTGGCGGGGTTTTCGACGGGTGAACGATACCTTCTCACCGATTTCCCACAGTTATTATTTTGTATTATTTGTGCAGTTTTGTTTTGCTCGGTGCTGGTCAAAACTGTCATCTTTTTCCAGAGAGGAAATCGTCCAGATGAGCTTCTCTGTGCAGAGGTTACGCTTTACCATAATGAACCAACATTATGTTTACTTTTCTTTTCTTCGCTTTTGTGAAACATCTCACTTGACTAGACTGAGCAAACGACCTAGACTGCAAAATGAGGTATAGTAATGATGTTTCGAGTTTTACCAATATACCTTGGTCTCGGCAAAAATGGTCCAAATAAATAAATCAAGTAAAAACTACGTAAATTATAAAAAAAAACATCATCCCTTGTTAATTCCAAAACCCCCATGTAAATGAAACATACACGCGTTCCTTCTTTGCAGGCGCGTCAATGAATCAAGACACAAAAATGCCACGTATTTGTGTTTGCGTTTATTGTTTCAACGCTTCTCCACACCATTCAAACTTCATAAACCATTCCGTTGCGTCCACCGGGTCCGATATGACCGCGTGGCCATAAATTTATCGACCACAAGCTCGAGGTTCCAGCAACAGCCACGCACTGACAGCTACTCAACCTCGACCCGCCTCTGTAGCCCGCCCGTGTGTGTGTGTGTGTGCCTTCTGCCACACGAAGCCCCGGGACACCCGCGGGACATAAGATACGGCAATCGAAAAGGACTCACGACGGTGTTGCCCTTTTCCGGTCCCGGTCCCGGCCGGACCCGGGCGATCGAACACCTTTCTGTCTCGCAGTGGTTTGGGTGGTGTCTGTGCCCTCGATTCCCTCGCAGCACGGGAGAGAAGGATGTCAATGCACGACAGGCGACGACAGGACCATTGGACGTTACACACCCCGGTCTTCGGTATCTCCATCCAGCTTTCCTTTCCGTGCGCAGCAGTGAAATCTGAAACCTCCTGCCCCTAACTACCTAACCTTCCACATCCTCCCGTCCCGCCCAGCTTCTCTTCCGGTTTTCGTACCGGTGGTTGATGGTGTGCCGTTTAAAAATTATTGCAAACCGTCCGCGTGCGCGCGTGATGCTACCGCTGAGCGCAGCGCGCAAAACGGCCATTCCCGGAGCAGCCCTACTTAGCACGATATTCAAATATGCTGCTGCCCTTCCTTTTCGGATTTTGTTTCAACATCCGCTGCGCCCCTACTGGTACCGCTTTGCGCTTCGGAAGCACGTCACGGCTGGGGTAAAGCCGTATGAAGTATCCTTTTCGCACACGATCGTGAGATCGCGTGCAGGGACGCTGTTTGCTCTATCAGGAAGTTAATTAATCTCTTCCCGCTTTTTTCGTATCGGGAACGTACACCAGCGCCCTGCATCTCGTTCGTCCACCATCTGCCAAACGATCCTATAACGCTACGTGCCCAACACAACGCCATGGAAACCTTGAGGTCGCGGAATTTATACACCCCTCAATCGCTGCTCCTTTTCCACCCGGGGGCGACGAAGCGAAGATCAATTTCAAACCACGACGACCTCGCGAGCCTCTCTCTGCGCTCTCGTACCAGCCAGTACACACATTTTAGGAGCTAGAAGAGCTAGAACCATCCTCGCCGGAGGCGTATCTTGTTACCTATTTGCAATTTTAATTGCAACTATCTATCCAACTTTATATGCGCGCGCGCGACCGCGGGAAAGGCGAGATACGCGTGCGATGCGCTTTGCATGATTTACATCTCGTGTGCAATCGTCCGCCAAAACGTGCGCGAAAGAATGCCGTTTTGCGAGGGTCTTGGACGAAGTGGCTGGCTGCCGAGAC
Source organism: Anopheles gambiae (assembly GCF_943734735.2). Classification (NCBI taxonomy): domain Eukaryota; kingdom Metazoa; phylum Arthropoda; class Insecta; order Diptera; family Culicidae; genus Anopheles; species Anopheles gambiae. Next base: position 7,628,052 of record NC_064602.1, on the reverse strand, counting down.
CGCAGCATCGCGCCGAAGAGATGTCAGAATTTTCTGCACCTTCATTTCATCCTTCTGCGCAGAGGACCGCACGGTTGCGGCTGACTGCTGCTACCGGGCTTACGTGCGGTGTGCGATGATAATAATCATCATCCCCTGCTAGGGCCTCCGAAAAGGGCGGACAGCGGCCGACTCCGACTGGAATGTGGAATTAATCGAACATCTTTCCGCGACTGTTGGTGACCGAGGGTGGGTGCAAGTAACGACACGATGATTGCTTGTTTGCTGTTGCTACCGTTTTGGCTTTGTTGCTAATATAAAATCCCGAAGAGGATGTTCTTTTTCGGGCTTCCGTGTTGAGTCGGGATATCTGCAGAAAGCGCTCACTAACACACACACACGCGCAAAAGCTCCTCCTCTTGGTCAGATGTTATCCTCACTGCGGCGAGTGGGTGGAACCGTGTAAAAATCAAAAATACATGCGAAACATACAGGCGTGCAATAAATTACCCACCGCCCCTTCTCCCCAGCCGCGCGATGTTAATGCAGCGGAATAAGAATTATTCTACATTATCTTAGATTAACATGGGATATGGGCAGCGTCTTTTTGCACAACAAAAAGGATAATAAATGGTTTACAGCATGCGCGACATGCGCTGGGAATCAATTTTTCCGTCCGCCTTCGCAAGGCTGTTCTGTGTACGCTGGAATGTCAAACAGTCACAAATTAAGGCCTAAATGTCCAAATAAGAGCGGAAAAAGTATCGACATTTGCGACATAGTAAATCGAGATCAGTTCAAGTTTTCTTGTTTTGCATGCATTTCAATGTACGCATGGGTTGGCTTTTGGTCGTGAAAGATGGTCAAGATCTTTCTTTGTGAGGGGCATTGGCCACAAACACGTTCGCCCACTCAAAGTCCCTCACCGGCGGATTAAGGACAGTATGGATTACTTAACCGAAAGGTTGTGCATATTGCGCTGAAAAGTGGTTTTTGTTCGTTGCGAATGGCTAAAGTGACAAAAAATGATTCTCCGTTTTGTATGCGAGATTGAGCGGAGATATCAGCACAATTGAATACATAAATTACGAAAGACATTGTGCCTGGAACAAACCAAACTTTGAATCAATGATTGCCGAAAACAACTTTTATAGACACATCAACAAAACCATTCGGCCATCACCCTTCAATCATAATCATGCGATTGTACCCCTAAAACCAATCAAACGGCGTATCAATTATACATATCTATGACGGAAACGTAAACCAAGTGTCCAATAACAATAGTACTCCTTCCGAGCCTTCATTCGATCAGGAAAACGATACTTCACGGCAATCAAATTCTACAAACTTGAACAATATACGGGCTCAGGTCAATTATCACACGGGCAATTCCGAACAATATATCTGTCAATATATTTGTTCAATGTATCAATCGAGGAATTGATTGTACATTATGTACAACTCCCTTCCAATAAACAGAACCCTCCTTAAAATTCGCTTTTGATCAAAACTCTTCACAGACACTTTTTCGCAATAAAAGGGTCCTCATGCAGCCCACCGTGAAATGAGAAAGTGTGCTTGTCCGTCCGAGTAATCTCTGCCGATACGTTTCGATTAGCGAGAGAACCCCAACTGCAAAGCGAATCTTTTACTCCAAACGAACCACAACTGCACCATCATCTGCACCAAACCGACCAACAGCGGGAACGCACCGAACCGGTTAGCTCCGGCAATCGATAGTTGACGCATCGATCATGGTTTACAATGCCTCCCTTTTCCAGGCATGTACCGCCGGCGGCCGCTCCCGGCAACTAGCGACCAACGACAACTCATCGATCTGTCTGCCAGCGTCAGCGCGACACGATAAAGGCCGCAGTGCGTTTGCATTTCTAATACGAACTCTCTTTCTTTCCCTCTTTCTCTCACTATCTGGTGATGAAAATCCCGCCACGGGGAGGATCGTAAATGGTGGAATGAAATTTGTATGTCCGAGCGGATCCGCACGCGCATCGGATCCATCAATAATCAAAGAAACATACATACGCATCCATAGCTGCGACGTATGGAGAGCAGGTGAAATGTGAGGTGACCATCCCTTACCAGCCCGCCCGGTCCGACGAGAACGCGAATTGACAAATTGATGCCTTCCTCCGTAGCGCTAGCGACATTTTCCCGCTGGTCGGCTACGTTTCACTCACTGTGGAAAGCGCATCGTACCAGCGGACACCAAGGTAACGGCAGCCGACAAAAGTCAAGTCAAGTCGGTTGATGCAGATGTTTTGTGAAACAGTCGGGAAGGATGATATAGGGTATGAGGGAAGACGCGCTACACCACACGCACCAAACGGTAGCCGCCGACAGACGCGGCCCAATGCGCGCGCCTCTTTCATGTGACGGGCGGCGACGCGGTGTGGCCTAATCGTGCCTGATTGACAGATTAAACATGTCTTGAGCGATCATGTAACGGGCAGACACAGGGGAGGGAAACAAAGAGGCCCTGCATCTCCCGGGAGAGCTTCTGTTTCCGTCGGGGAACACGCAGCTAATGAGCTGCCGCTTAATCATTATTAAAGCTGACGTTACGATGGAGATGGAGAGGACTTCACCAGAACAGGTAACCCCTCCAATCTGAGGTAATATGAATCATAAAAGTCGTCAATAGCACCAATTTTCCATGTACCAGACGGGGAGGATGATCTTCGAGACAAATCCCAGTATCTTCTACGGTGATCCATCAAACCAGGAAATTAACCTGCCCCAATTAAAAGCTCGATTGGGAAAGATGTCTGCTCCATTTGGAAGGCGCTCTAGAAAGCCCAAGAATCTCAGTGAGTATATGTGTGGGCACGTTGTTGTTACTCAACCGATTGGAATGTGTTGCCCGAGTGTTGCCCTTAATTCCCCACTACCAATATGTTTTTTCAAGCGATACAATCCATGTTTACACCAAAGGAAGGCTAACCGGATTTTCATCGATATCTTCGCTACAAATCCAAAAGACTTAGGTGTCCACAAGGAGGTTCTACAGCCAACTACAGCCTCGTAACACACTCGGAACCACATACAAATTGTTCTCGAGTGCCTGAGGTAAAATCACGCACCCTGCAAAACGTGTCGGACACCACACACACACACACACACACGCGGGCGAAGATTTTATCGCCCGTGTCCGGTGGAATGTTTTCGAAAATCGATGAACTCCAATTAGCCACGTGACAAGAAGCAAATGGATAGAGTTGTAGTCAGACGGGCCGTTCCGAACGAAAAGCACCGTGTCTGATGGGCATCTGCTGTATGCACGGTGCCAATGCCGGCGAACCTTAAACGATACGTGTCTTCGAGAGCACATGCTAGGAATAGTAAAACAGTTTGCCATCTGTTTTGATGTGCTGCTCAATTTGTTTTACATAAAACCGACACCGTTTAATACTCACAGTTTTTTTTTTATAGAGAATAGAAGAACTACTAGTTTAAGATCGCTACTGGCTTTGAAATATCTTCGCCTCAAACTTTTATTGTATGTTCTAAGGGTTGTAAACCTCTCTGTCTGTCTCCACGCAACCATTTCCCATGCACAACCCACGGCTCACCTTATTTGACGAAAGGTTGCCTCTAGTTAATCCATCGCAACAACACGCCAGGATGGGGTAAACCTCCTCCAAAAGTGTCACGCACGACTCTCGTATCTCATCACCGCCCTTCATCTGACTTCCCTCCCCAATGATCGCACCACGACGATGACAACAATCAATGTTCCGACGGCCAAAGCCTAATGCCCCGCGCGTACGTACAAAATCGTTCGCGCCCGGACGATTGATGGAATTTTCGTGTACAAAAGAACAGGACGGGAGACGGGACACTGGTGGTTGGACCTTTTTACTTTCGTACGTCTTTCCGCACTCCACACACACACCGGACCGAGACATTTTTTGTACACCAACAAACAAGACCGTAATGACAACACAATAAAAATAACACAAAAAAAGAGTGCGATACAAAACACACTCGTCGCTCTGGAGGTAAAATTAAATTATGCAACTCTCTCACTGCGTCTGCGTGACTTTCCGGTCGATTCAAGAAGCAGAAGGGGGGGGAGTGATGATGTTTTGAACCGATGTTGAGTGTGGTTACAACCATTCTTTCCATACGGTATATATTGCCATGGGTGCCAACCTTCCACAAGGTGTCGATCGTGTGTTACGCTTCAACGGGTTTTAGGTGCCCGGGAGTGTTTTGTTTTCGGGTCGGAACTGCGCGTGGCCCAGCTTAACGAGACGCGGTCAACTCGTCTGTTGCCTTGTTGATTCGATCGGATCCAGCTGCTGCGGCGGCTGCTCAATAAAATGCATTTCGAATCGAAGGAAGGTGGCTCAAACTGACGACCTTGATGACGGTATAGCAAGCAGGGCAAAAAAAGAAGCACATGTTGGTACGCAATGCCACACAAACGCATTGCGACCTGTAACCTTCTCCGTTCGCGTGGTGCGAGGGAGGGGTCTCGAAAGAGGTCAGGAAAGATCAGCAAAACACTATCGCGCTAACGAGAGTTGGAAGATAATTTATTTGACAGGTGTTAACTGTGCTGCTCTCGTATGCATTCTGAAATTGTAATAATCTTAACTGCTTCTTTTCACAAACAGCCTCGATTACGCCAACCACGATAGCATAACCTCTTGTGGACGCCCGACCCCAGTCAGCGGCCCCTCCTGCTGGCTAGAAGAGGTGGTATCTCATAATTTTGGAACAGATTGGTTTTCTCCAATAATGTACGAGGTGGTCAAAACAACTCCACGAAAACAATTTAAACACTCCCGCCAGGTCCCGAGGACCACTGAAAATACTTCCGTCAGACCGGTGCCCAACAAGGAAGGTTCATAATTCTATCCTCCTTTCACCGTCTCCCAGTCCGATGTTCGCTCGTTAGCGTACCGGCGGCTCTCGCACCAGGAACGAGAGGTTTCCTCGAAGCGCGCTCCACCACAAGAGTAAGTTATCGAGCTGCACCGTTTCAATAAGACCATATCCGGTGCTGTAACACGCCACACGTCACGTCACTGGCTACAAAGTACCTCCAGGTAGGGCTCCCGGTTGGTCAATCTATACGACCACACTGCAAGGCGTACCCCTTTGAACGATCATATTTTAGGCTAACAAATTGCCAAGCCAAAGCGCACAAGATTTACCAACAGAAGAAACACGACGCCAACTACCGGCTGCTGGCTGCTGCTGCTGCTGGTGCTGCCACCGATCGGTGAGCCCCTTTCGTTTTTCGATGGCTTCGGATGCCCTGGATGGCTGGATCGGTCCGACACGCAAACAAGACACTTCCGGTATTCGGGGGCCTGCCCTGACGGAGTCGATTAATTTCTTCTTCGCTGTCTCTTGCAAACGACGCGAAGGAAGGAAACCTCGAAAATACACTGCAACCCGGTGTACCGGTTGTTGCGTGAGTTGAGCTGCAAGACATATGCCCGCATTCTTCGTTTCATGCTTTTCTGCAATCAATCGATTGGATTATCAGCGCAGCGCATGGAAAGCCATCAATTCGCCGATGTGGGACAACTGCGAGAGACGTTTCATATTAAACGCTATTAATGTCATGATATTGGCGGTAACTTCACAGAGCAACTTCAGATATTTTGGAGACATTTTAATACGTTTCGGATGACGCACAGATATTGCTTAACACAGACATACGACATTCGCTCAAACAGTGCAAATCATTGTCCCCTGCAAAACCCGTGCCAACCCTTTTTTGAACCACAAATAGTTTGTTTACTGTACACCGTGTACCAGCTGAACAAATGAGTACCACACACACACGACCAAACACGGAACATCTCGCTCGGAACTAACCCCGAAACACGTGACGCGAGAACATAAAGTGTGTCGCTTTCCACAGATAACGACGATTGGCTAGGCCAGGCTTCTTTACCTGTGCTATGGCTTCCTTTCGAACGCCGGGTGACAGACATGGTGGACAAACACATGGGCACCTTCGGAGCTAAAGCGGTGCACACACCACACGCTTGCGATGGCACACTATCTCTTCCCATCGATCGGCAATGTATCGGTGGTGCGAAGGAATTCTTATTTTGGAAAATTGTTTTTACTGTTACTGCATTGTCGCCCTAGCGCGTCCCCATCGCGCCCGACAAACTAACGGTGCGCGCGCGCGTTGTCGCACGGGCAAAAGATGACGATCGCAATAAACTTCTGTTTCCTATCGAAGTGTAAACCCCTTGTGGCCCCGAAGCGGGAAATGTAGCAGTGCGAAGATGCCGACCGGTATAGAATCATTCTCACCGCGCGTAGGCACCATTTAAGTGAGGTCCTACGGTGCTCCAAAAACAGAGGAGTCCGATTTCGGACAATCAGAAGTCCGTCTACCAGCTGGACGACCATGGGCACACATCAAGCGCAAAACTGGAGCATCATTGCGGCGGCTCCAAAACTGCTCCCGAGGCAGATACAGTTAATTGTAATAGTAGGTTACGCGACGCTGTCCGTCAACTCCAATGCCCTGGAGTGGATGGACGGGTGGTTTGAAGAGAAGAATTTGATTTGCTCATCGTTCAAAATGGGCAACGGAGCTCGCGGGAAGTTATCCGTTTTGCTTTTTATGGTAGCGCGCTTCTGCCTACTCACCCGGAGCTCACCCAAGGGGCGCGCGTAGTGAGGCGATATTCTCGGTGGAGCGTAATTTTTCGCAAAAAAAAGAAGGTAACAACATCACGCAAACAGCAACACAATCACACACACACACAAACGCCAAGCTGTAGTAGTAAAACAATTCATTTCAAGAGCACCTTCGTCCAATTTCAAATCGGCATCCGTCCGCAATCATCTACCATAGGCAAGAAGAGACGGGGAGCTCACCTCCTCGGGAGGAGGTAATAATTGTGCTCCTCTACATTAATGATTTATGACCTAGTAAAATCAATTCTCCCCGTACCAAAATGGCGAACAAGCGGCCGAAAGAATACGGTAACAAATTAGTTTTCATTGGTTCTGTTTTCGGTACGGGTGTCGTTTTGTGGTCGTACTCTAGTTTTACGGTGCTGCTCGCCATCATCTTTTTGAGAGATCTCATCGGCCGATGACATAAACGAACAGACCCCACTTCTGAGTGAGTTGATCTCAGCTCACACGACACTCGGAAGCACTCGGAGAGTGCTTGCTGTAATGTGTTGAAATTGAGCATAAATGAAAATCAAAGTTTTATTGCCCGCTACAGCAACGGCACTCACACGCAGCGCTACGAGAACGACCGGTGTGTTGGAGAGCACAATTTAATTAGGGAAAGCCGTTACGGCACATCGATTGAGCTGTCGGTGACGGGAAAAAATATTGGCCAAAGGCAACGTAATAAATTCTCACACCGCGTAGAGTCTGAATGTCTGAGCGAGGATATCACCGAGGATAGTGTTTCAGCTAAAACGAATTAGTCCAAATTCCAGCACGAAGCCCTAGACAGCCGCTATGCGTATTGGTGTGGATGGATTTTTGCCAGTTCGTAAGGAGGAGACATGCATACAAAGTCCGGCACTTCCAGTTTCGCTTGTTGACCAAAGATTAGGATTAACGCTCATTAGTAACCAAACATGTGTTAGAGTTCCTCTGGCAAGCGTTCTGGTTGGTTCAGTATTTCCCTGGAACTGTTAATCCTACCGGCACGTCCTTACGTCAGACGGAATGCGTATCGATTCGTAATCCGTCAAGTAACAGTCTTCACGACGAACGTATAACGGAGGCGTCGCAAAACATTGAGGACGGCCAATGAACTTTTATCGTCAATGAACTGTCACTTTGACACTTGCGTTCTGATGAGCTCGTTTATGATGCCATGAAGATATCCTGGATGCTCTATTTGGGCTATCGGACGTCATAGTGCCTGATCCATTGCTGATTTGTGACTTGCGATGGATACATGCTATATGCCGTAAAATATAGTAAAACACAGCAGGATACGGTTGCTCACGAGTAAACCTCAACTGCTGGAAGGTGTTCAAGATCGCCTGTCCACCCCAGGCCGGCCCTCCGTCCAATATCTCTCTCGCTCAAGAAAACACGTTACCATCGTTGGAACGACGTCTATGATGAAATATTGCTGGCATCTTAACTGTCAACCGTTAGACCGTCATCTTCCACAACCACATATGTACGCCCCGCCTGGTCCGCTGTGATCAGCTGGTAAGACAACATGGGCCGTTCCCATCGATCCCTGCCTATCTCTCCGCGGGGGAAGTTTTGCGAAATCTTTTCTCCTACCGAAACCTCATTGCATTACTTCGCGTCCCGGTTCGAAATCCAAACCGTATCGACTATCACGTTTCTTCCCGAGAAATCTGATACACTCGGAGGCACACTGTCGTTCCCGTTCTCCAACCCCAAACCCACGATGCCCCGTCTAATTTCACTCAACCCGTCGGCCCGGTGGTCGGTGGGTTCAATTAATCAATAAAAGGCAAGAATGTCTATCATTTACAATTCAATAAAAATAAGTCAAACGGAAACGGGTAGGACGGCAGCAGCAAGCGGGAGCACTAGAAGCCGTTTGGCTGCCAACTAGAAGAGGCGCGCGTTGGCTGCTGGTTCCCGTTGCTCCGCCTGAGAACCGGTCCACCGACGAAAAGGTGAAGGTTAGTGGCGCGGAATCAAGGGCGTTCAGGATGTGCCCGATGACGACGACCACGACGTCGAGGCCGTTGATATGGGCGGATGGATATGGGTTGGAAAAAAGCACTGGGAATCGATAGAATCAAGTCGCGGCAATGCAACCTATAAATCATTCCGCGCACTGAATCGGCGGGCGGGAATGCTGCAAACGGCCGGCCCAACCGTTCCGGTTGCAGCAATGTCACCCGGCAACTCGACAGTGGACAAAATACGGGTCGGGATTCCTCCTCCAGCGTCAGCGGAAGCGTTGTGCGAGGTTGGATCATTATCAAACCTAACTGTAGCAGCATCTCGCACCGGGCATCTGTGGCGAAACGTCGTCGCGAAATGCCCACACTGATGCGCGTGTGCAATCATTCCGTTCCAGCCGTATGTGGTGTTCTAACCCTCAAACCCGTCCTCCGCCAAACAGGTAGCGGCACAAATCTTCGCCTCTGGCTCTGGCTCTCTCTCGCTCTACCAATCCGCAGCTCACCTAAACGCAGCCGTTAGCCACGTAAACATTTACTCTATCGCCACGCGAGCCTCTCCGTTTCTTCTTCGCTGCAAACGGCAGAGCACGCGATACAATTAAGAGATAATAAATTGAAATCGCCTTTTTTCACCTGATGCACACGCAACGACCAAGTACATCACACAGGATGAGGGACCACAGTCCCCAGCGAACAAGGGGGAAAATGGGTTTTAATCGCCCGCAGAAGACGATTCTCTCGATCTCGTCGCGTGATGAAGCGATGAGATGGTACGGGAATGGGGATCGGCGATCCCGTTTTACCCTTCAAGAGATTGTGCCTTTCCATCAATCTTGGGAAAGCGGGTCCCGTTTCCAACTCGACCTTCTCGTACGTGGTTGTGTGTTTAAATCGAAGTGTGCGTATGTGTGATGAGTTTTTGTCTTTTATCGTTTGTAGACTCGTTTCCCAGCTACAGGGTCCGGGTGGCCAATTTTCAACCTCACCTCACCAAGACGAGTGAGGTGTTGTGCAGAATTTTTCTTTCTCGATTGTTTTTTTTTTTTTATTTTTATGCCGGCCCACCACCTCCTTTCCTGCCACCGGGCGGCATCATATAGACCTGTTTTATTAGATCGTTCAAGGTCACATACGCGCACGACGCGATATCCGCGTCTCAGCCAGATACCGTTAGCGAGCGAAGGAAGAGCAAAGCGAAAGATTTCAATCGTCCCAAGCGACGAACCCAACAATCTCCTGGTGACGCGGGCCCCACATACCACATCAAAAAGGTACATGATTTTCTTCGCACAATTCGCAACAGTGCGCGCGCGCTGGGTACACATCACACTGCTGGGTGGTTCAATACCGTTATGGTGCTGGGATGCGAAAGCCACGCGTGGCCTGCGCCCAAAGCGGGACGATGGTCGTCTCCTCCTTTCCAAAAACGTCGGTGCGCCAAACAACGTAGGAAAGGTAATCTCTTCGTTCGCTTCCATCATCCAAAACCCCGGTTCATGTGTGCCCTTCGGCCACACATTGCTACATATTTTCTGCCACCAAGGGGTAAGTGAAGCTTGAGCACACACACACACTTAATGGAAATGATTAACCCTCGGAGCAAGGAGGGCCCAACCCCGGGCGAAGTACACTGTCCAAGCAGCATCATACACGCTTCATAAATGGGTCCACTTAATAAGCTCGGGCGACGATCGAGGACAAGCAAATAAAATTAGCTAAATAATTCAAACCCGCTTTCCGGTGCTACGCGCAAGCAATGCTGGTTTGACCTCGGCGAGGAAAATGTTTCTGCGTGTCGAGTCGATTTCATTTCGATCAAAGCATAGCACTCGCACCGTGTGGAATAATTGACGCCGCTAAATTATGCTAATGATTGACATGTTTAGCTGGAAATTAGGAGACACTTAACAATTGCAAAACGTTTGTCGCACTGTGCCGCAGCAGTAGTGACGATTGGTGAAGCATTTTCAACGTCATCAACGTAGCTCGATTGACAATTTAATTGCATCCGAAAGCATCGAACGATAATCTTCCCAGCCACGAAATCAATCAGCAACACACAGGCACAGTGATGCAATGTGAGCGTTTAAGCATTGAATTTGCTTTTTCCATTATCGACCCAAGAGCGACGGAAAAAAGCTACCGACTTGTGGACTTTTTTTATAATCAAAATCGCAATCAATTTGAAGCAGCGATCAGCAGACCTTCAAAGAGGCTGTGGTCCCAAAAAAAACGACACAAAAAATCATTTGTGCCACTTTTTTTCTGGCTGGCGGAAACTGTCGCTTTGAGCGTAGCTGTGGTGTAACAAGGACCCATGAATCACACAATAAATTCATAGAAGATGCACACTTTTACTCATGATGGCGATCTTGAACGTCGAAAAAGAAAGGAAAAACGTTTACCAAACGGAACCAGATGATCTTGATTTGGCAAACGTTTCCCGCAAACTATTTTTATCTTTCTTGTCGAAATTCAATCTCAAATAAATTGCAAACATAAAACCCACTGAAAACGTAACATTCGATGCCGATCGATCTGCAATCGGTCAAGCGATCGCGGCGGCGACTAAAACACAATTTAATGCAACATCTTTCGCTGTTGCTGCGTTTTTTTTTTTTGCTTTACTTTCATTCAATGTCTACTATGCATTGAGGTGGAATTGAATACAAGCGAGCAACTTTGTTTTCCTCTCATGGGAAATTTTACTCTCTTTTCTTTTTTATGGCTAGCTTCAAAGCATACCGAAAAACAACACAATCGCCAAAGCCGTTTGCTAATCGAAAAACAACAAGCGCTTCTAATCGATCATAATTTAATTAATTCAACGAAAGTAAACTCTAATTTTATCCACCTCGTTCCAAGGTGCCTAGCCTTTGCACACACAAACACATACCCCACCTCACCCTAAACTGCTGCCTGGCGGATCTCTCTCGTGCTGCTTCGTACGCATCTTCAATCCACCCTTTTATGGCCCGGTGAAAAACGCACAATCGTTTAACGCCGTAAGTATAGCCGAACTTTTTTTACAATTTTAATTTTGCTTTTTAAACTCTCTCCCTCTACTGAGAGGCGCCTTTCTTCTCTAGTTCGAACGTTTTCCCCCCATTCGACCATCACAGAGCACCTCCTCCTTCGTCTGTTGCTATAGTTTCATTTGATTGTGCATTCCCTCCCTCGCTCTCTTACCTCCTTCATCGAATGGGTTTGCCCTTGCACCCGCGTAACTGTTGTTTCCGGTGTGCAATTTTTATTTCCTGCCCGCTCCAGTTCCCTTCCCCATTTCCGAACGGCACAAAAATCGGAAGGAAAAGGTTAATGGCTATTGCGATTCGATTTCTGTCCGGTGCATTTCGGCGTGCGTTTGCTGTTGGGACGATGGTCTGCCGTTTGTTGTACGCAAACGTTTGGCTACAGTTGCATTTAATTGCAGCGCGAGTGCGAGAGGAAGGTGGAATTAATTTCAATTCACTTAATGCCCAGCAGCTACTGCATTGTGCCCACTACAAAGAGAGGGAATGAAGATGGTCGGATGAAAGGAAGGAAGAAACAATAAGTGTTTCCTTTTTTTACTATTCACTTAAGTCACAATAAAGATAAATTGCATATATGTTGTAAAACAAGAAAAGTAAGACTTTTGTTCAATATTTTGAAACGTCGTGTACCCTTTTCCTTATTTTTTGGTCGGATAGCCACTTCATGCCAGACGCTTTAATTAGGTCACGTACGAAAACAAACCTAACCAACCTTAACCCCAAAACAAACAAACAATTATCAACAACCTGACAAGATATTGACAACGAAAAACCAAAACTTAATCTACCGAAAACGCGATCGCGGCTACATTTCGACACTTCCCGTCAGTAATAAGACGATCCTTCACGCAACGGTGGCACCACAAACCAAAGCACAACCACCTTAAACGATCGTAGGTACACACCCGCCGATTGACGATCATTATCAACTGCTCGCACGAGCTTAACAATCTGTTAATCTCCTGTGTTCGGAGCGCAGCCCGATCGATATCACTTCTCACGTGAAAACAAACGTCAACATAAACCAACAAAAAGACATCCGTTCGCTTTTCCTTCCACTCTGTTGGGCCAATAAATAACAACAAACTGGAGGAAAATTGAGTTACCGAACGTCTAGACGAGCACATGTCGTATTTTATGCACACAGCTTCGATTGGCGGAGGTTACCGAACGAAGTTTTCCAACTCCGTCCAGCAATAAACGTTTTGCTGTTAAGAGTGGGTTTTTATCATTTTTAAATCGACCTGCTAACGATGAGGCACCCGGTCTTCCTCTGCTCGATCATGCTTAAGTTTCACCCTGTCCGCTAGCGCCAGGAAATGGAACGATGCAGCAGGGCGATACTATAATATACCATTTTCGGTATCCAAATACAAGGTTTTTACGCTGGCCAGGGGCTCTCCGGCCAGCCGGTTGGACCATGGTGGCGGTGCCCGAGTTCCGAGAGGGCGATCACACACTCGGGGTAATAATTTAGCAGACATTACGACCCAACTTCAATCTCCAGCACCCGAAACGGGGGACCGTCCTCGGTAGTAGCAGCAGCGCTACTATATCAACCACCAGCGTCACCCTCCACCACACCAAGGGATAACCTTTTTCCGTTCAATTTCCAAAAGCCACACCGCGGTCGTATGACAACCGCGCCTCCTAATCGCGTGTCGCAGCATGCCGACCGAGCCGAGCGAGGCCAAGCCGGCGGGACGGAACACGAACCACGCGGTTACGTCGCGCGCGTTGGCCTTTTTGCTGGGCGTTCTCATATGCGCAACCACATAACGAGACCAAACCCCTGGAAATGGGGGGGAGGGGGGGGCGTGCGAGAAGCGGGAATCAAATCTCGCATTTGAGCCCTTTCGGCCGCAACCCGGACAGCACACATGCACGGGGTGGTGGACGTGGTACGTCTTGATCCTCCCTCCGGTGTTACATAAGTGACACTTTCGCGGCAGGCATCAGAGAGTGGCGTCGCGTGGACACACTCCCGTTTCATTGGAGCAGTCGTTTGCGTGGGCAGGAGAAGGTTACTATGAGCTGTTGTGTGTCTATGTGTGTGTGTGTGTGTGTGTGTGTGTGTGTGTGTGTGTGATTGTGTGGCACCTAATTCCCTGGATCTGCAATGCAATACCTGTCTGCTGTTTGGCGTATCTAGGTATCTTGGGGTTTGGTCCAGTTGTATCACAACTTGGTTGAGTTGCTGGTCGCTGTAAAGCGTACTGCAGGTTAGTCATGCCCAGCAGCTGTGGTTTATACTCCAATTCGCGAAAGGTTCTTCTAAATTGGCACGTCGTTACAAACCCGCGCAGACATAACCTTTCGTAGAACCAAACTCCCTGAACTTCTACCGCCAACTCCCGGTTCGTATAAGGAAAGAGGACGACATAATGTCACCTCATGCTGGAGATCCAAGAATTGAGGTTATATCGCAGCGTCTTGCCCGGTTCCAACTCCAAAAATAGCGAAATCTGCGCCCCCCCGTATGTCATTTGCGTCCATTTATGGAGAGCGTCTCCAGGGCTCCGCCACACACAAGCACTTCAGAGAACCGGCACGACAGTGATCGAGCGTGCTAAGTCCGCCCAAAGAACCCACAGACCCAGAGCACAAGAAATATATCCAATTTGCACTGCTTCAATCCTCCAATGTCCCGGGACACATTACAGTGGAGGAAAAAGCGGGCAGAGAGAATTTCGGTTCACTGATCCCTGGACGCAGATTATATTGATCGAACGATTCTAGGCGACACACGCTAAAGTGTCTCTTAATCGTGTCCTGCCATCTCGCAGCAGCAACTTGGTGACATTGCATCACCGTGTGCTGCTGCAGCCGAGACCAACTGCCGAGAGAAGCAATCAACAAATTAAACATTGCAACACCGTTCCGATGCGTGGTCCAGACAGGTCAAAGAGCGAAACCATCGCTGCAACCCACGCCAGCCGATCAGTTTGTGGGAAAATATACGGTAATCAATTTGTACCCCTTTTGTCCAGGCGCAATATAATTGTCCACGAGCGAAAATTGGCCACCTCGTCGCCAGAGTGCAGCGCAACAGCGTGCATAAACGGTGACAACGATGCCTATTAAACATTTGATTTTATTAACCTCTTGATACAGATTTATCATTATGAGTCACACGCATGCAGTGGTGTTGTCTGTGTCCGTCTGTGTCGCGTTCAATCGAAATGAATCATAATTTTGATTTTATGTTACGTCCGCAAAATTGTGTTTTTATTACCCCATCACTCGACAAGACACAACAACAATCGATGGAGAGTAGTTTCGTGTTTTGTTAATGTGCTCCTTAGTAGTAGGTCACACACACACCCAACGAAGAATGATTGCGCCGACAAATTGATTTGCACCGCAAGAGACCTCCATCCGTCGGCGTAAATTTTCGATCAAAAACCCGCCCGCAGTACGCAAATCGATTCGCGAATCGAAACAATTTTACAGCCCCATTCTAAATTTATGACCCCGCGGTTTGTAAATCATTTTGGCAATGCGTGGGCATGTAAGGTGCATATTATCAGGCCAAATCATTAGACTACAGTGTTAAAGCATCGATATATGGTGCGGGGCAAGGCTGTAAATCATGCTCAATCGATGGTGGCCAATCACTTTTCGGATGAATATTGCATGGCTCCTTTTAGTGTGTTTTTGGACGTGATCGTAAAGTCTTCAATCATTGCAGTCTCCCTCCAAAGTTGTCGCCTTGGTATTCAATGCACGCGAATAATCTTGATTATTTGAGAAAAATCATTTTCCAGTAGCCAAACCGGCACCTGAGAGCATTTGAACTCTTAAATGCCTTTCATTTTACAATCTTTCCAACTCGTAATGACGCCGCTCGCATGTTGCACACAAATCCCCATGCTCCCTCCACCACGGCTCCACATTCTCGGCCAGCGGTTGGGAAACGCATTCAATTAACACTCCATCATTTCTATGATTGTGCCGTGCCGGTGCACGCGAACGTTTTCTCACTCCACCAGGCATAATAAGTCAACTTCTGCGCACCCTCCGGTCCCGAAAAAGCAAGGCCCCCTCCCAATAGTGAGCATGTTTAACTCAATTTCCATCCCTCTTCCATTGCGTGGTTGAGGCAGCGTAGAAGCACATCGCACTCTACCACCCTCTTGAGCGTGTTGCACCAACCAAATGCTCAAGAAGTGTGTTTACTTAATGCAAACAAATTACCCAAAAAAAAGATCATCCAATTCAACGGCCTGCTGTCGACCTTCGCTAAGTGGACCTACCCCACGCCTGCTCCGGGAAGGTTGCGCGCTTGCCACCAGACACAGAACTCCAGAGGTTGCCAGCTGCAAAGGTCAGTGCTTTCCCATTAATGCCCAACACGATCGGGCAGGCCGGGCGGCCGTCGTTCCACCAAAATCGCATTAAAAAAGCACGCAAAAACAAAACGCATGCTAAAACACAAAAACGCAGGGCCAAACATGGCTCGCGGGTTGGGAGGTGGTGGGTGGAAGGCGTGCGTTCGAAAAAAGGGAAAACTGAGCGCCGCCGCGTGGCGTTCGTATCGAGTCCACCCGATCGTTTGGCGAATCGTTTGCGAAAACAAATCCTAAAAATACATTATGGTCAAATATCACTCTTTGATTTCACGGGGGTTAATGGGGGAGGCGGCGGCGGCGATGACGTTTGACGTCTTTCTGACATTTATCAGGGGTGGAAAAAGGGTACGTATTAATTTCCCACCCACTTACTTTTGGGGCCAATAGCATGGACTGGAATGCATAATGATGTTTCAGCCAACGAATGTTGGACTATTTCGTATGAAGCTAATGATTAGATTTTGGTTTCGAATGGTTCAGGAATTCCAAGCGAAAGACTTGAGTCCAAAGGGTAATCTTAAAGCGTATGCTTTAGTTTAAAATCATTTAAATCCTCCCAATTAGTTTTTATGAACAATAAAACAACACAACCACTGTGCTGCAAATAAACTTCTACATACAATGCACTTCAATGGCCTTCGCGAGCTTCCAACGCCATGCCCACACACGGGTTCTTAATCTTTCTCTGCACAAGCCACTATCCGATGGTCATCCAACCGTTAACGGCGAGCACGTTTTCCACCAAACCACGCGTTGCCATGCGCCCGTTGTTCGTTGTATGCATTTTGTTTCACGCACTTCCGCTCAAAGCCCCGTTCTTGGAGCAATATTTAAATATATTGTGCCGCCGTTGGGCGTCTTATGCATATCTTGTCTTCACAATTCTATCGCTCGTCCAATCGCACGGTGCGCGTTTGCGCAACAAAGCATCATCAAATTTTAATGAATATACGTGATTTTGCTAGGCGATTCTGCGATAGCACATCAAGCGCAATGCAGTCTCACTTACGCAAATTGTACGCAAAACGATGTTTAATTTTAACAGACGACGAACGAGTGTCTGCTGTTTGTGGAAACGCGTGACATAACCTGAAATATACATGCACTATCATCATGTGTGTAGTAGGTTTATCGTGTTACTACAACTTTCACTACCTTATGCAATGGAACAACACAAAAAAGCTGCCATCTTCAACATACGATTAATAATCTAATACTTCCTTCAGCCCCATCAGGCAAAAGATCCTGCGCACGATCGTTAAGCAAGATCTATTGCCCTCAAACAGGCTTACCGGTGATAAAACGGAAACAATACTACAAACCGAGTAGTGCCAAACTGTCACCTATCCTCATACCCAACACATGTACACAGCACGAGCAACCACTGCCACTGCTTAATCGTATGCAATAAGTCATACCCCTGCTCGTAAGCATCGTTTAGCGTGTATCGTGGACTTTTTCTTAAGCCTTGCCCGCGCGTACGAGCGTAACAGATGTTTTTTCTTACCCTCAAAGTGCGTTGACAATTCTGCATCCGGAAGGGAGAGAACACAGCAGATGGACGAGAGATTTATTCGCAAAAACCTCATCCGATCGCAACGGTACGCGCCTCGTACGCACGCCGGAGGTGAAGAAGTCGTTGGCCGTGTCATGTGACAAGGATTTCCGATTGCTCAGCACCCGCCAGTGCCAATGCTTCTAAGCCTGCTGCCTGTTGTGTAGCTATTGTGGCGGACGTAATAGAAAGTGGATCTTGTGGAGCCGTTGCCACCGCTCCCAAGGGGAGAGCCTGTCCGTTCGGGATGGAAATGGCTTCATCGCCAAACCCGTGCGTACGCAAATACGATGTACGCTTCCTGCGCTTTTCCTTCTTCCCAGCGCTGCTACACGTCAATCGCTGGACAGGTTGAGAGGGGTTAGGGTTTTTTTAATTGAAACTTCCCCTCCGAGTTTTTTTCTTTCCTATTTGCTACTGTAGCTTTTGACTGCAGCCCACTGGTTTTTACACTTCTAAAACGTCCGCATTAAAGGCCTGAAGAAAGAAAACGCCTTCAACCGTGTAACCATCACGAGCATCTCCCTCTACTGCAAATGGAATATATAATACACATACAGACATCAACAACAAAAAAACTTGTGCACCCAATGCAATCGAGGTTCGAACGATAAGTTTTTCCTTCGTCGATAATTCTCCCCTGTTCCAGATGAGGAGGAGATTTTTTCTTCCCCACTCTTCTCACTCACTATTTACATTAAATACTAAACACGCTTTTTCCGCTGGCCGTCCATTAAAATCACAGCTGGAAATAAAAGTACATAATCAAGCGAACGGAAAAGTACAGGTTCCCTGTGCAAATCGACGGAGTTGATGGACAGGGCAGGAACAGAAAACCCCCAGACACAGACCACCCCCAACGCCACTTAGAAAGCGGCTTAGCAAGCACACCAACACACAGAACAACCTCCGTTGATCTCCGCTTCGGGTTGGAATTATTTCTTTACCAATTTTATTTCCCCTGAGCAGCAAGTACATGTGTCGGCAGTTCGGATGGGCTTTTAAGACGTGCCCGATATCACCCATGCAAAGTTCACCGAGGAGAAAATTAAATCCTCGGCGTCTCTTCCAATCGGACCTAGCGGTGTGATGCTCACGTGCTGCGAGGAAGCTACGAGGCGTCAATTGCATTAGAGAAGCAATTATGATTAGGTGTAAGGCGTAAGTCGATGAGGCAAGAAGATGGGCGCGAGCTAAACAGCGAGCTCCTGTTGCCACTCAGAATGCCACTCAGGCTCATTGTTATTGAGATCGCTCAATGTGCTGAATTCAATGAATGCATATGAGGAAGCATGTGGCGATGTTAAGGTGTAGGTGATTGATGTTTTGTAACGTTAACGGGTTTGCTGCATGAAAAAGAACCCGTTCGAGCAAGTTTGACCTAAGCTTTAGAAACTTAAGTCTTCTGATTAATTTTCAGCTTTGGTTATACTTAACACCTCTCCCAAAATAGTGCCCAAACTGTTTAAGAAACGTTCATACTGCCATAAAATGCTCCATTTTAATTTAAACCTTGCAGCTGAAACTTATAATTTCTAATCGCTGTAGGGTTGTTTTTTTCGTTTCATTTCTACCACACAATGCTCATCATCATAAAATACTCCCACCATATGGTGCCACCTTGCGTACCCTTTAGTTATGCCGACTGAATTAGGCTCGGCGCGAAGAAATGGTTGAAAATATCACTCGAAATTAGACCAAATCGTGACCGACGATGTTTTGCTGTGTGTCCGCTTTTAGTCACATATCACGATTAGGAAAATATTATTGTATTGTATTCGAGATTCACAAAAAAGGGAACACTATGTAATTTGCGCCTTTTTGCAGCAGCAATCAGAAAAAAAATTAAAATGATAGGTAAGTTTAAAGTTTGGGGGCATTTTTCAGTATGTATGACTTTTGACCTTCAGATAAATCGTGGTATAGACGTCAACTCGAACGATTTAACAACATACCCGTGATGAGTTCAAGCCCCGACCAGCGCCCCCATACGTAGGACTAACTTTGACTTTGACCGACAGCGATTATTGTGCCAAAGAAGAAGAAAATGTTTTAAGTAGTATATCGCTCAATATACATTACATTAGCCCATGCCAAATGCTTTCATGATAAAAAAGGGAATTACTTATAAAATCCGTTCTGGAGACGAAATCGACAAAATGTGAATACATCAATCGACTCTTAGCATCAAAGTTAATACTCTAACATAACCACAGCAGTTGGAAAACATTGTCTATTGCTAGTCTCTTTCTGCAAACCGTAACATTCTGTCTAAAAAGAGCACAAATCAAGATCTTTCCATTGTAACCACAATATATTTTATAGGACACCAGATCCATCGAACAGAATTAACAGCTCGATGTCTCTCCTGCAGTCCCTTCTCAGTATTAGATTTGAATATTGATTTTTGCCATTGGCCCTCAACATTCGCTATACCCGGCCAGTATCGGTTAATAGCGGTGGCAGCCCCGCATTGATTGGCATTGCATATGTTTCTTACGTTTCTTTCCATAAACACTGATTGAACAGCTCGCCCATTTCAACCCACGAAATGAGAGAGAGAGAGCGAGAGAGGGAGCAGCTAACTAGGGAAAGCGATGGCACGGAAAAACACTGACATACAGTTACTCCTTCTCCCCGGGATGATTGTTTATTTACATTTTATGGCACTTTGGTAGCGAGCGGCCGGGCTGCTACCAGCACCCAGAACAACGCTGGCCGTGTGCTGGTTTTCTGTGCGCGTCAATTGTTTATTTATGCAATTGCAACTGCACTTACAGCATGCGACCCCGGCGAACAAGAATCTCTTTCTGTGCTGTCTAGGCTTGGATCATTTTTGTTCCAATGCGCCTCCCCGTACTCTGTAGCAGCTCCCGGGAAGAGCGTAAGGCGCAGATGCCGAGGATCATTACATTGTAGCGAGCGTGGCCCGGTTTGGTTGCTGCCTGGAGTGGCTTGCCGGCAGCATACATATGCATTAAGGAAAACACCCAGGAAAAGTGCCTGCTGCAATTTACTTCTTGCTCCCGCCACCGTCCCAAAGACTAGGTGCCCCGCGCAGGTTTTGCTATTCTTGCGCCTACTTCCACGCTCGTTGCTCTTCCTCGCCCATTCATATCGTCTGGAGGCGTCTGCAGCCGCGTTCTTAGCCCTTTACTGATTTTGTCGGTGCATTTCTTGCGAATCATTCTCCCCATTTCAATGAGCCCACTTTCTTTTCCACCAGTCAGCCGCTTGCAGCTTCGTCACGAGATCGCGCGATCTCACTAGAATTCATCTCCCCATCCGGGGTACTACCCCCCTTGTTGAATATTCAACAGTGTGCGATGCGATACGAAGCGATGGGAGAAAACACTTCAAAACTGCAACCGGAGAACGACAGAACCGCACCGTTGCCACGTTCCTTTCCTCGCATTTATTGCATCATACCGAAAAGTGCATAAATTTTACTGCCTGCTCGTGCTTTTCGTCCCGAAAATCTAGGCACATGAGGTGGAAAGGCAGGCAGAATCGCTCCAAGTCGGGGCAAGGAAACTAAAAATAGGCCAAAAGTCTTCCAATCGTGTGCTGCCAGAGAAGAGGCGACCAGTGGGGAAAAAACGGTACTTGCAACAAGCCATCACTGCTCGAGAAGCCGACAGTTTCTGTGTGTTGTTGTGCAGCGACGATTTGGCGTTTTTGACTAATGCAAAATCATGCACTGCTAGCGATTCTTTCCCTTCTTATTGCTCCTTTTCCACCAGCTGGGAAAAATGGTACCGAAACAAACAAACCCCATTGCTACCGATGCAGTAATAAATGAAGAGAAATAAAGCCTGCAATGGATTTCCACATCCGGAAAACAAACGGTTGGCTGCCGAATCGAGAAAGTTAGCCAGATTAAGACAGGGTGCAGCAGATCGGCGGGGGTGTGGGGTTCCTACTTTGCATTTTTATGTAATTTTTTCACCCCATCCCGCCCACATTGCCTCGGGCTCTCTTCGTCATCGTTTGACTTCCCGAATCTGCGATCGTACCGTATCATTATGATTGCTCCGGTTTTTCCTTCGGTTTTCTTTTGGTGTTCGTGCTATTTTCTTTTTTTCCCTCATATTTTGTTTCGTTTGAGTGTACGGAGCCGCGCACACAGCTTTATTGACTCTTGCCACGATCATGTGCGCGCCCATCGTGTGCGGGTGGTGAATCATTTCCAGTTTTTTTTTTCTTTAATGCGCCCGGCGCTGTGTGGCTGTGTATTGTTTTCGTGCGATCTAAGACGAACCGCGTGTGTAGCCAAAAACCGTGGCGCCAGAAGCCGATACCGCGAGCCCGCAGCGCGGTGCACTTGCCATGCAGTGCAATGACCTGCGTCGGTGGCGGAGCACAGCCAGCATCGCCTTCCAGTGTGGCACGAAAGATCGTTGTAATTCGAAACGTTGGAGGCATGCAATTAAAGTCATATCATTTGCACTTTTATGACTTTATTTTTCACCATCCCGCCGCGTTCGTTCCACGCCCCAGCATCGTGTGTTTACGTTTCGTGCAGCTGCGTCGCAGAAAAAATGATGATGCTGAAGAAGAAAATCATATCTTTCTCCTTCGCTTTGCGTTATCTTTCGGTCAGCTGATGCTTTTTTGAAGGAATTAGTAACAGCCAAACAGATGTTACTCTCTGCGACACTCGTGAATGGTGAAGATAAACCAATTTGACATACTTGAAGTGAAAACAACATCAAAACATTGGATAAACAGACAACATCAGAAGGAACAGAAAGGAAAAGGCATCGCCAACTACTCCATTGTGTGGCGACAAAATGATGGTCTTAATCCACAAAATAATGAGCTTCAATTTATGATTTCCCTCTCCACACACACACACCGACAGAGGTTAGTCGATGGGTTCTCTGGGAAAAATTGCTTCCATAGTTCACTTTGTTCCATAGTTCACGCATAAAGCAGTATGGGACAAACTTAGAGGCGCAAGAAAATGTCCCATTAAACTGAAAAAAATCATAGTTTTCTCACTCTATTGTTCCAAAAGAAAGTGAAGTGGTCACGAAGGAAAGTTGTCTACAAGTAGATGAATCTGGTTTGTTTGCAAATGTTGTTTTCAAACCACATACTAAAACAAAAATATTTGCAAAACAAACAACAAATCATGTACGATTCCAACACCTTAGAGAGCAAAGTACGCCACCATCATCAGCTAGCCAATCATTGCAAAATAATTGATTCAATTAAGCACAGCAAACATGCCTTACAATTGTTTTGCCATTAACCCCAATTAGACAATTTCATCAACCACCACCACCACCACCACCTACCTATGCGATAGGCCACATGGTTCCAGAGGAAAGCAAAACAACATCGCACTGCAACAACCCAACACATCAACATGTCTTTCTCCCTCTGTAAACGATTCGCGACAGTCTAATTGCTCAGTGCGCGCTCGCAAATGATGAAATGCTCGTTTCAATTTGCATACCACCACCACCACCACCTTCTCCTCCGGTGCCCGCGTGCGATGCACATCGCCTCATTTATCGATCGAACTGATCGAATCCAAACGTCGCGGGGGCTCAGCTCAGCTCAATGCGAACGATCAATTACCACTCGATATTACCAGTGTCCGATCAAATCGGATCGCAAACGTCTTCTACCACCCAGAAGAACACACCGTGCATATCACGTAGTGGTGGTGGCGGTGGTTCGTACCACCAACAGCAAGTTCCCACTTCTTTAGGAGATTCGATGGGAGCTTTGAAAGAGCAAACGAAAGGGTAAAAACATTCAAATGAACCAACATTTCTAATTCAGACTAATTAACAGTGATAGGCCGTGGTTGCAGCTTCTTGGGGGGGAATGAAATGTCACATGTCCCATGGGGACCTGAGGAGAAGATGTCTGGTTGTCGAAGTTGGCGTTGAGTTTTGGGTGGGCGTACAATCAACTCATTGGACATTGTGTGACAGAGCAAAACGAAAGGAAATGTACCAAGCGTTGGCCAAGCATTTCCATCCTCGCCTGTTTACAGAGCCCTCCTTCTTCGTGGATTGTTTTGTTTGATGTGAAATTTCACGATTAATTTTATTTTTTGTCTGTTTTTCTCTGCTATTTTTGTAAACCTCCTTCCTCTTTCCTTTTTGCTTTCGTCTCCACCCCAAAATCACTACTCTACCTCCAGTCCGTCTCTCATTACCATATATTTGCGATCTCTAATTAGCAAAAGGCAAATTGACTTACCCCGGGCGAGCCAATTATCGACCTGGAGGGTTTTAAGGCTTTCCCTCCAACCACCACCAGCCAGCCAGACTTTCCCTGTGATCCGTAATGGGCACCCCCTTCACGTGGGGTTTGGGAAATCAATAGATAAATCGAGCAAACACATCGAGAGCGAGCACCGATCGAGATGCATTGATTACTCTCACGAAGCGCACACCTCACCCACGACACGAACAGGGACACACCACAACACCCCAAAGTCCTCGCCAACTTCACCTCCCTTTGCGTCACCCAGGTATTTTCAGGCACCAATTTTCCTTTATTTGCACTTTTTGTTCATTTAAATTTTCCCAACACAATCACAGAATGAATGGATGTTGTGTGTGGTGGAATACCCATGTGAACGTTCCGACAAAGGGTGCCTTCTTCGCTCATTTTCCGAAAGTGCTCACACCTCGGGGCACGGGAAATGAGGAGTATGATTCGGAAACCGGAACACATCTAACGGACTGGCAGTGTGCCCGCCGATTGTTGCCGGGGAGAGATGCATTACAACATAATTAAGATGAAAACGCAAATGGGTACACAAACACCTCTCGCATGTTCAATTAGAGATCATCCACCGTGCCGAGATGGGCGCCACGAAGCCCCGTAATGAGATGAAGCGCCATGAGCATCGCAATTAAATACGCCGATTTACAGCAATCGATACATTTCGATGTGAGGAAATATGGTTTAGGGTGAATGAATATTAAATCCCTTTTTTTGGGGGGTTGTAGCCGGATTGACTGAAGGCGCTTGGCCGGCTACTTCAAACGGCTCATCCGATTTTCATCAGACGAAACCTATAAAACAGCAACTTCAAAATTGATCATGAAACGTATTGAAAAGACACCGACCGCTGAACTCGTTCGACATTTAAGAAAAAATACACATCTTAACCCATTAAAAACACACACACACATGTACACGATGTTGCACGGGCAAATTCCGACGCCAGATACTCCTGATGCCCGCCAACCGTCATTAAACAGCTGCTGATAAATCAATTTTATTGCTTCACCATTTCTCGGCGTAATCCTACCGAAAGGGTGCCCTCTGGAGCCTGCGAGGTATCTTAACCAATATCGGCCCTGTTTTTGAAAGCAGAAAATGGTTAGGCTGTGGTCAAACATCCTTTCATTGGGGTTGCTGGCGGTACAGAACTCGTAAAACTGCCGTGCGCTTTTGTGGCGAAAATTCCTCTCTAAAAAGTCAGCGTAACCACGACCAGCTGGAGACGAGCAGAGTTTTTGGAAGGTTCCAGCAAATTATAAACTTTTTTAACCCTCTTGGAACTGGAACCGGATCTCGGTGATTGATTTATGAAGATTGAAGTACACGGTCTTGAGGAATTACTAAGTCTCTGGGAGAGCAATGGGAAATTTCTAGGAAAGACATTTATAGAAGAAAATTTACAAAACAATCCCTGATTTCTTCACAGAAACATATGCCTACGATTATTTCTCCTTAAAACGTCTAAATTCCAAATATCTCTCCCAGGCCACGCTCCACTACCCAGAGCACGACACTCTGCAAGGCTTCGTCATAGTGTGACGGTCTGTGGAACCGGTGGAGCCTCGTTATTATTCAATCGTCACATTAAATTGGATTAGACGCGGCGGCGTTCCACACGAGCACATGCACCCACCAAGAACCAAAACCAACCAGGAATGATTCCAAACCGGTGACGTTCGTGTTGGTGGTGGTCACCGTTTTTCTCCCTTTCCCTCCTTCACAGTCATTATATTTTAACATTTTGACCCACACTCAAAAAAACACTGTCACCTTGAGGCACCTTGAATCACAGTCACGACGGAACGCACGTTTGGAACCGCGTCCGCCAAAGAATCCCGTTCCCGACAATTGAGGCAGTGGGCTGGAAGTGCATGCATCACCGTCGCCGCCGGCTTCAAAGCCAAACACTACCGCTATCCATCCACCAATTCCATAAGGTGCGTCGTCTTTGTCATAGACACCCATAGCACCATAAGCGATAAATGACCATTTGGAGGTGCGTTTTACGAGGTCTTGAGGTCTTCATATCTTGTTCCACGATTCCCAAGGTAGCGGTAACTGCTTTTTCAGACCATATCGAATGGGAAGAAAGAGAGAGAGCGCAAGCGAGGGATAGTGCATCACACGGCACTAACGCAGGCACTCCGGTTTTGGGGCGCGTGTCACTAAACACACACGCACACCACACAAGGAGGGAAAAGGCTTGGCGCATAGTGAGGTGAGACCCTACTGACCAAATGACCGCTAGAGAGTAGGGCATCCGTGGGTGGAAAGAGAGCCCTTTTTTGGAGGCGACAATCATTTCCAGTTGTCCCGGACCCGCGTATACGATTGATCGTCTGGATAGCGAAAACACTCTTGGAGCACACAGGGAGTAGACGAAAGTGTAACTACTGGATTTACTAGAGAAGCCAAGTTGGTGGCACCTCACGCTCCCGAGGCCAACTCGCAAACGTCATACTTAATTTGGAGCGATGAAGTTTCACATCGGCCAGGTGCGTCCTTCTCTAATGTGGTGAACCTCTGCGTGTCTTTCTGTGAAGTGTCCATAATGC
The DNA here is from genome assembly GCF_943734735.2 of Anopheles gambiae. Classification (NCBI taxonomy): domain Eukaryota; kingdom Metazoa; phylum Arthropoda; class Insecta; order Diptera; family Culicidae; genus Anopheles; species Anopheles gambiae. The sequence goes on along the minus strand of NC_064602.1, from coordinate 7,601,664 downwards.
GTCAGAGGAGAGTTGTTTTGTTTGAAGTAGTACCCGGCAAGAGACATTACTTTTCCTCTCAACGCTGCACATGTGTGACGGTGAATGTCACTGGTAGTAATTAGTGATCAAGTGTTAATTTCCAACAGGTTGAGCGAGTCCAATTATGGCAAACAAACAGATGTAATAACGATAATGCTTCGCAAACACCAAACACCTGTGCCATTATTAATTAAGATATCTTCAAAGTAAACACAGCAACTTCGTCTTAACAAATTTCATAATACTCAGCTTTAAGATTGAATTGAATTCCACGTTATATCATAAAGTTGCCTATTAGTGATCTTCACCACACAAAAAAAAAGATTCCAATGTCCAATCCAGCTCACCCAAACTTATCCCATCTGATCCAGAAAACCTAACGGATTACAAATGAGCACCAGCAATCTAGCCGCAAAGTGCGCGTTTTTTGATTAATACATTAATTGCACCCTTCTCATCTGGTTCGCCAAAAACACTGCTCCAATAAAGCAATAATGATGATGGGGTGTGCGCAAAAAAACAAGAACAACAACACGCTACAACCCCGTGCCGGCGGACATTATAGCGTCTAGAGTCGAAACTGAACCGCCGTAATTACCGCACAAAACCAGACGACCAGCGATGGGGTTGTTTTGCTAAGAATTTTTATAGACCCTCCTGGCTTTTGCCAGCTGCTTTCAAAAAAGGGAACGATAAGCGTGCTAACATACACACACACTAGCTACGCGATAGCAAAGGCATACTGAAACAGTTTTGAGCGTTTGCGCTGGTCAGGATTATCGTGGACGCCACCCCAACGGGAAGGTGATTAGCTCATTTTAGATGGGCAAGAAATTAATTGATCCACACACACACACTTTAAATAGGGAGGGAGGATATTGGATATCGGGTTTTTGTTACTTTGCTCCAAAAATACTGATGAACAGTTAGTACAATATCTCAGGCCATAAACAAGAACTGCCAGGAATTACATTAACCCATATCTCTTCTATAAGTGAACCCAATTTTTTGCAAACGAAGATTGATGATATGATGCCAAAATACTCTTCTTCAAAAACACTACACAGTGTTGTATAAGCGTTTTCTAATAATCGAACACATAACATCTCCGAAGAAGACTACAGATACTCTGCAGCCGCGGACACAATCTACGGGTTTTCATCTTTTTCAACCCGTGATGCACATTTCGTAATCCATCGTTTTACAGCTACTGCGGATTAAGAAACCAACTCCTACGGACTCGAGCCCTAAGCCACCGTAAAGTCATTCTGTAGGTCAAAAGTTTTACTACCAACCATAATCCAAACACACACACACACACCATTTTTACTGTTCTGTTTGATAACCGATGAGCCCTTCGCTCTTGGAGGACGATAGTAAAATCTCATCACAATCGCGACACGGTGATGATTACATTTTACATAATGCGATCAGAATCCACGCGCGTAAATGCGTCTCGGATAGGTCGAGGAGTGGGGTTGGATTTCTGTGTGAGAACTTCGGTCGCATTGTTGGAAGATCTCAATCATAATAATTTATTGGTCAGATAGCACCAGACCAGGGATGTTTCATATTCAAATAGCTCATTACCCAGCAATGTGACCCCGCGTCCAGATGCTCACAAGATGACTTCTTCTATCCGGTTTACTTCATTACGCAAACGAACGGCGTATGGGCGTGTGTCTCTGCAAACGAGCACTCGGGTGCGGGTTGATTGCGCATGACATTTAGGAAAGAGCGGACCAAAAAAGCCTTCATCTTAACCTCGGGCTGGGTCTCGCAGAATCAAGGTCATACCGGCTGTGCAACCCGCCATTCAAAACGAGCGCACCCGTTTGCTCACCGCTTCTATACACAGCACGTGCACAAAATCCGCCCGCTAATTAGTCTAAGAACAGCCACGGAAGTGGGGTGAGCTGGTATGCAGACCTTCCCTCATTACAGCCAAAAGAAGAGCGCCGGCTGTAGTAATAGCAGCAGCAGTAGCAGCATCATCATAAACCCCGTACAATCGCGTGCTGAACATTGTGCTCCAGCGGTCGGAGATTGCGTGGCTTTCTTCTGGGTGCTCCCGCCATTCTTTGCTCGCGTGGTCGTCCGCTTCCACTTCCGGTGGTTGCTGGCGGATTTGCTTCTTCTAATGAGCATATCCGCCCGGCGCCCGGGAATCGATTTAAACGAAGACACACCCCTGTACCGTGCACCTTCTCACCCTCCCATTGATGAAGTGTTATGTGACGTTTCCACTCGGTGAAGGTCGTCATATCCGCAGGGGAAAAGACACACTAGGCATTTCGGGGGCGCATTGCAAATAACCTAGCGGTAGTGCCTCTAATTCTCTTCCTTCCCGTTTCGTGCACACACTCATGATCTGACAACGAGTGCGTTTTTGTTCGCAAGAATAACACGAGGGAAGAAAACACAGCCGCTGACTAGGTCACACAGCAAGATCCCGAAAAAATGGGAAAGACTAGACGCACAACTCCACCCTCTGTCCCAGACATGATGCTCACTAAACCGTCACAAAGCGTGGTGGACCTAGTTTCGGCCGAGCCGCGTCCCGGAGGGTTAACATACGCGAAAAACGAATCAAAACGATGAGAAGTGTAACATGCTGTGAAGCTCATGCGAAAATATAAACCGCACGCAACGGAGCCTGACAAATGAAAGAGTTCAGCAGCTCACATACCGACACCGCCGCCAGATGGGGGAAAGGGGAAAGGGTTGCGCACACAAGCTTCGGGGGTTTTTTCACATTATTTTTGACAATCGCCGCACGACGTACCTGGAATGAAAGAAGAAAGAGGAGAATATAAGTGGAACAGTTTTAAACAGTTAATATTTATTAAAAAGTATGAGGATGTTACCCAGGAACATCGGAAATAGTCCGAAAACTTGTAAGAAAAATTGATGCTCAATATTTAACAATATTTTTGATTACACCAACTGCAAACAGACCCACTTTTTGGATTATCGAGAAGAGCACAAATGTTGAACACTGACATCATCACTTTAATTGCTTCAGATCAACCCGCAATGCTGAGTTATAGTGAAGATGGCTTTAACCGAAATGTTTGTCCATAAACAGTGGATAATACGGGAATTTATTTTACCTCCGCTTGCCGACTTCTTCGCAAAAACGGACATCAGACTCCAATTTACGGGTTATCTTCTAAATGGCTTCCGTATTCAACATCACCAAAGTATTATGGCTTTCCACATGGATTGGCTTTCCAATGGCTACTGCGATGTTCTGGCAGAAATGTCACCGTGGTAATGTCAAAGATGTCTGCCACTGCCATTGAATTGGACGATGTCATGGGGACATAAACTCGTTCCAAATCTTGATTTCTGCTCCGCTACCACTAAATAGCAATTACCGAATTTGGTAACCTCATTCTACCGATAGTGAAACCCCGAAGAAACAAACTTTACAGCCACCCGGTTGCTCGCACCAACCATCCTCCTAAACGTTTCTATTTGACCAGCTGCGCTCAATTTAAAAATTAAACTATCTCAATCGATCATGAAAGTAAATTACGGTCACCTAAATAGACGAGGAAGTTCATACGAAAGGAAGTGTAAAATCTCATTTCTGGTTAGCTGTGTGTAGCTGAGCAAGATGTTCGAGATGTACCTGCTGCCACCCACACGATCGAGCAACAACAGTTCCAACCGATAAGGCAACATCAACTGCACTGTTGCCTTCATTTGCGTAGATGATAAAATTGGAACACTTTATGCATCTTGCATAGAGCTCGCTCATCGACGGGGTTGTTGTTACCGAAGCAGATTGTTCATCTCTCCACACAGCTTCATATACGCATGAGGTAAAGAGTTCAATTCACTTGTTGGATCTTCCACCCCGGACTTGAAACCATCTGCCCAGAGGTAGATGCAGCACGGTACACAGACGCTTCGATGCGAGCAGCAAGTGACCTGCTTTCGTTTGGTGTGCCGAAACTGCCCAAGGAAGAAGGGTGCGTATGTTCCTCTTGTATATGTTTTTTATGATTAATTTTTGTTCGGTCGGTTCATTTTGTATTTTCTCCTAGAGCGGGTAATAGAGAGAAGGCACCAGCAACAACAAAACACATTGGCACTCCTCTCTGCCCCATTCGGAACTGTTGTGTGTGCGCACACATTCGAATTGGCTTCAATTTATCGTACAAAGAGACGAAACAGAAAGAAAAAAAAGCTAAGACACAAACAACTCTTGCGAGCACAGTTCTTCCATAAACCTTCCCTCATGCAACGAAAGTGGTGAAAAGTATCGATCTCTTTCTACTTAAATTTCTTCTGTTTTGGTACTCCAGTCCATCAGAATTGATTCGCGTAATCAATCGAAAGACCATCCAAAGTGTGCGTCCGGGGTAGGTTTCTATTGTGTGTTTGCTCCAGCCCCGAGACACCCAAGCGAAAGAGGCGACGACGACGACGATGGCTTCGATCCTCTCCACTCCCAAAACAAAAAGTTCAAAGATCGAGGATGCTCTCTAAATGACAGCTAGACATCGATGCGATGGGATTGGGGAGGGCCCTGCCGCTCAGGCTAACTACCACTGCCACACGCTCCACAACAGTGCCTCCCGGGGATGACATTGAATGAAGGTCGCAGGAAGGAATAGGGAAGCGGGAGAAAACTGGCACCGTCATCACGATCACCAGCCGGCAGGCAGCCCTAACCGGCAGCTCATCTGTGGCCCAATTTCGTCATTGTTTCCAGTCGTGCGTGCTCGCGCACTGATCATGACCTTATTTTTACCCCCGACCCGAGAAAGCCATGGCCCTTTCCAGCGCCACCACGCACCAGGCTGGATGATGCTGTGCGAACTGTAGAGTTCAACGCGACGGGAAGCACCAGATTTGGGCAGTACTTTTTGTGGATGTGCTTGAACTTCACATAGCCCTGGCCAAACTGGGAGGCATATCTACCGCACCGGACCTAAATGATCGTGAGTTCTTGGAACTCCAGGTCCAAGGTGCGTTTAAAGCAGAGCCTATAAATCTCTGGCTTCCCCCTTTTCGGTGAACAACGTGCTAAATGTTATCCCGCCGTCATGCCTGCAAACCAAAAATTCCAGCACCATTTGCTAGCATGCGGTCTAAACATCATGAGAAGCTAACCAACAAGAAGAACCAGAGGAGGAGGGGAGTGTGGGGGATTGCCCACCACATCCAAAAGCGTAATAGGACCATCATAAAGGCAAAAGTTACACAAAACAAACAGCTAAAGCAGCATGAGCGTCATCTTCATCTTGATTGGCGCGCTGCGGCTCAGTTCCCGTTCCAGTCTGGACGCAGCTCATCGCGTGTGGAGCCATTTCAGACACCGGAGAAATGCACTGGGCCATGCAATTCCCGGAGAGACCCCGCGCACGGCACAACTATCAAAACATGCGCCATAAGCGGGAAAATGTGATTCCACGCGCGCGATACTTCCAGCGAACTGCGCCAAGACAAAGCGAAACCTCTTCCCCCAAGCTAACACAAATCTGAACCATTAAACATCAAAAACCCATGACCTCTCGCTCTCTCACTCTGTAGCATTCCCAACGGGTCTAAGTTTCACAAGGGAGCTCCGGCGAGTGGAACCGAGTGGAACCGCCGTAACCCTGTCTACGCCTTACTACGATCGCACCATGTCAAGAGTTAGGGAAAAACGATCGTTACCTCCAACTTTCCGTGGAGCTGTGTGTGATCTCCACAACACGACATTTCTGGAGCCGCTGGACCCGGTGTGTGCCTTATCTGATATCTCATTAGAACGCGACCCCGAAAGACGGCTCATAACAAACGGCAGTGCTGCTCTTGCCTACCCTGGACGACCACCGGTAACCATTGAGGATGCTACGAAAACGTCAAACGAGCAGTGTCATAAAGATGGCACAAACGGCCATTTTCCCCCGGTACAGCCACAGCAAGACAAACACAACCCAACCAAAGATAGGAACATTCCCATCTGCTATGCTGGGAAGTGCTGTGTGCAAGTGGTGTGAAGAACAGGAAAGAGAGAGAGAGAGAGAGAGAGAGAGAAATTCGCTTGCAAAAACGATAGTTCTCACGCCCCGGTGACAGACTGGGCGTTTAATGACCGATCCGGCAAAAGCCCTGAACGGCATTCCACGCCGGACCCGGCACATTGGGAAGAGGAAGCAAATGAACTGCTGACGGTCGTTAAAATGATACGAGCTTGATGTGTTTGGCTGGTGTGCTTGCTGAAGTCGTTAATAGTTCATGCATTCTAGTCCCTCCAAAAGACACACCACATTCGATCACGGAGCTCTCCAAACAAATGTAAGCCACTGAAAAGCGTTATCTTAATCATGGCGTAAAGAGCGTGCGCTGTTGAAATGATGTGCGAAAATTCGCAAATTCTGTTCACGTCACGGCCACGCCAGGAGTGCGGTGGTGCTCGGTTTATGTGAGGCGATCGTCGTTTCCCCCTCACCGGACCAGACCCGGCCTTGAGCATTGAGGTGATCATTCGCTTGAGAAGCTCCAGGGGCAATAAAAATGATTTTCGAGTTAACTACGCTTCAAACACACATACACCAATGCCTCGCGAATCTATGGGCCCGTTATGTAGATTTCCAAAGATCCAAACGTGCAATCAATGTTGATGGATAAATCCCGGTTTTGGGGGCAGAAGTTCTTACCGAGCGTAATGATGGTTTTTTTCCCCCGTTTCCATCCCGATTGCTTCTGGTGTACGGATCTGGTGCCCCTTGCAAATGGTTACATTCTTAAGCCTCGTTACACAATCATCTACGATCTGCAGTATCACTCCCACCTTCGCTGGCTACGACCGGTATCCAGGGAACGGTAACGGTGTCAAGTCTCCTAGCCGTATCCAAAACGACATCTTGTTAGTTCCACTACACTTACGCTCGCTTAACCTCACTTTATAGTACAGCCACCAACAAAACAGCCTGCTTCGATGGTCATAGAGCAGAAATGCGCTTGCTGCTCTTTGTGAGTCCCCCGGGTTAACCTACTTCCCCAGTCCTGGACGATATATTTTGACATTTCTGCTAGACTACCCCTGCCCTGGCCGTGGCTCACATAATAGACAACAAAACGGCTCGGGCTCAGCAAAATGAAACGCGCCCCTGTGTGTGTGTGTGTGTGCTTGTGTCCGCTCGATTAACATTACTGGTTGGAGCAGATGGTTGTTAAATTGCTGTAGTCCATTTTTTCCCTGCTGCTGCTGCTGCTGCTGCTGCTTCTGATGTTGCGTTGTGTGTGCCTCACAATTCAGGTGATGCCTTTTACCCGTGGTTCCTGTGTTCCAGGGGAAACGGGGCTTGCCGAAAACCGCAAAACGAAGCAAAAAATAAACTGCCAGTACACTTCAGCCACACAAGCCACAAGGCTTCCATCAAGCCTGTCCAGGTGACTGTCAGCCTCAGGTGGGGTGGTAAACGTTGAGTCACTGTATCGCTCGAGAAGGCCCACTGGACACCCGGACTCAGTCGATCTCACCACCACAAAATGCCAATACCTCACAGGTTCCCACCGTGCGCACTTTGTCCTCTTTTGCTTACTTTCTTTCAAGCGTCGCATGGGGCGCGCTGCTTAATAAACCGAACTGCCACCACCAACGCCGCCAACACCTTGAGCCGAGCGCGGTGAAGGTCATTCGAAAGCAGCAAATTGGTACGGAGCACCTCTGCCTGCTGTCCAAGAAACAGAAGCTACGGTTTGAGTAGGAAATGAAACATGAGTCCACGTCAGACTTCCAGGGTTCCACAGAGGCGGAACTTCAAACACGGTGAGGGTATATGGGGTGTCTAAGACAGGAAGGAAGCCTGTTGGAAGCTATCCAGAGGTGTGTAGGTAAATCTAAGCTGTGGATCGGAGATGTCAAACACAGAATCTTGTGACGTATCCCATAGCAACGCAACAACCATCAACACGTTTACGTTGGACAGCCCTGCTAGACACAGTACTCCCCTCTAGAAATCAACTACCGATCACCACTTGGAGGACTTCATTCATGTGGTTTATACGTACAGAAGCGTTACGCTACAGTTCAGAGACAGTTCCGCCACCACCAAGAAGGTGACCATGACGAAACAAGAACAGTACTGTGTGCTTTTCGGCATAGTTGTTGTATGTGCCACTGACCATTGGCTAGTAGAAGCAGTGATTCATACACACTTCCATCGTTGGTTTGCTTCGTTTCCATTCGCCCAAGCGCCTTCCTTATCGATGCAGGGCGTCCATTGTAAACGAAGCCCCCTTCACCCCCCGTTGGGACATAAACACATTCCACTAAGGACACCGAGCAGCAGTTTGACGTGATTGGAATATTGTGTTCTCAGTTCTTTCTTCGCTGCCGAATGTGCTAATGGAATGCAGTGTGCTTTACGGTCCAATTTGCACCCGGCACCCGCGCTCGGTACGGAAATGGTTAACGGTGCTTAGGGTGCCACTCATGAATGTTCTTAAGGTTTGCATGTCTGCTAGTGGAAACAAACCAACAAAACGCAAACACGTGCTGAAGAGAATCGATAAAGCTCCAACCATCCAAAAGTGAGTTTGGCGAAAGATCAATGACCCTCGTGCATAGCTGATTAGTTTTGGGTGGAGGTTGATTCTTCTTCTAAGGTGTGGTGTTTCTGGAGAGGAACGGGCCAGATGTGTAGTTTTTGGGGTGTGTTCTTGTGAGCTGTTTAGCATGATGTCGTCCACCAACTCTTGACCTACTTGTAAGATGTGTGGGTAGCGAGTGTGACTCACATACTAGAGCTGTGTCCACTTTTGCTAAGCATTTCTGTACATTATTCAATTTTTTTAAAGAAACCATAATTGCCTTCCATGATTTGTGTTGTGTAACAGCACTATACCATGTGAAAGCACTCTGCATATGCTGCATCTCATCATACACAGAAGAAAAAAAAAAGCATAATCTTCCGAAAACTATTATTGACACGTCTTTGTATGTCGTCCCATTTGTTGTTGTGCGCGCACGTTTTCAATCAATGTTTGTATTATGTTTACGCGCTCGCCGCGTTTGAAGGGAACGCTGAAAACCGAGATCAACAACTTTCGCATGTCCATCACTATCACTACTTCCCCCAACCCGACAAAAACAAAAAAAAACAAAAACAAAGAAGAGCTCTGCACAAACACAATAAGCTAAGCATCTTCGGAGAGTTGGTGGAGCTGGAGGTAAAAGTAAAAACGCCACATTTTCCCATCCGCAGTTTCCCTGGACTGGAAAGCAAATGGTCACCCCGCTTGTCATCCTCTTCATGGTTCGCAGTGCGCTTCGTTACACGATCGCTTGATCGATCGACGGCTCGACCATTCTAGTAATCGTCACCACCACCACCATCACCAATGGTTATGCAATTTTTCATTACCCTTTACAATAACACCGATGCACACCATCACCACCACCGTTCGATACAAATTTCTCATGGATATTCAGTGTAATTGAGATTAGTTTACAATCACCCTTGTCCCTTTGCTGCTGCTGCTATTTATATTTCCCTATCTGCTGGGGCAATAAGGCGTCAGACAAACGTCCCCGCCTGTAAACACTTTAAAACGCCCGTCCCTTCAATGCGCTGTGGCGCCCTTTTGCGTTCTCCAATACCGATTCAAACAGTCATTGAAAAGGGAAAACAATAAAGCGCCACGACAGGCGCACGACGCCGTTCACTCACCGAAAACACCGACGAACAGCCTCCTCCTCATCCGTCAAACAATCTGTCAAAACTGCTGTTCGGTGTGCAGGCAGCAGCGGCGCGCGCCGGGGAAGGTTGCTCATGACAACCATGGAAAGTGAAAATTAACGACAATGAGCACAGCCACAGCTCGCTTTGTTGGAGAGGTCTGTTGAGGTTGCCGTTTTTTTGTGATAGCATCGTACATCCTGAATGTGCGGCGCACGTCCTCCCACGGTCGGGCGGCATGATTCATTAGTTTTACTACCAACACTTTACCACCAAATCACCGGGAGGATGCACCACCATTCAGGACACACAATCCACAGCCCGAAAACAACTACTTTTTGAGCCGAAGGCGGTTTTCGAGTGTAAGCTTTGAAAGGTTGACTGCAGCAGAAAACCGCAACAAGCGTTATGGGGGTTTTCTTGTGGCTGTTATGATTGGTTTATGACACTAAAGTGGATGCTTCCTTCCATTTTGGCGCTCTTGGTGTTGTGTAATGCTCGGTCGGGATGTTTAGAAAAGCTCACCCCCCGAAGCTATACGGCTACGGTGGCCTTGAGCTCTAGAGGCAAAGGCGATGTTGGTACTGATGAAGAGATTAAACCCAACACAATGTATTCTGAAAAGGCACAAGCGCGCCGTAGAACGGTTAAGCGAGAAATAAATGAAGTGTCAACACATTAGCTTAAAGCTCTATGAAGTAGGGTGATCATTAGATCGATTAGGATACAGACTGCTATATGAGCATGCGACCCAGTTTCATATAACGATCGTTAAAATATTGAGATATTGAGATATTGCAAAACTCTAACAGATGGATCAGATGTTTTGAGAAACACACTAAACGTCCAAATTACATGGAAAGGAACTTTCTTCAAGACATGAAATAACTGTTACCAGAGCTGATGGTGACCTCAGTTCTACAGTTCTGCTTCCATAATTCTACCTTAAAATCACAAACCACACAGCTTTCTTCAACATTTAAAACAAACGATCTTCTCTTTCGAACTGTAACGTCCTCTGTAACATGCTTTGGCTCGCAATTAGTGCTTGAGTACCGTTCCTGTTGCACCAATTGCTGCATATTACCATCTATTTTGAACTCTTCTGCCTTCTCTCCCAACGGTACTAACTCGGCTGGACCAAGCAGCACCCACAGCTAGATTTTTAGTGAGTAATTGAATTGCTTACAATCAAACCACACACCAAACGGAATGGATATAAGCAAACAAACTGTATCTCCAAAAAACTGAAGCACTGTTAAACGTCATAAGCCAGAGAGCAAGCTTTCACTGAAAGCGGTAAGGTGAGATATGATGCTTTAAACGTTGTTACGGTTCCAGTTCAAGAAATAGAGTGTTAATTGAATTGAATTAAGATTTTGGGGCGTCGGACTGTGGAAGACTTCTTCAGCTGGAACAAACCATTCACTTCGCGAGGCAGCTACTGGCTTGAAAAAATGAATCAATCAAACAGGAACCGTGTTGTCTCCCGTTAGAACCTTGATGACACACTAAAGTAAGGATGATCATCTGTTTGCTGCTCACTGGGATGAATAAAAGATATCATCTTGCTAGACGGATGTGGATACGCGCACTGGATCTGACTCATCGAGCCGTAAAGGTAATTTGTTGACGAAAACCCCTTGCCACACATAAACAAAAACACCGTTGGGTTGAAATTCGATGCTTTATTTACGATGTAAAAGTTTGAAAAGATCTCTAACACTCTGTGCTTTGCATTTTGTATTGAGAGTCCAGAAGTGTCTCGACTGCTCGACAGAGGGGAGTCGACACAGCAGCAGTCGGCAATGCGAGAGAGTTCACACAAAGAGATCCATAACTCAATTACGGTAATGTGGGTACGGTCTTGGGGCTCGAGCGCGTGCACACCTTCTTCTTCGCACAGCTCGGGTCCTGCTGCAGTAATTTGAATGTAATTATTATTGATTATAATTATTACCCTCTATCGCTCTCTCTCACTCTTCCTTTAGCTCTGCTATTAAGCGCTAAATTCGCACCACCAATTACCACAACTCGCCCGGCTCGGCTCACCCGAGCCAACTCCAACTCAAACTGGGCGCCGCACCGGTTCAGAACGCGCCATCTCACCACCGGGATGACCCTGAGTACGGTTGTGTCCGAGCTGCTACTGCTGCTGTGTGTGCACTTGCAGACACACACACATACGCACACCCGCGATCGATCACGCCAAGTACGTCACGCCGGTGGAGTGATATTTGTATGCTACCGACAGGTTTATGATTAATTCTGTCTGCATCTGCGCCACTCAAGATCACGTTCGGCGCTTCCACGAGTGCAAAGATTAAACGTTTCATAAGATCTCTCCCTCTCTCTTAGAGACTACCACAAGAGTGGTGGTAGAGGTCTATCTTAGGGGGGTTTTAGTCGTAAGCAAAAACTGTCACATCACTCCGGCAACAATTATAAACGACCAATTTCTTCTTCCTCGCTTGAGGCCTTGGGACCGTACAAGAGTCTACCACCGCATAATATCGCTCGAACAAATTAAGGACACAGACACACGGTTGGTACATTCCAATGTAGAGCCCGTGTGGCTGCTGCTGTTACTACCAAGAAGCCCAATCCTAACGTCCAGACGCTCTCCGGTATACGTGATCGCAAAACCACACGTCCTAGTCGTCGTCTATTGCTATCGGCGCTGAGCATATGAGCGCACCATCGCATATGCACACCCTCAGGTTACCAGGAGATAGGTGACATGGCTCGCAGCTCCCCATGACGCCACGCGAGAGTGCTCCGTTAAGCCCGGCTACACCGCCCCGAACGTGTCTAAACGGGTTTCTCCTCCGCGTCTCCGCGACAGGCCTTAACCGGGGTACAGTTTAGCTTCTAATCTAATTTATTACGTTTCATTATTGGATTGCTGACGGTGGTGCTCGGAGGTGTCGGAGAGGACGTCTTTGCGAGGCAGTAGCGCACGTTTGGTGGTTACCTGAGCCAACTTGGGACGTGAGCACACTGTGCTCGCTGTATTAGCAGGCTTTCAGGGGCTTAGGTTCATTTTGCACTTTCGCACTGGATAACTCCCGACGGAGTCATTCTCCAACCGAAAGCGAACGCTCATTATCGCTCCTTCTCCTCCCCCGACACGCACTTATCGGGGGATGATCGGCGAGCATCCCACAAAAAAGGGAAAAATCAGTTCGTGGTCGATAATTTCTTTTGTGTCCTGGTGAAAAGAAAAGTCATCACTCTCACTACCCAACATGGCAGCCACCGTTTTACGAGCCTTTCCCCGTGCCTGTATAGCTCTCCTGGGAATTCTAATGGGCCGTAAAGTGGATTAGAAATCTCACTCTGCAAGTAGTGCTGCAAATGTGATCATTGGATGCGAAACTATTTGCAAAAACAGCAGCTGGACAGCAACGAAAACCGAACAGGAGCGAATTAAACATTATTTTACCTTTGGGAAGGGAGTACACGCAGCACGCAACTCTCGAACTATGGTGTTCCACCAGTTCCTTTTACGGTTTACACGGCAGACCGAACCACCACCAATCATGCCACAGCTGTCCCAAACATCGAAGGTCAAAAAAGAAACGATGACAGCGAGCGGAGACACAGAAGTGGAGCAGTCCGGGCCGTCCAAGAAATAAGCGTTTTCCGTACGCTTTGCAAATTCCTTTTCCAATGTGTGTCGTCGTGTGGAGAAGGGTTGCCCCCCCAGGGGGCAGTAAACGATAGTAAAAAAAATGGTTTTGCGACACAAAACCATACCGAAACAACAGCAACAAAAACAAAAACAAGGCCCCACGATCAACTCATCATCAAGTGCGTCGTGTGGGGTACACGCCATACACTTCACCCGCGTACCTTCAAAGTATCCAATTCCAGCGTGCCATACGCTGCTGGGCCCTGCCAGCTGAACCTCCGAAGAAGCCGACTTCATCGACGCGCTGTGGGGTGGTGGTGGTTGCAAACAAAAAGGCGCTGTATTGGGGTTAAGCAAAAACAAAAATTCCCACCCGATGTACGACTTAATTTACCTCATGTGGACGTTAGTAAACGAAAAAAACACACACACACTTGAGTAAAATATGATACCTTATTGGAGCTGGAAGGAAGAAACAAAACAGCCCCTGCGACCGAAAATGAGCCTTTGTTGATAAAGAGAATATTTACTTTGTGACGGTGCGCTGTGGCTTCATCATATTCCATTAATAAAAAAAACAACAACTGCCACCATAAGGCTCACATTCCTTCAAACCTGTTTCCACTATTAAGCCCGGTGCTTCCGTGCTGATGATCTGCTGCGCCCGCTTAACCAGCGCTTAACGCAGCCAGGCGCGGGCGCACACGCAGATCCGGACGCCGCGAGAAGAAGTCATTGCACTCACGCGTGCAATAACAAACAGATAAATTCCACCAAACCGAACCGAAGCCAAAGTGATGTAATTCACTGTCAAACTGGAGCACCTTTAAGAGCATTGTTTATAAAGGGTTGTGGCCAAGCTTTTGGTGTCGGTGCGTACCAACTGCTGTGCCGCGTGCTCCATATACGAAAGGTCGGTGTCGCCGGTTACGGTCGCGTTCCGGCGGATGTAGGCGGAGAATTTCGAGAATATATGTATACGCATACACACAGTACAAAATGGGTTAAAAACTGCAGCTGATGCTGGTTAACGGTGACAGTTTAACTGTTATTCTTTCCCCTTCCCTTCGGCACATTGCACAGCAGGATATGTCGTCTCTCGGCTGCGGATGAGAGGCGGCGGATTTGGGCACGGGCAAAATCGTTCTGACATTTCCTTCTTAGCTGCACACCACCAGCGCAGCGGGGCGTAATCTAAACAAATTGCAACCCGTATCACAAAGCAACGGGAGCTAACGCATAAACAACAGTCACACACGCACACACCAAAAAAGCTCCTTGAAGATCCTGCACAAAGCACAGGGAAGCAAAGATAAGCAAAACAAACAAAATGGCAAAAAAACGGAAAGCTGCTTAAGGATTAAGGCTGCTACCTAAGAGTGGCGCGGCAAAGTGCCATTCTTTTGCGCCAAGTTTCGTTTCAATGGATCCGTGCTGCCGGGCCCGTCTTGAACGTCTTTGTTGGAGAGTTGTTCTACCGGGAGTTGTTCCTTCCGCAGAAACCCACGCAGAACAGTTTCTGTTCTTTATTGTTTCAAAGTCTTTCTAATCCCGCTAGACGTCAACGCTGCTCGGAGGTGGTCCCGGTAAGTTCATCGCGCGAAACAATTGAACTCCAAAAGCCATCAAGATCCGGGACCGAGGTGGACTTTGGGCAGCTTGTCCGAGCGCTTCATTTATCTTGCGATACTGGACACTTCAGACACAGTCACACACACACAGACATCATCTGAGCTCGAACGAACCAACTCCCTCCCTTCAAGAGAAGGAAAAGGTTGTTTATGTCCCGTTGGAATATATCCCCCCGTCGCACAACGGAATAGCGGGGATTCGCACACGACGCACCGAAACAGAAACACTTTATCATCCCGCATAGTTTTGTGAGCACACTTTGTAAGGCACTCGGGGTCCGTCGGGGGAATTCTTGCACCCCGACGGTTGTAGCCGTTTGAAACTGACCCTTGCCGCCGCGAGAGGTGATCTTTGGAGAAGTGGCGAAGCAAGAGACAAGTGCCACGAGTGTCACTGACCTGACCTCCACCAACTGGCACCACCAGTGTGTGTAGGTCTTGGACATTCTTGGCATGCTCGCGCTCATCACAAACATTGCGCACGCCCGTCCACCATTATTCTAGCTCCAGAGGGCTTGCAAGTTCTACAGCAACACGGCGCAGGCAGTACATTCTTCACCCGATGCATCGCCGAGCAAATAACTGCACTTCATCTAATGTCTCATTGAAATCGTTTATCAATTCCCGATACTGCAAAAAAAACACGAACGGCTTTATCGCCTTGCGCGTCTGGGTGTCGCGCTGGTACGTACCCCCGGGCCTATCTGCGAAAGTGTAGATAATTGTGAGCAGCCTATCGAGCAGCAGATGAGCAGACCCATAGAACCGACATGATCTTCTAGCAGTGTCACCGCTACATAAACTAACCTAACTGGACAGTTGAACAAGAGCCCGGCAGCAGCTCTGGCCCCGCGTGTGGACAGGGTGCCAAGACAGGGGACAGACAGAGGGACACAACAGTGCTAAAAGACGCGGCGGAGCAGAGCCCGCGCTAACAAGCATCCAGCACGAGAGACGAACGCTGGACCGGGGTCTCCTTTCTTTGTTGCCTGCTTCGATCTCCAAACCAACAAGAACGGACATTGCAAAACGGGCGTTGAGGACGACAACTAGCATCGTGTCCAACGTCAACGGCGTTTCCCCGCACGCTTCCCCAAGCTCCGCGCGCGCACAACGAAACCCAGACGCGACGCGCTGCGAATTATTGTTGCCATTACTGTTCCACAACATTCGCACCGTCGTCGTGGACCCTGGACAAGGGGAGACAGTCTTCTCGCTGTATCTTATTCGTGTTGCCCACCGGAGAAAGAGAGAGAGAGAGAGCGAGCGAACCGCAGTAGAAGCGCAGGAAGGTGGGAAGAGCTATCGTTCCGTTCGCTTCTTGTGGGCAACATAAAATATTGATCTTTGATGTTGTAGCTATTCATCCGAACCAACATGCCAGCGTTACAACTGGCTGGCTATGGCGGAGCCTAGCCACCTTCGTCCACCGCGTGCCCGTTTGACAGGAACCTTCAATCGCGGAGGTCCACGCTTTCAATGGACCGCTGTCGCTGGATACCTCTCTCACACACATCTATACACATATTTATGATAGCTTGTAGCAATGTTTGCAGAACTAGACAATGGCGCACACACACGGCGGCCCCGGAGCCGAGTAGGAAGAACAAATCTGTGCCTATTCTTCTTCTCCTTCTTCTTGTGCGTCCCCATTCCCGGCGACGGCGAGTGACCTCTTCCGTCCCGACGAGCTTGATCTTCGGCACACCGCCCTAAAGCGGTGGTTTTGGAGTACGGGGTTTCTCTCGCGGGTTGATTTCTTAGTCGTGACCCAAGTTATTTGTAGAAAGTAGGAAAGTTAGCTAGAATGCAATAATATTTACGCCCTGATACAAAAGATCTTGAGGTGAAACAGAAGAGGAGAGCTATTTTTGAACTCAATAAGAGTTCATGATAATTCCTCACAGCTCCACTGATTACGTCTCATTATACAGACGCCATTGATACTCCTGTCCTACATCGAAACCTCACTCACACTAGACAAATTACATCTGCTCAGGTCATTGAGTTGAAATAATTCAAATCAAATTGATTCGCATCTCACCTTCTCCACTCTCCAAATCTAGTGATAATATCTCCACCAACGCCACACCCGATGTGATCTGTATCTACTACCCGGATTGAGCAATCAGCCCCCGCTGGAAGGAAATCAAACATTTCCTGCTAACCTATTTTGCGCAACAACTTGCATCAGCGCGGCTTCCGGTTGGAAGTTTGAAGCGTTTCGAGCGTTCGGCGAGAAACAGCTCAAGCAACCCCCGAAAAGACCCAATAGCCTAACGAAATAATTGGATTAAAACGTAATTCACTCCGACACATCCGGTGCCAGGCGGTATGGGAGATATGGCGCCTGGGAGATCAACCTTTTGGTGCATTGAAACACTATCGGATGTGGCTAGTTTTGGTTCGTCTGATGGGGATGAGTTTGATAGACACAGCGGTTTATAGAAACATAAAGCTGTACCCGAGGAGAAGATTATGTTATTTGGATGTTAAGTTGGAGGGGGAGCGTTGGATGATAGAACTGTTTAATACACACTTTCAGTGCTATTACTTCATCCACCACAAAAACCGAACCATTAAACCAAACGGAAGGAAGTCATATTCGGTGTAGAAACTCCACCCAACGCGTTAAGAAACCTACCACGATAATATTATACTTGCTCTGCGGACTCTCCCACCATCCACTCCAACTGCTCCAACTCGGCGACGACCTCAACGAAACTCCAGCGAAATAAAAGTGGGTGCCGAAAACAATGCCCAGCCCAGCCAAAAACCAACAATAAGTTCGATCTACAGTTACAGGCCCCATGGTCGCCCGTGTTCTTTCCCTAATGATAGGGAATGCGTGGAACGTGTCGGAGCCTAGAAACTGGGTTGGAGCTCAGAGGTCACCACGAAAGGAAACTCCGAAACCAATCTACTCAAAAGCCACGACCAAAAAAAAACGGCAACTGCCACCTTCGCCTGTCCGTTGTGCTTCTGCGTAGCGTGTCCTCTCATAACGTGCCATTTGGTAACACACAGCCAGACGCACAAGCTGAACCACTCCACACGGCCAGCAACAAAAAACATAAACCTGACCTGCCCTTCCGTCAAGCCCGTCAATCTTACATCTTGCAGAAGGGGAAACAACAACAAAAAATACGACACACCATGTCCGCCTGGTCCAAATCTGATAACAGAAGAAGCAGAGCAACGATTTCGCAAACTCCAACTCCAACTCCAAGAGTTCCCGTTTTTTTGTTTGGTTGGAGTTGGAGAAAGAGAGCATACACACGAGCGAGTGATGAATCGATATACAAAGCGGGAGGTGCCATTGCACGACGAAAGCCACCCCAGAAGCGGTAGACTCTGCGGTGGAGATAGAAAGAACCACGAAGTTCTTTCTATTTCTCATTAGTTCCCCTCGCACATCATTCCAGCATCGTGGAACCGTTTTATCGATGCAAAAGTTAGACCCCATCCTCCAACCCCGAACGAACGAAACAGTCCGGGCAATCCTCGCCTATCATCTGAGAAGATCAACAAGGGCCTCGTGGACGGAACGGCCCCAAAGCCACATCGTCGTCTTTGCCCAGAGTGGGCCCAGAGCGGGTATGCCTCGTAATGGTCGGCCGGGAAAATAGAGATGAAATCCAGCCGATATGCAAATGAGATTAAGATAAAGGTCAACCCTTCAAAACCCGAAGGCAGCAGCAGCAGCAAAAGGATCATCATGGCAGGTGGCAGTAAAACGGGCTTCTTTAAGGGCTTTGGCTTTAGAAAGATGATGGAACAGACATGTGTTCTGGGTCCGCGCGACTTCACATCGCGTCAGTAATAGTGCTTCAATCTCTTACAAGCGGGGAGCACGCAAAAGGGGGAATTAGATCGCACTGCCACGGGTAGCCCTCCCGATCGATAGGAAAAGCTGCAGCTCTGCCAGAGAATAGAAGATCCCACGAAAGAACCTGCGGCCTGTCTGCTTCAATATGCCTTCATCTCCACGGGCCGCTGCACACATTCTGCATCCCGGCCGATCGTACAGGTGCGATTGTCTGCAACACTCTCCCGTGCAACACACCACACGTGCCCGCGTCCACTCTGATGGCAGAATCTGATCCTCCACACGGCGGCCTGACCACACCTCCTCCGAGGGTGAGCGTCTGAGCTGAAGCGAGTGAGCCACGTCGTAGCCGGGGCTTGCGATAAGCGCGCCTGGCGGTTGCGGCCGTTGTTAATCACTTCATTTACCATTTCTGCCATGTTTCTGTTTAACCCCTTCGGGGTGGTTTAGAGGCTGCTGCAGTGCAATCAGTGAAGCGTGATCGATTCATCCACGTCCCCAGATACAACCACCACCCCCCACGTGAGACTCACGGTCAAGGGTTTTTTTATTTCTCTTTCCTTACCTTTGCAAAACGAACCCGCGCTGGGCATGTTTTCGAGGCTTCATTTCAGCAACTGCGAACTGGCGGGAAAGATCGCAGATAGCGTCAACCGGAAGGAACGTAGGGCTCAAAGGGGGAAGACGAGTTTAATAGATTCATCCTGTTCTGCTCACAAAAGCCGGATCGGATAAGGTGCCCGATCCGTATCGAAAAGGCATCGTCCGCGTAAACCAAAACCGTTCGCCGATCAACTTGGCTAGAACCTTAATGTGAACATACAAAACACAACCCTTCTTCAAACATGATCGGTTGAATTAATTCTATTCCGAAATGAATTTCCTCCGGAGCACACTATCACGCTGGTCGCGATCTACAGCGATCCTTCTCCCATCGGTTGAATTTATGTTAACCGCATCGAAAGGAACTTTTACGCAATCAAAAGGGAACACACTTCATCATACCTCTCGTACTCAAACGCCACAGATGTGCGCGTTGATAGATAGAGAGAAGACAGCCTTCAGGTTCGGGACGGGACAGAAGTGTGAAGAAAAAACGCTATCGTAGTATCCAATCGCACAGAGAAGAATCAAAAATAAATAGAAAACCTACACACACGAAGCAACCTGCGGATCAGTATTCTTTTCGAGAGGCATCTTGCTACGTCTGCATTCCCAAACCTAGAGCAGACCCTTCGTCCACCTTCACAACCGGGTTGGGAAAGAATTTTGCTCCGTCATGCCGAAAAAGAGGTTCTCCTGCACGGAGGATGCAGTTCCCGCAGAACAGTTCCATTAGAATCGACCGTGAGGCAGCACAATTCTCTGCAGCACGGGAAGAGACAAAATTCAAACACACACACACACACACATAGACTTCAAACCGGCCGTTGTCTTGGTGGAGTTTCTACTCTGATTCGGTCGAAAGGTTCAGTGTTGCTTGCTTCTAATTTTGATAATAAAGTTTTACTCGCACATTTCCTCCACGGATGCCGGATTGAGCGGCGTGAAACAGTGGCTCGTTGTTGCCCTGTGTCCGTTAGAAATTGAAAGGATTGAGCCGTGAGAAACGGTTGCGCCAGGAATTAGGCTGGCAATTAGTGGGAATTTCTAGTTTTTTTTTTCTGAAGGGTTTCGGGGGTTTGCTTCGGTGCAAAGGATAAGAGGCAGGCAGACTTTAATAAGGATTTAATTCGCTCCCTCCCCAAGTCAAGTCTTCATTTAGTTCTTTCGAAGAACAAAACAACAACTAGCAGTTTAAAAAAGAGTCTCCTGCTTCCTGTGTTTTCCGAAATCGCTCAAGCGAACTTCTGCAAGCAAAAGACTTCAACCAGGAGAGCGGCGACGAACCCCACTGGGCGTCTGGGAAGCAAGAAGCGGAACACACACACACACAGGATGACGGTAGAATAAGGTGTAGACAGGAGGCCCTAGCAGCAGCAGCAGCAGCAGCAGCAACAGCAGAAGGAGTTCAATGACTCGTGCAACATTCGCCATTCGGAGCGATCGGTCGCTCTCGCTCGGTTGGCGAAAAAAAAAACAACACTCGCTTCCCCAACCGCTTGCAAAGTTCTGTGTGTGCGCGCGCGCTCGCTGCACGAATTATTATCCCCGTTTCCGACGTTCCAACAAGCTCTCCCGACTGCTTGCGCAAAGGGGAAGATTCGAGTTTTTGCTTTCAAGTCCAAGGAAAAATGCTCTACTGCAAAACGGGTGGAAATGGGGGATCAAGAAGCAGTAGAATGGGCATGGCAGGTTGGTGTGGTAACGAAATTGCGAAAAAGGAGAACGATTTTAGCCCGCGACGGACCGGGTTTCTCACATCTCCCGCAGTTTCAGCCGCACCGAGTTTTGCCACCAAAAACGGCGTCCGAGAGTAAGCGTCAGTGTGTGTGCAAGTGTGCGCCGTGCAGAGCCGTGAACTTGTTTTCGTTTGCCTGATCACTTTCGCGTGCTTTTCGATTTATGGTAGCGACAGTAAAAAATGTGTTTGCTAAACATGATTATGATGATGACTAGAATAACGGGCTACAAGTGTAGAATTTAGGAAGCAAACTATGTGTGGCTAGACTGGAAACGCGAGAACCTTCTTCCAACAAGAAACAACGAACCTGATTTGTGTAAACCAAGTCGCGACATCTTGGAATGAAGTAATCGGAGAACGAAAAGACACACACATACGTGCAAAAAAAAACTGCCCGCCAAAAGCGTCCGCTTCCTTCCATTACATTGTTGCGAAAAATACAGCGGCAAATACAGCGAACGATGATTGAACAGCGTCCAGAGCCTGTCCAATGTGCCTTT
Source organism: Anopheles gambiae (assembly GCF_943734735.2). Lineage (NCBI taxonomy): Eukaryota > Metazoa > Arthropoda > Insecta > Diptera > Culicidae > Anopheles > Anopheles gambiae. The sequence goes on along the minus strand of NC_064602.1, from coordinate 7,580,019 downwards.
GATGGCGATATCTCACGATCATGATGACGTTGTGACTCTTCATTGCTCTGATTTATTATTCTTATGCGGGGCGCGCTGCTATTATTTATGAAAAGGACTGGGGCAACGCTTTTTTTGCCGTCGATGAAGAAGCTTAAATTATGCTCAGGGAAAGAATAGAATGAAATGAGAGTCAGAGAGACCAGAGGAAATGTACGACCTTGAGGATGATACTCTTTGATGGTTGTGCAAGTGTAATGAGATCGTGATGATGCAACAGTATGAGTGTAATTATACGGAAAGAGTGTAATAAAAAGTGGTTTTATTTATGCAGGAACATCACCAGAGATCATCTTTCATCCTTTTACATCAACCAAACAAACATTCAGATCTTTTTAGATGGAGGTGGCGTTCTCACATAATTCTGCCCAAAAACAAGTAACATTCTTGTATCACATCGCTTCCGTCCTCTGTTTTGACTAGATAATTCAGACAAAACAGTAGATGTCCCTTTGCTGATAGGCAACTACTCACGGGGAAGTGTTGAGCTTTTTATCGTCTCATAACCATCATAACTCTCAAGCCTGCTCCGCCCTAAATGAGTTCCTGCGAATTATTTAAATGCCTAGAACCCAACCCTTAATCGACACGATCAACGCGCGATGATCAAGCAGCGTCGATGATCGCGAGAACTTCGCAAGAACTCATTAACCTTACCAGTATCCTCGTCCAAAAACACCCGATCAGAGCTAAAACTAACTAATTCGCAATCCCTAAAACTTGGTCGATTGGTCGGTTGACTGAATCTGTATTTGTGTGCTGTCGTTGCCACATTCTTGACATCCAACCTGGATGTGCGCGGAGCGGCACACTGAACCGGTTCGTCCGAGCGGGACACGCCACTCTTTAACACAACTCAACCCAAAAGAACCACACACTTGTGAAGCACATTTCGTTCCATTTCCTAATGTATTTCATCTCCCGTCGTCCACAGGGCAGTGTGACTGCGTTCCCGTCGCCTTCAGTTTTGTTTGCCATCTATTTTGTTTCAGGGGTCCTTGTTTTTTACTTCGATTCTGGGGAAGTTTGTCTAGCGAGCTAATTTATTCAACTAGATTTCTGTAGCCAACAGGAGGGGGGGAAAAACATATCAAACCCTCTATCTAATGCTAATTGATTGCTAGATTAAACCGAGGCACCCGCAGACACCAGCGAGAGAGAGAGAGGAAAGCGCTTTTTGGGAAGGGAAACCAGCCTTCACGAATTGGCAATGCGCCGTCGACTACGGGCGTCGACTCACACACAAGCTTTCTCAACACTATCTTGATTCTGATACGGATTTTGTAAGACCCCATATTCTTGCCCCGATAAGTGTTGTCCGGTTGGTAGTTCAACGCGGTACTTCGTGACACTAATCTGCATACTGCACACATTGGTCCCTGTATGCTACGTATGCTTTCCTACCCCGACGATCAATGATCTCCCCTGGAGATCGTATGCCTGGTTTGCCTTCGAATTGATTTATCGAAAACGACGCGAAGAAGCCCAAAAGCCTGTTTTTGTTTTGTTTTGCTTTTTTTCGTTCGTTCGTGGTTCGTTCTCGTCTTCTTCAACGCTGTCGTCTGTCCAGAGCATATCTTGTCATCTTTCTCGTACGGAAATAAATCAACAACACATCAATATACACTATCCAATTCCATCTTGTGTATCCACAAGCGTCGGAGCACAAGCGTCGTCGTGGGCAAGATCTTCCGGATAAGGCTGATGGAATATTTTGTTACCATAACTTTAAATCGTTGTCCCAGGAAGTTGAGAACTATGTAGATGGTGTAGAAGTGAGTGTAGTATGAGTGACACCAGACCTTCCCCCTCCTTCAAGCAGTGCTTACCGAAACAATCCATTTTTAATCGAAAACACATTTAAAATCATTGAACTCAACTCCGCACGCCCGTTTAGATAGAGTCTCCGGCTAATGGATCTCCCTCTGTTTCATCACCTCCATAAATCACACCCCACAACCAGGTGCACATCAACACCTTTCTCGCGATTAACCCCTTTCTGTGCTTCTGTGCAGGGTGGCCACCCTTTGCCTGCTCGCATGTCCCGGAGGAGCTGGCGAAAACCGATTGTTTAAGTGCTTCCAGGAGATTACACGACAAACCAACTAACTCCAATCGCAGCGGTAGTACTCGGAGCGGTTCGTTCGTAGGACCAACATAAGCCCCAGGAAGGGGGAGAACGGGTGACATAAAACGATCCCGAGATCCCGTTATGCGCGCAACCACACCATTCGCCATTTAGTCACCCGGCCGCCCGCCCGGAGTTCTTATCGCGGACGGTCGGGGGCTCGGTGCTCACTTAAGCTCACCCGCAAAACCCGGCGCTGCTCGATTAGGTCAACGCGCGTTCCGTATCGCATCCTTTTACGCAAAGGTAGCCCTTCCTTTCCTTCCCTTCTCTGGCAAGACGTGCCACACTGCCGCATCACACACACACGCCTACGCCGAAATCCTTCCGGGATTATCGAACCGGTTTGCCCCGGGTCGCTTTCCAAACGCAGGGAGAGAGAGACACTGCAGTCGGTGCCTGAAAGAGAGACTTTTCACGCGACACAAGGCTCATGCCGCCTTTATCTGCGAAGACATTAGCGAACCCTTCAAAACGGATAGCTTCCTATCCGAGCTTTTGCTTACATTTTGCTACAAAATAGCCTGCCAGCCGGGATCTTTCCATACCCGCGCTCTGCATTCCACGAGTGTATGTGTGTGTGTGTTGAGCAGTATTCCATCTTCCGAGATAAGTTCAAACCTTCAACAGATCTCCTGATCATTCAAAACCCGGCTTCGTCGCTCCGCTTTTTGCGCGCAAATGTTCTTTCAATGTTTCCATCTAGATTGCTATCTCTGGGGAGGGAGCCAACTCCACATAGTGCAACTCGCAGGCAAGCTTAAAAATAGCACTCGCGCGATCCTCACCCTCACCCGCCGCTGATTTGAGGTCTCGGTTCGATCGGGATAAGATAAGCTGGAGCTAAATTTACACCTTGTCGTGTGTTGCATTGTACATTTGCATTCTTGAAAGGACTTGCGATCGGATGTGGATGGGGGGTAGGTGTTTAGCAAACGCCCTATCTACCACTAACCAGATCTGCCGATGTGTATCCCGCGCGAACAATTTACCCGGGGGATTGGTTCAAGGTTAGCAAATAGAAAAGGCGTAGAGATTGCTTTAGATCGAGCGAGATTCCAGTTGGGCTTTTAGCAGAAGGAAACGAAACGTCCAAGAGTTGAAGTTGTGGTGTTGTTATCTTGTTCTGTTAGCAATTAATTCGCTAATACTTCCTGCTTCTAAAGTACATGTCACAAATCCAATGTTTGTTTTCTATCTATTTACTAGTTCTATGGTTTCATTATTAAATTTTGCTTATTGCTCTTTATCAAATCAGTGTTTGTTCTTTTTTTATTTATTTATTTGCTTTATTTTTTATTTTTTACTCTTTTTCAGCTTGTTTTTATTCATTCTGTTTTTTTTGTAATCGTTAATTGTTTTATTCTTTATTAATTGTTGTTAATACTTTCACTTTTTTGTTATATTTAACAGTTTATGTTCTTAGTTTATATTACTATTCTCTTTAACTTTAACTTTTAACTACTTTTACATGTTTTCTAGTTTTCAATGCTTACTTACAAATGATTGTTTTCAGTTAGCAATATTTTATGTCATAAACAAGATCCTAGATAATCTTTTATTTAAATTCACGACTCAATGAAATCAGTTTAAAAAGATCGTTTTAATATTGACCATCCACCACATCCGAGGACACACCTTCACGATAACATCTCACACCTGTATGACTCAACCAGCGTACGAACGAGCGAACGAACGAAAGGATCTATTTCTGTATGCACATTAAAATTAGCGCTAACCTTAAATCCGATCGCTTCGCACTTAATCACTGTCCGACACATCCGGTGTGTGTGGTGTGGCGCCGTGTGGATTCAGGCCCTCCCCTTGAGGTGTGCCGCCGTTGCTTACAAATCACTCTCAAAGCCCAATCATCGGATATGTTACATTTGTTGGGTGTGCGCGATATGCTCAGAACTGCCCCGAAATGTAACCTTCAAGAAGCTCGTCGTAGTAGCAGTGAAGGGAAGGAGGATGTGAGAGCATGGGGAAGACACACACGAGCAGCACGAGCCCGGAAACGGAAGCACACAACACACTCGGCTAGAGCTTTTCATGATCCTCGAGTTTTGTTAACTCGTTTCGCCCTTCTCTCCGCGCACACGCTTAAAAGCAAACAGTGTTATCGGTTAAAAGCGCACATACCTGTAGCGCCGCATCCGGATACGGCCGACGGTGGTAGGACACGGTTGAGGCGACGGTGTCGATGACCGCGGTAGCTGTTACCGTGGAGCCCGTGGTTGATGCTGCTGCCGCTGCTGCTGTGCCGACTGCAGGTGCCGCCGCTGCCACCCCGCTGGGGGTCGTGGAAGACGGTGCAGCAGACGGTGGTGATGCCGCAGCATTCGCGATAAGCCGCATGCTGGCTCGCTTCAGATTGTTCGCACTATTGTTACCGGCCGCGTTGCCGTTATTATTGCTGACGGTGTTGTTGGGTGCTGCTGCGGTGATCGTCGTGTTGCTGTTGCTGCTGCCCGAACTCTCACCGGGCGGCCCGGACGGGGACGAAGGCGCTGGTGGTACGACACTAGCCCCACCGACGCCAGCCCCAGTGCTGCTGGCGTATCGTGCCGTCGTGGTCGTCGCCAGCTCCATTGTGCTGTCGCCAATAGACATCCCCCACTGAGCGCACTCACACACACACACACCCGCAAGACGCACACACTCACTCACTCACCAGCGATTGTACGACGAAAGGCACCAGGAAAGTGTGCACTGTTGCTTGTTGGCATCGGCCACCAAAAATTTGTGAAACAATTAAACTAAAACACTAAAAAACACTACACACACATACACATTGCCATGTAGTGTTACATGTTTCAACAGTAGTAGTAGTAGAAGTAGTAATGCTCTCAACCTACAACAACGCGCGGATGCGTTTTCCGTTCGACACCATCAGCTGCACATCCACGCACACACGCACGCTCGCACACGAACAGAGAGTGTTTTTCCTTTTTTTTTACGCACATGAGAAAAAGAGAAAATAAGATACAATTTTTCACCAAAAACCCCAACCCAAAATTTTCCCTCCCACTTTGAATTCAAATTAAACCACCCCCGCACAATCACACTCAAACACACTTGCGCCCGCTACACAAGGCGGCCTCTTTCTTATGCTTCCATCATCATCATCATCAACACAATCATCATCTTCTTCACCTACTCATCATCATCGTGCACTGTTGTTGTGTTTCACTTTTGACCTGCTGCTGCCGTTGGTCTTGTGTTTTCACTGAGCTGCTTGGTTTTTCTATGCAATTTTCCCAATCCCAAAAAAAACACAGAAAACAACAACAGAAACTCGCATCTCGCAATAGCGGATTATACACCTTCCTCTTCTTCTTCTTTTCTTCCACGCACTGACACGCAGGGAGGAGAGCTTACCACCCCCTTCACCGTTCAGTCGCAGTCGCACTTGATTTTTGTGTTATCTATTTTTTTCTATTTCTTCCCTGCGCTCTCCTCCGGTTGGCACTCCTGCGGTTCACACTATGCGGAGGGCGGGAAATTTTGCTCGGGAAAATCACCCGAGGAGCGCAAACTTGGCAAAGTAGTAGTAGTAGTAGTAGTAGTTCACAACAATGGAGATGCACCGTCGGTTGCAATAGACGTTTGCGTTTTGCGCTGGGTGAACTGGAAAACAAAAATGCAATTGAAAAGCAAAAGATTAGAAAACATCACAAAGACTTGGTGGAGAAAAAAAGGGTTGGTGCCGGGGGGAAGAGAGGCAACAACATGCGTTAAAATGGGGGTGGGGGAGGGAGCGAATGGTAGGGAGATAATAGGGTCGCCGGCTTTTTCGATGACAATGCTCAGCCTCATCTTGTAAAGTGAAAAAGCAAGAGCAAGAAGCACACAGCACACGTCGGAGAGGAGAAATCTCTTTTCATGCTACTATCAATGACCTTTTCTCATTTGCATTAAATGAAGGAATGTTAGCTATAAACTTATTGCAAAAGAAACGGAAAGTTTGACTGTAAATGGAAAAGAAAATGACAGTAACAGTGGCACTGAGTGAAGATAATGTTACAACCAGTTGCTCAAATTATGTATCAAATAAAGGATCAAAAGGTGAAGTCTAAAAAGAAGGCTAATTTCCTACTGAAAATATCAGTATCACAACGAGGAAATCACTTGTATTCCGCTCATGTTAAATACATTCATTCATTTTTATATTTATTAAGCTCTAATCCATAGCCTTAGTTGATCGAAATCATTGAAAATGATCACTAGCTCCTTCACGATCGATCCAGTCAGCAAACATTTAGCGCACATTAGCCTTTATAGATGCGATTTTGTGTGTGTATTATCCCTCTCTATCATTTTCACAAAATAATTTCTGTTTCGTTTGATTCGGCTGTGTCTGTGTGTGTGAAACCATTTTGCATCAAACTGTCAAAATTTGATTGTACAACATTAGATGCGCCATTAAAATGCGATAAAAAAGCTCAAATACCCCGGAAACAATTCGTTCGACCCGCCGGTGAAACACCATACCATCCACCCCACAACCCCACCGGCGGTGGTATCAATATCGACGGCATATCGAGAGCACTTTCCAAATCAACCGCCTATTTGCACCCAGTGAGGAGTTCAAAAACTAGGGGAAAAACACACACACATACACACGTCGAAAGAAAATTTCCACACACAGAAAAACACACTTGATCGGTGGAAAATTAGTTCGGTAATCGATGTATGTGTGTGTGTGTGCTCGCACCTCCGGTATAAATGCTGGCTGGCTGGTCGCACCGATATCCGGGCCTTCCCACCGCCAAAGCAAAAACAGCGCGGCGCTTGCTTCGCCATTCCCCACAACCGATTTCACAACCTCTTTGGCCGGCCTTTGACCGCGCACAAGAAATGAATTTTTCGGGCCGGCACAAAAGCTTTTAAGCTCAAGCTGGTGTGTGTGGTGGATCAATAATAATTGCGTGCTGGGGGCCACGGTGAGTAATGAGGGGAAACCCATCGTGTGCGGGAACACACCATCGCACTTTTCTGGTGTCCATTAGACACCTGTGTGTACGTGAGCGCCAGCAGAAAAAAGCACCGAAAAACAATCACACGAAACCAATATGATAACAACGAAACGAAAAAAAAGTGCTGTATAGGAACGCGCCCGCTCCATACGCACAAAATACCAACTGGCCACTTTTATGGAAATTGATACCATCCTCCCTCCTGGCTCCACTTCTTTTCCACCGGGGAGTACCTTCCCTTGCCAGCAGTGTACGCTTTTTGCATGTTTTATCCTTTTTTCTGCGTGTGTATGTTGTGCAGTACACCACCTTTGTTTCGGGTTTGGAATGCCAGCCAGAAATATGCTTCAACGATCGTGCCGAGCCGGTTCGAGTAATCGATCGGTTCGCGGTGGTAATAATTATGTATGAAAAAAGAGCAATTCCTGTTTTTTTTGTATCGCACAACCAAATTCACATGTGTTTTTTCGATCAAAAATGATTTTAGATTCAAATTAATAGTTTTTTCTGCATAAAAATGCATTTAGCTTATTTGTTGTGAGTTTTCCTATAGACTTATGCTAACTTTATAGAGCATTTATGAGCATCAAATCGAAAGGACAGTGCCAATGTAGACCTGAAAAGAGAGAAGAAAACAATCAATTAGAAAACACTCTTGCACTAAAAATTCTATATCATTCATTCAACATTCACCGTCGTATTTACATATTTCTATTTTCCCCATTCTCGATCAAACACAACCATAAATAAATCGCACCATTCAAACGCCATTCAACCTAAACCAATAAGTTCGGGGGTAAATTTCGGGACAAACCCAACCTTTTCACCCCTCCAAAATCAATCAAAACTCGGCCCATACCTGGCCGCAAAGCGTTGAACCTTTCAAGTGTATCGATGACGATTCAAAGGACTTCAACGCGCCCGCAAGCGACGAACCCATCACTGCGTCATACAGTTGATAAGAGTTTTTTTCTCTCTTTCTCCTTCTCTCTCTATTTATTTGTCTTCTTCGTTTCAAGTTTCTTTCACCCCTGCACTGCACGCCACCTTTGTTTGCGTTGATCTTTTTCACCTTTTTTGGGCAAGGTTTTGCCTGTTTCGTGTTGTTTCGATCATCCTTTTATTGTTCTATCGTCCTTTTCCTGGATTCTGCTGTGGCATGTGTTTTCGTTGCAGGAGATTGGAATACCAATTTTAGAAGGCTTTCTTTTACAACGGTTGGCTGTTTTCAGTGTTTTCGGTTGTTGCCGTATTTGATAGTTTCATATTGTCCTTCTCACATTAACAGGTTAACCTCGGTTCGACACTGTGCACCAAAGACCGTAAGACCCATATATCTATTTCAACGACCGGCGTGACATACGCTTGTCGGGACCTTCTCTCTATCGGAATGGTTTCGATGTTTACTTTTCCTTCCTCGAGTACGTAGCGAGGATTTGTAACATTTTCTTCTAAAACAAAATCAACATTTTTCTTAGATCGTTTGAAAGCATTTTAAAAGGCTATTTTTCAATATAAAAGTGGCATCAAACCAAATCCCTTCCATGCCACCACATAATAAACTATCGAAAAACTGACAACGGAAACGCGCGGGGCAAACGCACAAAATCCCACTGGACCTCCCAAAAGCCCACGATCGCTTCATAATTACGAACGAACCATCGGAACGATCGTTTAACAGCACCCAAACCAAAAAAAAGCCAGCCCTACAAAGCCCTCGCTTTCGCTTGTAAAAATCACTTCCCAAAGTACTTTCCTTTGCTTTGTTCCTAGCCTTATCTTACCCAGTTTCTTTGTCTATTTATTTTATCCCCTACAATGAAACATACATTCAAATAACAACGCTCGTTGTCTGTGTGTTCCCACCCGCCCTTGGTTGCAAACGCGGCAGCAGCAAAGATTAGACAATTGCAAGTGCTAGAATTTTACGATCGTTGCCGGTAAGCTGGTATGCATTTCAGCGGGCCCAAGCGGACGGTGCAAGAACGCAGCGCAAGTAACACCGGGAGGCTCGCACATAGTGAGCCGGGAATGAGTGAGGGCTTCATTCCGGTAAAATGGTTAACAATTTTTAACACGCATTTAATGACCAGGTAGACAGCGAACACACACACACACACACCGGAACGGAAGATCTTCCTAAATTCCAACGTGCTGCTGCTGGTGGTCCACATAGACCCACACACACACACACACAGAAAGAGCAGAGAGTCAGCAGGGGAGGCCTTTGACGTACCGGGGGTGCGTAAATGGGTTGGCGCCGGTCCGTCGAGCAGCAGGGACCGATGTTACGGCTGCTACTGCCGTTCTATGTTCGAATCATAAAAGTAAGAAATTGTGGAACGAAGGTTTTTATCCCGCAACGAGCAAGTGAAGCTCTTTCGATGGGAGAAGACACTAAAGGTAGGAATGATTGTAATGACTACAAAGATTTTATTGTGTAAAATTTTCATGGTCTTTGCTTATCGGTTTTAATTGTCTATTTCTTTAAGCTTTTAAACTTTGAAAATTCATTAAATTTTGATAAATTTAAGCAACTTCTTTTAATGAACTTTGCAACCTTTTTTATCCTCAATATTATCCTTATCCTTACATAAATTGCACACCACTTTTCCCACAGCCAATGACGACAATCCCGCCGATGCCGATGACCGTTGGCCGAATCTCGCCGGCCCGCCCGACAACTTACGGGGCGACGATGATGGTGATGATGATGAATTGCCATCTCACCAGCCAGCGAAAAGGGGGTTGGAAAATAAATCATCAATCTATTCGCAGATAACGAGCTTAGTAACAGCCCGTTGCTGTTTTTTTTCGCGTCTCTCTCTCTCTCCCTTCTTTATTGCTCCAGAGCTACTACTTTCCACCTGAGCGAACACACACACACACCCAGGCCAACATCTCACTTTCTGGCTGCTCGGTTTTAAGAACACACGCCACACATTCGCGCGAGAACGTTAGAAAGCGAATAGCAGGACGCGCAGCAGGAGGGAAGTTCTAGGGCGAGGCAATTTCACTTCGCGGCAAGACATCGCTCGCTAGTCATGAGCGCATGAGGGCTAGAATTAATTGTGCTTGGGTTTGCGCAACGAGTGGACGCGTGGAAGATGGGAAACAAAACGTTAAAAAAAACCCCCGCGCGCGCTAACTTCAACACGAAACAACCTTCCCAAGCCCAAGCCCAAGATCGAGACCGTGAAGGTCTCTAGGCGGAATTGCAGAAAACGTGGCCCATTTGGGAAGGGTGAATTATCGCACACCGCTCCAGTCTACTATTCGCCACGCCACGTTCCCTGCCAAGCGCTTCGGGAGTGGCTCGAACATGTGCTCGAAACCGGAAAGAAACGCTTTTGCTTCAGTTACTACCTTTCGCAAAGCCTAATAGAGTCTGTAGAATTATGAGCATTCTTTAGCACCTGGCGGCAGCAGAGCTGCTCCGTAGGCAACAAGAAGTTGGGCTGTTGGGCGCACCAAGACCCAAACAGAGCAACCTGATGTCACACAGCAAACCAATAAAACTGTGTTATACATTCATTTCTAACAACGACTTTTTCTTGTTTGACCTTCAATTAGAGTCCGGAAATGAGCTTTTCCACATGGTTAAACCATTCAGCGATCCACCAAGCCTGCCAAACACGCTCCGACAATAAATCAAAAATACAGAAAAACAAGTGTATAAGTGATTCTGCATTTTTTCTGACTGATTAAATTCATAAAGCAAGCAATAAAACTAACTTTTGATAACTCATATCGAGGTTGACGAAGGATTCATATCTGTGAGAAAAAACCGGATTCGATTAAGCAACACCCCCATTGACACATACTTTGCCATCGTCAACAAGATGCTTCAGTTTATTAGCTTCAGTTCCGATTCGATGAACTTTTCAGCAGCTCGTTTCCTTTCTTAAGATTGAAGGAAAGAAAAAAAACCCAGCACACGGATAGGGTGGTTTTCCGTTTTGTTCAAAACGTTCGAAACCTTCAGCGGCATCCGCGGCTGTTTCCTTCCATAAATCGGCCACCGTCTCGACTGATCCAGTTGCAGGCGGGAAAGGAACAGATTTGAATAACCGTGAAAACGTCGCCGGTTTTCCGGAATGGCAAGCGCCAAACGACGCCCCACCAAGGTTAGTTACGCTAGCCGGCGATCCTATCATCGTGCCAAGGCGAGAAGCATCACCAGATGCTAGAAATTGATGGTTTCGTACAACAATTTGTTCACGTACACGTGTACGCGCGCGGACTGCTTTCCAGTGTGCATGTGACCGTGTAAATGATGAAATGCATGCATGGCTCTGTCGGTGGGTAAATATGGTTTGTACATACATAAAAATGGCTGCTTTCGACATGCGTTCTCATAAAACTCTGCCGAGAAGTTTTCGCTTGTTCCTCAATGGACACCTTTTAAAGCTACCAATAAATGCAATAAATTGGTGCAATCTTTTTTGCATTTTAAACTGCCCAAAGGCTCCTAAAGAGAGGCTTTCCCACACCTCGAAACCTTACCTTCATATGCACCGAGCTGCAGGTGCTGTAAAACTATTTCCCTTCCTTTACTTGCGCACCCAAAAACAAAACGGCCCTGTACCTATCCGGCCTTACCCTGGTGGTAATTACCCATCCGTGCAAGAAATACACTGTTCAAATACACATAGAGACACTTCCCTTGTGCGTACCTGGTGGCTGCAGCATCCTCTCGTTGCTATTTGCCCGGGAAGAAAGGAAAGATTCAAACCTCCAAGCGACGAACCCGACCAACCAAAAAGCAGGTCTCTTCAAGCACAACAGAACCAAGCCAACATTGAAAGACGACGAAAAAAAAACAAGAAGTAAGAAACGTTCTCACTTTCCGTTTCACATGATCGATCGATGAATATTTATGAAGTGGAATGATATTTTCATGTCCGGAGCAAACATCACCACCACCTCTCCCCGTTGGCAAAAGGCTAGAGGCAAACATGAACTGGGCTGGCAGTCAAATAAAGCACGCCAAAAAGGGTACACACACCCAGAGAGAGAACAGCATCAGTGCCGCGTTTTGTCGCACTGGAAAAGCAAGTGAACGCTCTTTTGTCGAAGAAAGAGACATGAAGGATGACTTTCCCCCTCCCCTAAAAAAAGGTACAGGTCCAAACGGGAAGGTGGACCGTTGTGTGGTGGTCAATTCGGTATTTGCATTTCCTTTTCGCCCCGTTTCCCCCGCGTTAATGACTGAAGAAAATTAGAACCTGCCGGTAAAGAAGGAAGAGAAGGGAAGAGCTGGGAACCGTACTTGATGATGAAGCGATGTGTTGCTGAGTGTGTGTATGTGTTTGTTACTGCTCAAAGGGCAGGCTCGATCGATCCCTTTCGGAAAAGGTGAGGAAGAGCAAAGAAAGTGCTCTTGAGATTTCGTGCGTTCATTGTGTGTAATCGTTTGTTGATGCGTTGCTGCTGTTGTTGCAGGGCGTGTATTGTTGGGCAGAGCAGTATCAACAAATTTTGAGCTTTACTATACTACATTGAGCGTTTGCTTGCACCTCTTTAAATTTAGCCTCTTTTATTATCAACTTTATTGACTGTTTTCAGTTTTTATTTCGTTTTCTTTGTATTTTTTTATTTTTAATTGTTTATCTTTTTTATGTATTGTATTTGCCATACTAAAATTACTTTTTTTATTTTCAAATTGTTTCAATGCTTAACATTTCTTTTCCGTTTACTTATAAATTTGAAAACGGAAAACTTGAAAAAGACAAAACGAAACATGTAACATACTTAGAACCACAATAAGAACGCGATAAAAGAACAAACCAAACAAAATAAAACGATTGTTGCAAATAAAACCGAAACCAGCACGTTGAAGTTGATCAAACGAAAGCAGCAATTGAAAGAATTGACGCAAAATTCCTAAGCTTCAGTATTTCCTTCTCCCCATTTACGATCGATCTGCGTGCTGCCTTTCGCGATCAAGCTCCACCACACATACACACACACACACACACACATTCAAACCCTCTTCCCCCAACCCACCCACAGTCTCCCACAGACCCATTCTAGATCTTGCACCAAGTTCACTACCACCAGCATTCGCCGGTCTGTTGCGCGGCAGCGAACCGAAGAACGATCATTCCTTTCCTTCTCTCTTCGATCATTCTTTCGCGTTGCTCTGATGGTAGGGGATGGTGGGGGGCTTTACAGTGGGGTAATGTTCTTTTTCTCGTTTTTTTTTCTTTTTTGGCGCGTGTACACAACGCCAATCCAGCAAACACTCTCTCACACACACACACACACACATGAGCAGGGCGACCCGGGCGAGTGGTTCTAAGCCACCGCGCGATGTTCTTCTTTACCTTTGTTTTTGTGTACCTTGGCTCCGTGCTCTTTTTTCCTCTCCTTTTCCATGCTCCCGCTTGCTGAATGCTGTGGGGCAAACGAAAGATCAGAAGAAGAGAGAAAGAGAGAGAGAGAGAGCGATCCCCCCGTTGGCATGGCCTCAGCAAGAGGGAAGCTGTTGGACCAAACGGCCAAGCCCGACCAAAACGACATTGGTCCCACAAAAGGGGTATGGTAAAAGAAAATGTGTACGAAAATGAACTGAAAACGGCCTGGTCAGCGCTTTACCAATACAGCGACACTGCAACGCGATCGAGAGGCGATCGACACAACGAACAAGAAAAAAAGGCCGGTTCGCTGCCTGCTGGTGCTGCTGCTGCTGCGGGCTCGCTTCTTCGGCGATGCTGGCGATGATTCTGTAGCGCGAGAGAGCCCAACACAACATCCTCCCCCCGCGCCCACTCCGATTGAACTTCGTCATCACCCTCGCTTTCTCCCACACCCCTTTGACGGCTGTTCTCCTCGAGCGAAGAAGAAGCAGCAGCAGCAGCAGAAACCTCCAAGCAAGAATTTCTCGATCGGACGGGATACGCGCGCGTATGTATGATGCTGTTGTGTGTGCGGCGGGCCTGCCGCTGTCGTCGCCGTAGAGTCGCGTGTGTTGGTGAGGCAGCAGCAGAGGCTGCGTGAAAGCAAAACGCAAGCCATCCCCCGAACACGTTGAACTCTCTTGCGCGCACAGGGACACGGAGTGTGGCCAACAAGATTGCTTGCACTTGATCTTGCACACACATGCGAGAAGCTTTTTGGGGCTTTTTCTTGAATATATGCACACAGAGTTTCTTAACATTAAACGAAAACAGTAATAATTGTTTGTAGACTTACCATTTCATTCAATAAAAATCCACTTTTAAATACACTTTGCTCTACATCATCATTTAGAATGCTTTTTTTTAATACACGATCATAATCTTCTTAAATTGAATTCTTCTCACCCTTAAAAAAAAACGGCCAAAAGAGGACACACAACCACGAAACACATGTGGCCATTTTTGCGATGCTTTAAGACGATTAAGAATTTTTACCAAAGCACACGAACACTCTCACACACACACACACTTTTACACAATCTACCAAATCTGATCTGGGCGAAGAAGGACGGGCGACAAACACACGAGTTTCGTCTGGCCCATTCCTTCCCCTGTGTGTTATCTTTTCCACCCCGCCATATACGGCACACCGGCCTGCATGGCCTTTTCGGGTGAGTTGTGCTGCACCGGCTGCATCGCAGAATGCACACACTTGCACACTTGGTGTCTTCTTCGCGTGTGTGCGAATTGCAACATTTGGGTGCATCGCCTTGGCCAACGTTCACAAGTTTAATATAAATCATTAGGTGCGGGAGTTTGGGAAGTTTAAGATCACTCGGAAAGGGTTAAAAGAATTTTAATTATGTTTTTTCTTCTTATTTAACTCACTCTTAAGCTTATCAGAAGAAATGGAAAATTCCAATAAAAAAACACAGCATTTCACTTGACACAGGCAGGATTTTTGGTTAAATGATTTCATTCATCGATGATCAAACGATCATCATACACGCACACACACTCACACACACTTTACCTTTTTTTAATTCAACTCTTGCACACTCCACCGCTGCCTGCTATGATGAAGAAGTTTGACGATTGATGATGGAAGGAACTCGGCAAAACACGAACGAACGACAGGTCCAATTAACGCATTGTTTGCATTTAACTTTCAGTTGTTGTTTTTTTTGAATGTTTGATGTTTGATTTGGCACACAAAACACACACATTGCAGCGAACTAGAACGGTTTGCGTAAGATCGTTCTTTTTTGTTGTTTTTTTTAAATCAACAAATAATTCTGTTTACAGCACGCATTTCATCTTGCTTTATCCATGGTTTGGAAAACATTCCAAAAATTTAAAGCGTTTAACTAAAATTCTCAGCACAAAACCATCCACCAACACAAATCGTAAGGTACACTTCTCTCCCAATATCCTACGTGACGCGCAGCGGAGACGAGAGACACACACCCGACGCTGTTGAAAGTTACTATTTTTTTAAATTTTTCCCAACGTCGTTCACTTGTTTTCGTTCGCTCTGGTTCGTTCGGGATCTGCCGTCCCTTTTGCTCTACCACTCCCGGCGCACGCGAAACAGAGAAGCAAACAGCCGGTTCTATGCGCACCGCACGATAGAGCGAGCCGACACGTCTTCCCACCTGCTGCGCTGTCTCTTTTCCGTTCGGATTTTCGAACAGCTGCTCAACCCGACCGGGGCGCCCCAAGCGGACACTAGCGCAAGCTGCGGTGACAGCTTCACCAAACGTAAACAACAACAAATCGCCGTCGCTTTTCTTTTGCACCATCATCATCGTTCAGTGTGGAAGCCAATTTTAGTCAGCGCTCCGTAGTTAGTTTTTCGTTCGTTTTCTGTGTGTATTGTGTTGTGTTAAATCGTTTATTTCGTTAGCTTATTGTAATTTGTGCATGTAAAACGAAAGTGTGTGAAATTGCACCGCTCAAAGCACAGTGTGAATGGTTCGTGAAGGGAGCACCAAACCCGCGACAGACCCTGGCACTTTACGCCCTTTTTGGTACGACAAACGCACACCCCACCGCCCCCGGTGATGGCCGCCAACACGCCCGTGGACAGCAGCAGTCCGACCATACCGCCGGAGAAAAGCATCGTGCTGAAGGGCTGGGAAAAGCTGGACGACGATGTTATCATCAAGGAGGTGTCGACCAAGGGCAAACACGTCAACCTCTGCATCCAGTATCTGGCCGAGCGGAACGAGCTGTCGATGAAGGAGGCAAAGAATTACTTTCTCCAGAAGGTACGGGGGTACCACCAGCCCGGGTCGCCCAAAAATGGGTTGCACTCGATCGATCAGCTGAGCAAAGCTCAGCTCAGATGATCGCCTTGGCACTGTGCGCTGTCACTTATCAGCTTGTGCTTGTGTGCCGTGCAAATAGACAGCTCGAGCGGTTCGTGGTGTCTAATCCCCCGCCGAGCCGAGGGGTTTGCTTCCTGCTTTCTGCGTAACATAATCTCAAGCAGCGTAAAGTAACTCGAGTCTCAGCATTCTTATCGCATTACCGAAGCGTTTTAAGATCGTCATTCCGGTGCGGCACCGTCGTCGGTTTTACTCGACCGCCCCCGGACAGTAGCAAACCGATCGGTCGATCAGACAGACGCACATCGGCGACTGACTTTGTGTCCCTCTGTGTGATTGTGTATTTCCCCTCCCCCCATTTTTGTAGGTGAACGCGTACGTCTATCGGCTGCTGTCGAACCGGCAGCTCTACAAGGCGCACCACATCCTCAAGAACATCGATCGGGTCCCGCGGTACGTGTTCTACCAGATTGCGGCCGAAACGAGCGACCACGGGCTGCGCGACTACATACGGGAGCACTTGGCCCGGACGGTGGAAAATTACTCCCACGGCGAGGAGGAACGGATCGCGGCCAGCTGGCGCGTCTACACCCAGCTGAAGGCGAACGTGCGCCAGATGGCGGAGGTGCTGAACGAGGTGACGACCGGGTACACGGTGCTCGAGATCGAGACGATGTCGTTCAACACGTTCTGCATGAAGGAGGACGTCTACCGGAACTCGGTCGCGGTGGATTTGTTCTTTAAGAATCAAGGTAAGCGAACGGCGAATGGACTTTGGCTTTGGCTTTACACCACGGAGGCCCGCCCGTTTGTGCTATCAAAAACTCGTTCCCTTGAATGTGTGCACTCTCTTCACGCTTTATGATGGCGCGCATGACGCACATAAGCGTGTAAAAACTCGATCGTGCGTATGTGCAAAACTCCGTTACTGTCAGAAGGAGCCTAAACCTATGATTCATCTTCATCGCTGGCGCCGTCACACACAGTCGCAGTCATATTTCACCCCGAACTGCAGCATCCATTCGAGCGCGGAACCGCGGTTTATGTTTGCCCTCGCTAAAACGGTTTCGCACATTTGATAAGAGCACAAAACGTGAGTGAAGCGCTGTGCCCTTCGCAATGAAATTACATGCAAACCTTACCTTGAGGGTGGGTGAGCCGTGTAGGGAAGCTTTCCGATCGCAAACAAACATCGATCGAACGCGAAGAGAATTGATTGATTTGAACGGCCCGCTGGTCAACATGTAGATCACGTCGGGGGCACCGTTTGTCCCACGTGATGTAGAACAAGCGAACCAAACAATATTGAAACAAGATTAGAAGAAGAAGCAGCAGAAGAGAGGATGGAATAGTTTGTCGACAAATGACAAACAAACAAATGACGATCGTTATGGCACATTTTCGTAATTTTCCATCCATTTGAACGCGCACACCAAGGCCACCAGCAAAAGGCAAAACTATTTCGAATCGAATGGGAAACAATTTCAAACCCTGCAAAGGAGTAGACATAATAGCCTCGATTCTTTCAGCCACAATCAGTACGAATTGATTACTCGTCCCAAGATCAGTCAAAATAGCGTAACAAAAAGGGAAGCTTTTTTGTGTGAATGAGCCATTGATAAGAGGCTGTTGCGTCGGTGCCAGAACGTTTTTACGCTGTGACCTACCATAATGAGTAATCATGCTCGTGTTTTCCCCCTTTTTCCCCAGAAACGGAAATCTCGCCCATTCTCGATCGCTACACCGTGTGGAGCTATCTGCTGAAGAACAACATCGCCAACCTGGTCAAGATATGGATTCAGCTCAACAGTTGCATGCGCCGCTGCCTGCACGAGGGCGTAGATCCGACGCCCCACCTGATGCGCATCAAGATCGACATCTACGACGATGCGCGCTTCAACGAGCGGCTGCGGCAACTGTTCCAGCGGTGGGAAATAGATGATTTTATGCTATCGCAGCTCTCGCACCACCGTACGCTGTCGCGCAACGAAATTCTGCTCAACGAGCTCGCCCGGCTGGGCAAATTTCTCGACCACGAGCGGAACGATGCGGTGGCGATCCTGCGCCGTCTGTTTACGACCGAAAGCTACAAGCAGCACCGGGAGTGGACGGAAGCGAAATGGTTCCGCGAGCAGCTAACGCGCCAGCTGGTGGAGAATCGCTTTTTCACCCTGCTGGCACTGCCGATCGTTTGCGAGGATTTGCTCGCCCAGATTGCAACGGATGCCGGCGCCCAGCATCAGCGGGAGGTGAAGGTGTTTTTGGAGCTGCAGAAGCTAAAGGATAGTGCGCTGAGCGGGCAGGAGCTGCTGAGCGTGTCGCGCACTACGTCCGAGTACATTCTGCAGCATAATCGTGCCTTTTACGAGGAGAACCCGATCGTGTATCTGTTCGAGTATGGGTTGGATGAGCGCAAGGCACAGTTCGATGGGGATGATCCCATTCTTGCAAAGCTACCCCATCTGCACAGCTTTATAAAGCGCTGCAAGGGTGGACAGAGTGGCGAAGAGTCGTGCGACACGCTCGTGAGGAAGCTACTAGCGATAGCGGGCATTCCCGATCCGGCGAAGGTGAAACAGTTTCTCTTCCACGGCACGCGCACCGATGCGAACGGAGCAGTCGAGGAGGAGGACGAACGGGCGTCACAGCTCGAGCTGCTCGAGCAGTACGGTTCGCTGCCCCACTTTAACCATCCGCTGCTGGTGAGCAAGTACGGACAGCCGGTGACACTACGCTACATGCACTACATCCGACTGCAGCGCGCGTGCCACGCCGTGTACGAGTTCTATCGCGAGCAGCTGCAAAACTACTCCCAGATATCGACCCGCCAGCTGAACAGTGCGGCCCAAACCGTTGCCCAGATGGCGATCGAATCGTACTGGGATACGGCCCTAGCCACACACGCCATCGCGTTTATGGAAATGATTGGCGTAAGCAGTGTGCCGACCCGGGCCTATCTACGCTGCTTGACGCTGGTCGGTGGAACAGCGGGCAAGCAGCAACAGCAGCCTGAAGAGCCAGCCAGGCTCACGGTGGCCGCTTTGCTGAGGCGCTGCGAGGAAGAGATCCGCGATAAATCCCTCGACGACCCGGAGCTGCTTATCGATCTGGAAGCGATGACGATCGTGGCGAAAGCGAATGCGCTACCCTACCCGGTGGCGTACTTGCAGGAGCGTTTGCTGGCTGAGAACGATTGGTATCGGTTCCTGCTGCTCGTCGACTATCTAAACTACCCCCAGGAGCAGATAGTGGAACTGTGTCGCACCGGCTTTGTTGAATCGCGCATTGGAAGAAACCTTATGACGGCGCTGCTGCATCAGCCGAGGGTGGTTGAGGTTGCCCGCGATGGACAAACATGCTCGAGCTCTTTTACCTCGATCAAGCGACGATCGAGCTTGACGCCACGCCGTAGAAGAAGGGTGAGTGAACTACACTTACACATTCAATTGTATGTAACGCCCTTTTAATCCATTCCGCCCAGAGCTGTCTTCAGGCAAGTGGTAAATGCATAATGCAAACACACCCGACCCGCGTCAATCGCTGCACTGAATGTGTGTGCGTGCGTGTCTGTACATTGTTTTTATGGCCACAGTAAATAGTTGCACTTCCAGCGTGTTCCAGCGTCGGGCAGATAAGTCATTCGCGGCATTATTTGTTTTGCTACTTTGCTTCCATCCACCACCACTCCTGGCTTTGCGTATTCGTTATATTGCGCAATATGACAGTGCGCGACAGGCGGAGGAGAGCGAGATGGAGAAGAGGTGTCTTAAGATGAACTCATTTTCCATCCCCCGGTCTTATCAAATGTGTCCCATATCAAACAAGCCTAACCTTTGACTGTGGGTTGGCGGCTCGTGCAGTTTCGTGCGGTTCTGGGCGCGATTGTGCGCGAATGGGCAACGCGGGGCATAGGAACCGGTTCGTTTCGGAATCGGGTCGCCGACCCGGGGCCGGCCCAGCCAGGTCAACCGTATACACGATGATACACGACGCGGTGGCGACACTGGAAAACCGGGACACTTTTCCGCAATTGCGCCGAGAACTGTTCTATTTATTTTAATTTAGCCGAACCTTATCTGCCGTGGCGGGGAATTTTAAAAATAGCACAAGAGATTGTCTTTGTCTTCGGAATGCTCGTGTTCGAGCATAAATGTGTTTTTTTATGTTTTGTCGAAGATTAACGTTTTTTTTCCATTTTTTTTTGTAGGGAAGCAGCACTGCAACTGATTCGAGCGGGCATTCCAGCATGTCGAGCGATCCCGATGCTGTCTCCATCGCACGCAGCACAACGTCCGGTATGGGGCACAACGTCACCAGTATCTCCTTACCGCTGCAGCTCCCTGCGACGGACATCTCTACCAGCTCGTCCAACCCACTTTACGCTGGGGCCAATTTCCTTTCCGAACGCTACGACACGGATCTCGTTTCCACGATCCTGCTCTGCTCGAATGAGCCCAACCCGTACACAGCAACGGCCAGCCAGCAACCGTTCGATTTCGACGCATTCAAGCGACTCGCTCTGCATCGACACGTGCCGCAACGCTATCCGCACACCTACCAAAACCTGCTCGATCGTGCAATACGATCCGGGTGGCCTCTGTTAGCTTTACTGGCCGGTGACGTATGTCCCGAGGGAAGCGAAAGCCGCCGCTACTGCTGGATCGTGTGGGCAATGCTGGCGGGAGAGTATCCGTACCGGGAGAAACTCTCCGAAGAGTCGGAACGACCCCCAGAACGTGCGTTTGTGTGCGGGCTGGTCGAGCATTTGGTACGCACAGCACGGCTTTGCACACTCGCCAGCTCACTTGCCATTTTCTATCCCGATTCTGGCTGGTACCATCTGGCGGCGTACCTCGCACTCACGGAAAATGTCCTCTTCGATGCGGACCGTGCCGCTGAACTTTTAACAAACTTTCTAGCCCGCTCGGCCACGGCCGGCGATGAGTGCTTCCTGCTGCACATACCCAAGTATGAAATGTTTAACTTTTGTGCCCGACTGCTCATGATCCACCTGGACCGCCGTACGTCGATGCATCATCAGCTGCTGCTGCTGCAATCGTACGTCCGGTGTGACTTTCGCTGCTTCCTGGTGGCTGGGATGGATTTCGAACGGATGTTAAAGATGTGCGAAATCGTACGGCACTGCGAGGTGACGATCGATTTCCTCACCCTGTACGAGTGCTGTTCGGGGGGAGGAAAGGAGCAACAGCTCGCCCTGTACGAGTCGCTGTGTGAGCAGCTCGTCGCGAAGAAGCACCACGAGGCAGCAATCGCACTGGCCGATGAGGCAGGACTCCCGCGGGAAAGCATTATCTTCGAGCATTGGGTGAGCGGGTTTGAAGCGAACGGCCGCATTGGCCCATTCGATCGGTACCGGGTGGAGAGTGAACGGTACGCGCTTGGCCCAGAGCTGCGCATCAGCTTCTTCACGCACATTGCCAATCGGCTCGAGTACGGCGATCGGCAGCGGTACGATTTGCTGCGCTGCGCGCTTGAATTGATCCGCGAGCATGGGCTCTACCCGAGCGAAACGTTCGATCGCGATCGGTTGGAGTACGAGCTGGCACTGAGCTACATACGCTGCACGGAGGAGCACCTGGACCTGTACTGCTCCCAGTACTGGTGCAACAATCAGCAGCAACATTCACCGTCGACGGCGGCCATACTGTACCACACGTTTCTCGAGCTGAAAGAGGTAGCCGGGATTGATGATCTCACACTCTCCAACGTCCCGCTAGCACAGCCGGAAGAGCGGCTGCGGCTCGATGCGCTCATCAACCGGCTGCTCGACTGCGGCGATATTGTTCAAGCGTTGCGCTATCAGGCCATATTCGAACAGCGACCGGTCGATCTGCACTTTATCGTGTTCTGCATGGCACTGGCGGAGGGGCTGGTCAGTCTGTACAACCTGTCGAAGGAGGAGCGCATGCTGCTGAACGAGGATAGTGCCCGGTCGTCGGGACGGTTCCAGCGGCGCACGTTGCGCTTTAGTCGCGTTAGCCAGAGCAGCCAGATTGGTGGATCGCCGATGAAGAGTGGGCAGGCGCAGCTGGACACGTCCGATGCGAGCACGACTGCAATGTCCGACTTCGAGGAGGTACCGTCCCGTGACAAGCAAGACATTTTCGAAGCGATCAGTGTGAGTATTCCCGTTCTGGGTCGAGTTGTATCAACATTTAGCTTATCTTTCCCTTCATTTTCGCTATTCTGCAGGCCCTTGGCAATCGGATCACGCACGGGCAGGATCTCGCACAGCGTGTCATACTCACGTACCGCGTCGCCATGTACCTGGACCGCGAGTACAACGAGCTGCTGAAGTTGCGCGATCCACTCGCCTTCCTGCCCGAGGTGGTGCGGGAAGACTGCGTGCACAAGCTGGAGGTGGTCAGCGACATCGTTACCGCGACGCGCATGAGCATCGACAGCTTTACCGATTTTCTCGCCTCGGAAATCGTGTCCGCCGTCGTGCGGTCCAAGTTCTACCTCTTCCAGCAGCAGCCCACGAACCACTCGGCCACGGACGAGCTGCTCTGGGGCTACAACATCGATCGTGAGTTCCATCTCTTTCTGGAGCTTGCGCCCAACACGACCGCGCTGGGCAACGTGCTGCTGCGCTACTGCAACGCGCTCCGGCTGTACCGCAAGCGGCGGGATACGGCCGGCGATGGTGCCGGTGTGCAGGACGCACTCGAGTCTTTTGCAACCATTCCCGCCCTGCGGCTGCCGCCTGCCACCGGCACCGATCTTGTGGAGCGTTTGGATCAAATCCTCCAGGGCCAGATCCTCTCGCTGAAGAAGCAAAACACGATCATTGTGGCGCTGCTGGTGAAGGCGCACGATTGCTTCGTGCACGAATGCTCTATGGAGGGCATCATGGAGGTGCTGGCGTGCTGTAAAGCGCTGACCGTCATCCTGACGGCGGCCAAATCCTGGAACCTGATCGTGCGGCTGCTGGTGGGCATTGGCCGGTACCGCGACATGTACTACTGCTTCGAGACGCTCATCAACCACGAGCAGTTCGAATCGCTGCTCGGCCAGTTTGACGATCGGGCGGCAAACGGGCGACGGTTGCAGTGCGCCATCATCACCTTCCTGAACGAGCACTGTCCCGAGCGGCGCGATTACTTCCGCCTGGCGGCGCTCCACTTCCGCATGTACCGGGAGATCGCGGAGCTGTGGGAGTCGGAAGCGCACGGTACGATCGATGCGATCGTGAAGACGTACGAGCTCAAGCAACCGGTTGCGGCGAAAATGGCCTCTTCCTCACCTGCCGTGTACTGCCATCGGCTACAGGCAACTCCCTTGGTGCAGACGGAACTAACCAGCGCAATGGACGCGTTTACACACGCCACGGAAAACTATCTGCTAGATAACAATCTGACGCTTGCGCAACGAGCCGCAGCCAATGCGGAGCTGATAGCGCTACAAATCTCCTACGTACGGCAAGCACTGGCCGCATCCGAGAAGGGACAGGGCGATGTGAATCCTTCACCGAGCAGCAGCAGCAGCAGCAACACAAGCAGCCAGACCACTGCCACCTGTCTCTCCGTGCTGAACATTCGCCCACCGAGTGAAGACAATCGTCGGGGAGGAACGATGCAGGAACCGGCGGGCACCACCAACGTTGCTACCGGCACGCTGCTCTACTACATCAACTTCCTGCTGACCGTCCCGCAAGCGCTCATCGTGGGCCGGGCGTACGGTATCGAAATTAACTGGCCCGGTGCAATCTATCAGCACTACATCATGCAGGGTGAATCGGCGTACCTGGAGGACTACCTGGACCGGCTCCCGCTAACGGACGGGATGATTGAAACGCTCGTGAAACTGTTCCAGCTCGAACCCTCTCTGACACCGCGCATGGAGCAAGCGATCGGGACGTTTATCGACCGGATACACTCCGTGACGCTCAAGTATCGGCTTGCATCGCTGCTGGGGCTGAAGAAAACGATCCACGGACTGATAAACGGGGGCGCTGTGTACTATCTGAAGGACACGAACTATGGCAAGAACGATGTGGAATCGATCGCGGGCGGCAGCGGTGGAAGCAGTGGTGCCGGCAACAGTGCTTCATCGAGCATGGCAGGAGGAGGAAGCGGTACACCCGGCGGTGGTGGTGTTGTTAGCATGACAAGCAGCTTGGTGGGGAGCGCGAGCATCACAAGCAATACCGTATCCCTTCACACCATGTCCAGCACGTGATGATGATGATGATGATGATGATGTTGGTGGGAGCAACTGTGATGAACCTTACTATGGGCAAACTAGCCAGAGCTTGCTCAAGGTGTTTTACAGACATTTTAAGTCAATGTGTTGTGTGTAATGATAGAAAAATTGTATTTATTTTGCTTCCATGGCATTATGGCAATAAAGTTGTTAGGAATAATGTTCCGGTTGGATGCAATGTGATAAACCCGATTATGATGTAGAAAATGTAAGAGAAATTGTAACTTTCATTGCAATAGCATTAAAATGATGTTACACCACGACAATGATATTAGAATTAAGAAAAATGAACAATATTCTGCAAAAAAGCGATATAAAATGCAAAAGTTTTAAATAAAGTTAACAACTACAGAAGAGAAGGAACAAGCTAAGAAACGTTCTATACTTACCTTCTTTAGTTTCGTTCGGTTTTTTCTGTTTTCGGTTTTCTTTCCGTTTTCTTGCACACTTTCTTTTGTTTATATTATCATTTTTTTATATTTCATTTTCACTATACATACTTTACTTACTTCCAGCAGCTCGCTATGCCGTTCTCTTCCACCGTCTCGCTTCCGATTTCTTCTTGCCTATGACTATGATTTCTTCATGCTTATAGATATTATTCTGTACTGTTGTGTTTGTGTGTGTGTGTCTGTGTTTAAATCAGTATCATTTATTTTGTTTTTCTTTTGTTTAATTCGCATCCTTTCCATGCTTGTGCAATACGGTTAGCACGTTAGCAGCTTTTTGCTTCTCTGCTTGCACATTGTTTTTTACGCTAAATGTCGATAGTTTTGATCACTCCTTCTCCCTTCTCTTCTTCACCCCATCTTCACGCATTAAATCTCGTTCCCATTGTATCCTCTAAGATTAAGAGGAGGAAGGAAGTTCACGGAATCACGTTTTCTTTTTTGCTTCTATATCCTCTTTCTTTTCCCTTTTTCTTATTAAGCTAATACACTTGCTTTCTTTTGTTTTGTTTTGCATTTCTCTAAGCTGATTGCTGATTTGGTCTTTTCGTGTCACCAGCAGCAGTGTAGCACGTGCGCACGTGGTGCAGTTCTGTGTGTATTCATGCCTTTGCTTTACCACTCTTATTTTCATCTCTTTTTGAAAGATCGCTTGTATCCTCCCCCTCCATTATCCATTATCCAATTGCGTTTTCTCGTGTTTTTAGTGCTTAGTTTGTGTGTGTGTTTGTGTAGTTTGTGTTTTGTTTCGTTCTTCCAACCCAACAGGGATATCTTCGTGTTTGCAATCGATTTTACTTTATTTGTTTGTAATAACTTTCCCTAAACATAGTTTGATTGCTATACTTTATCTGTGCGTATTGATTGGGTTTTTTTTGCTAAATTTGTAACATTGAAAACATGTTTTCCTACCCCACACACACAATGATGCTTCTTTTCTCGCGCGGCAGGTGGGGGGGCTAAATGCATAATTTACTCCCTCCTACTCTCCTCTTCAATGAATTATTACCGTTGCTTCTTGGTGTGTGCATTTCATTTTTGTTAATTTTTCTACTTCTCCTTCTCATGCGTGAGAGGCTCGTCTTCTTTGTTTTTGGTTGATTAATTTAGGATATATCGATTTGTTGTTTTTTTTTTTGTTGCTACACAAGTTTTCCTTTGCTTGCCAGTACATTTTCGCTTCGCTTTACAAACACGCACGCACACCGAGAACACATGATTAGGTATGCCAAACAGTGGTAATATAAGGGGTAAAGTTGATGTTCTAATGGGGTAGTTTAGTAGCAGGGTAGAGATCAGCCAAAAACAGTACAAGTGTATTGTGTGCATTTCATCAGTAACAGTAACAAAGCATTAAGCAACAGGGGAGAGTTTTTTTTTGTTTTTTGCAAACTCCGCCACGCCACGTGTCGCGTCGTTTTTGCTGACCGGCACGTGGTTTTTCGTTTTTTGTGTTTCAATTTAACGCAACGGAAACTAAGGCATGTGCGATTTAATCGACTCCTATACACACACAATTCAGACGATTATTAGGCTTCTTCTTCTTCTTCTTCTTCGCAGCAGGTGGTGGTATATGTGGATCAAAGTCAAACTCAACATCATCATTTGCTGTACACCTTATGTTTGCTATTCACGCTTCCACGCTCTTCTCACAAAATGATTACAGAGTATTATTCGTATGTTTTTTGTTGTTTTTTTTTCTGTTATCGGTTCTACTTCTATGGTGACACAGTTCATCACATCTTAAACGGATGTTTACAACACACTTGTTACATTCAAGCACCACGATATTTTGTCCACCCCACGGAGGGACATAGGACTTTTTCACATGAGTTACGATTTTGAATCTTAAACCGGAACACCGCATACGACGGATGTGTCGTGGTTTTTATATAAAAAAAAAGTCATAAGAACAAGCTCAGCAGCAACACATTTACAAAACACAAACACGCTTACACCGAGAAATTAGAGTGAATCGAATATTGAAAGCAAAAAGTAAAAAATAAAGTGAAGTAAGCAAGTGTATTTTACACAGGCATGCCACAAAGTCGTGTGTATTAAGGACAATTTGCTAACTTAGTGATAAGTGAACATCTTCTCCCGTACGCTTAGCAGAGTACACACGTACAGTCAGTCTGAGTCACACGAAGCACACCACACCACGCAGTAGGAGAGAAAGGTTGTCGTAACTAAAATGCTAAACCTTAACTTATGTACATTACATCTAAAGATCACGCTGCAAAAAAGATCATACTGTTTCTACGTTCGTTTTGAATAATATTAGTGCATTAACTTATCGCATTCCGGGCACGCTGAAGGAGTGTGAGGAGAATGAGCGCCTGTTTCTTCGCCTGTTAGATGAATGGAATCAATTGAGTTTCACTACTTCATTGTTAAGTCGTGTTTTCGGCTGGTGAAAATTAAAAACAAGGCTATAAATGGCAGTGTAATAAAGTATCTGACTGTAAAGAAGTAAGTAATTGGGTTGTTATTGAAATAACGCAAGGTAGAAAACGGACTTATCACAATGTCTAGAAACGGTTATGATAAATGGTTTCGCGTTCAGAGTAAACAGCAGGATGAAGAAACAAGAGTGGAAAAGAATGGAATTACCGCTCTTGCTAACCCCAAAATACAACAAACTAAGGTGTAAATTGGGGAGATAGCAGCAGTTATAGTAGTTACGCACATCCTCCTCCTTTTTTGTTAACACACATCTCCTTGTCCCATCTTTTCCGTTCCTTTCCACTATTCCCCCTTCGTTGAGATTATTCTTCATGTCACGTGTTTGATTTTTACGCTAAATCTTGTCTTTTTGTTTAAACATTAAGGCTTTTCATTACTTTCTTTGCTCGTTTGCTATCTTTTATTTACTTTACTCTTCTTTTCCAATGTCCAACTGTCAATCCTTTTTTGCTTTTCCGTTTAGCACTGTTCTGTTCGTACCAGAGCCTTTTCCTTTTCTTTCGTGCTACATATTAGTGTTTTGTTTGTTTGCTTTTGTTTTGTTTTATAGTTACCGTGAAATATTTGCACTAAAGTAGTCTACTTTACTCTTTATTTACAATGTTGTTTTTTGTTTTGACTTATTGCCTAGTAGCATGCCTTATTTCTTGCAACGTGACACGTTCGTCATCTAAATTAGCTATAGCGTTTTCCGTCCATCCTTATCTACCAATTATAGCGTGTTGCTCTCATTTGATGCGGTTAGGATCTCTACAATTATCTTAGGCCGCGGGGCCATGGGGATTCTCAGCGCTCATTTTCTCAAGCACTCATGAGTGCTTTTGAGAAATCCTCGTTCTCAGCGTTTGTCGAATCGGAACAAAATCGGTTTTGAGAATCTTTGAGAATCTTTGAGAAAGTTGACGATGCAGCGATCGGCTAACTGAAATATGGAGAATTGCGCTATTTGTTTATCGGAAATCACTTTGGAAAATGTATTCAATGTTTATAATTGAAAACGTAAAAAAAATATGTGATTAAAAACTGTTTTTCTATTTAAAGCTCTAAATAAAGCTTGAGTGTCTATAGCAGTTTCTCAGAGTGAGAAAAACTGACGACGGCCACGGGCTTGAGTCTGAGAACATGTTTTGAGTGCTTGAGAAACTTAAATGAGGGCTTGAGAACGTTTTCTCAGCTTGAGAAAGCCCCGTGGCCCCGCGGCCTTATGCTCCTTTCCACTATCTCATACATAGTAGTGTTGTTGTGTGTTGGTTGAGATGTACATTCTCTACAGTTCTAATGCACTTTTGCTTTTGCGGCTGGCAAGTGCGTGAGAGTGTTTTCAGTGGCTCTCCTTTAGTTAGTTTGTCCGTTTCGTCACTTCTAATTTTACTATTCCTCGCCAGGTCGTCGCAAACCCTTACTTGAGGGGTTCGCACCCTTTCTTCCCATCAAAAAAAACTATACTACTACTACTAGGTTCTATTACTTCTCTATTCATTCTAGCTTACAATGTGCAGTCCTTTTGATTACTTAGTTTCGGTTTCGCGGCTAGAAAATCGTCCATCACACCACAGCGGACACACAAACGGACACAACACTCACAGCAAATACAGACGA
Organism: Anopheles gambiae; assembly: GCF_943734735.2. Classification (NCBI taxonomy): domain Eukaryota; kingdom Metazoa; phylum Arthropoda; class Insecta; order Diptera; family Culicidae; genus Anopheles; species Anopheles gambiae. The sequence continues at coordinate 7,550,901 of NC_064602.1, read as the reverse complement.
CAAATGTACCTATTTCTTCTTCTCGCGCATTCCATTCCTCGCGAAGCCGTTACAATATTTGATAATTTGATCAATGTGTCTTGCGGTGTGTGTCCCTTCTTAACGACATATTGCGATTTGTGTGTGTGCTTTTCCTTTTGTCTTTATACCATACTTTTTCCCTCATTATCTATCATACCAGTTATCATCGGTTTATATCATACCAGTGCGATTAGAGAAGCGAATTTTGGGTGATTATTTGATTGTTTGGTAGTTGAACGAAACACATATCTGTATGGATTTTGTTTTCCTTCCAAAATTGTGAATAAACTTAATGTTGAGACACATTTCAGCTAGACGGGGGGGTTTTACACTGTTTATAATTCATCTGCATACAATCAACCATAAGTACACAGAGCGTAAACATATTACAAAACAAAACAAAAAAAAGCTAGTGAACATGAAATACGAAATCTCTTATTGCTGGCAACCACAGACAGATCCGGATCCACCCGGCGTGTGTGTGACTGTGTGTGTGTGGGAAGGCGATTAAATACTTTAAACGTGCTGTACTTTGCTGTACACGCATACAATATATTGCGCCACAATAGCGGTTGGACTATTTCATGCTTTACTTCGCTTCTGTGCGCTATGCAATCAAAGCAAAAAAAAAATACGAAAAATAACATTGGGTATTATTTGTCATTTTTAATGTGTCTGGTTGTGTTCTTTTTGTTTTCTTCCTTTCTACCCTCTCGGCTTTCTCGCTTGGTAACACACCCAATTTTCGCTACGAAATGTGTCTTTTCTAAACGATTGAGTGGCTCTTTCCTATACGTTAATTGGCAGTTAGTTTCGCTTTACGCGGGTTTTGTTTTACGTCTTTTACGCGCGTCTACCACGTGTCTCGTGTGTAATACAAGTGGGAAGGGCAGACGGGTGATAGTGATTGATTTTTGATAATATTTGAGCATTTTGAGGTTGACCGTGAGTAAGTTTGCTGCGTGTGTGTGTGGTCTTCCGCTATCAGCTAAGTAATACTATAGTTGTGTGTGTGTGTGTTTGGGAGAGCAACGGGGTTGATGATCGTAAAGTCTATTCCATTGTACAAATTATGTTATGTCCTGTGTGTCGATAGGAATGAGAATTAGACTAAAATAAACTACATTTCCTACACACGCACACACACGACGACAACGATTGCTCTAGCTAGGATGATAAGCATACTTTAGTTTTGCGTACTAAAGGGAACATTACGGGCGGGTCCCGTCACACCCACCTTTTCATTTCATTTTTTTCAGTCTAATTTTGCTAACAAGCAGCGTAGTGTCCTTCTTCTACACGATCACTCAACCCTTTAAGACAATAATGATTGACAACAAACGTGTACATCCCATCGGCGGAGGGGCGTGGGGGAAAAAGCCTATTCTTTTAATGATATTTCGACAATCGCCATTCTCCGGCGCGGGGTTAATTTGCAATTCGTTCGTTTGTATGGGTCCAAATAAATCACCTCGCTGGTCAAGAATTTCCAACACTACCAAGCTCAATCTCTTTAAAATCGTCACAACTTTTACTCATTTTTTTGGTATTGGTTTGCTTTTATACGCAGATCGTTCTGTTTTGATCTACTGTAGGTACACGCACTTGTTGCTACTTCAATGATCAATGTCCTGCGTTTGAGTTGTTCGTTAATCTTTAAACAGTCTCTTCACTATGCTCTACCCCTTGCGCACAAAGATGCCCGGGCTTTTACAGATGTCTAATGCCGTTGATCCTTTAACCCCGGGCCAACGGGGGATGGGATATGATGAAATGCAGCGCACTATTCGCCACGCCCAGCTTTTAGTCCTTTTAGTATATATCGACCAAACGAACCACCGATCCATGGAAAACAAATCCATTACTAAATATAAAAGGCAGTGTGATAAATGTAATATTAGGATGAGGATTAGAAATCACAAGATATGAATTACGCGTGTCCAACATTGGCTATGTTTGAGAACAAATTCAATAAAAAATAAGCTACATAAAAGTCTGGTGCGTTACTTTACCCATTCAAAGTAACCATGGAATTGCCCATGCAACAGTAGTATGGGTAGTCCTTCTGTCCATTCGCGTCTGCTCTAATCGAACTGTTCAGACGATGAGAAAATTAACTAAAAAATATATCGTAATAGCCCTCAAGCACAAACACACTATCAATAGCTAGACCGCTCGCTTCCCAATTTGCCTATCTACATTGCTCCGCCCGGAAAAAGCTCTCTGCACACGTTTTGCAGCAAACACTGTCCGTCCGTTCGCTTGCTTGCACCTTAAACTGAGACCGCGCGTACCTTCTCCGCCACAAACTCCTTCGCTAAGCACGATTATTTATCCTACGTTACTGTATGAAAGACGACGACTTCCTGGGGACAAAAGCACTGCGCGCGCTTAACGGCGCCCTAGTTTTAGCTTCCCCCCTGCTCACCACCTGCCGCCGGGCCGCCGTGATGATGAGTTGTGGAAGGAGGAGGTTGTGGTTGATTATTGCTGCTACTGCTACCGTCCGCCGCCGTGCCCAGGGCTAGGGCGGCCAGCTGAGCCGTCGACGGCTGGTGGTCGGACATGGACGCCTGATGATGCCTTCTCCGTTCCCCGTGCCCCGGTTCCACTACCCCGTCACCCTTCGCTGCCGCTTTGCTGCCGTGAATCACCAAGGACGAGTCCAACCCTAGGGAGGCGACCGTGCGCCCCGTCGCCAGTATTCGCCCCTCGAGCAGGGCCTGCAGTGAGGTCGCTTGCCGCTGGCAGGTCGGCTGGTGCATCGACCCTGCCAGCGTTATCATCGAGCTGGAAATGCCGGACGACAGCAGCGAGGAGGAGGCGGCCGTGGGCGATGTTTTGCTGAGGCCGCCGCCGATACCGCAGCCCGCCGGCAGCGACAGTGCCGAGGAAACTTTCTTCAACGACACCGACATCCCCCCGGACGACGAGGAGGTTGCCACCGCTGCGAGCGCTTTCTTCTGCTAGGAGCCCATGGAAATGGTGCCGGCGGCCGCTGCCGCCGCCGCCGCCGCCAGACTGCCTCCCGCATTGCTTTCCAGCGTGCCGCCGCCGCCGCTCACCATCGAAGAGCTCAGCTGCTTGCTGATCGAGCTGGCCGTCGAGTGGGACGAGCTGCCGCCGGCTACCGTGCCGCTGCTAACCGTCGTGGAGGCGGCCGACTCCGACCCGCCATCGCTCACCTTCACCACCTGCGGCGACTGGGGCAGCATCCGGTGGAACCAGTTGTGGTTGAGCGCTTCCTGCGGCGTCATGCGGCGCTTCGGATCCCACCGCAGACAGTGCTTCACGAAGTCGAGGAACAGCTCGTCACAGTAGTTCAGCACCTTGGCGAGATCGCGCGTGCCGGGCGCACCGCGGTAGCGTCCCCGCTTGCTATAGCTACCCTGGATCTCCTCCCGCCCATCCTCCCGGAAGCTGAGCGAGCAGTAGTGCGGGAACTGATCGTCCCCGTCGTACGCGAAGTAGCGCGACGGCCACCGGGCATTGTGCAGCAGCTTGAGCGGCGGCATGCCGAGCAGCTCGATAATGCACGCCATCTGGTCGTACTCGTCCTCGCCCGGCAGCAGCGCCGACCCGGTGTACAGCTCCGCCACGATGCACCCGAGCGACCACATGTCGATCGCCATGTCGTACTTGGCGCCGAGGATCACCTCCGGCGCCCGGTAGAACCGCGACTGGATGTACGTGTAGACGCGCTCGTTCTCGAAGCAGCTAGACCCGAAATCGATCACCTTAATGCCCGAGCGGCCCTGCTGCTTGAGCAGGATGTTCTCCGGCTTCATATCACAATGGATGATCTTGTTCTTGTACAGCGCGTCCAGGCACTTCAGCAGCGAGTGGGTGAACTTGCGCACCAGCTGCATGCTGAAGCCCTTGAACTTGTTCTTCTTGATCAGCTCGTACAGGTTGATGTACAGCAGCTCGAACGTGATGCACATGTGGTTGCGAAACACGAAGCTGTCGTACATGTGGATGATGTTCATCGAGTTGTACCGGTCCTGCGCCCGCAGATGCTTCAGGATGCGGATCTCCTCCTGCGCCTGCCGGTGGAACCGCTGCTCGTTGCGGATCATCTTCAGCGCCACGTGCTGGAAGTTGCGATGGTCGTACGCCTTCACCACCTGCCCGAAGCTGCCCTTGCCGATGATCTTCAGCACCTCGTACCGGTACGCTATGTGGTCGTGCGCGATATGGATGTACGAGCCCTGCTCGTTGTCGTAGTCGGAGTTGCCCGCCCCGCGCCGCTTCTTCGCGTTCGCACCGATGAAGTAAATGCGCGGATAGTTGTAGATCTCGTGATGCTCGTACTGCGTCAGCTTGTCCATGTACAGCCGCAGCACCTCGAACGGGGCCAAGCTCTCCGTTATTCGCACCTCCTCCCCACCATTGCCCTGCTGCTCTTTCTGCTGCTGCTGCTGAGCATGTTGCTTTTGTGCACCCTGTTGCTGCTGCTGCTGCTGCTGCATCTGTTGCAGCTGGTGCTGATGATGCTGAATGAAATGTTGCTGCAAATCACACACCTTTTGATCAACCGAGTGTCCCAACTTGGCCACCTTCGTCAAGCTCACCTCGTCCTTCTTCATCGTGTTGTTGCTGCTGCTGCCGCCGCTGCTGCCGCCCGTAGTGCTGCTGTTGCTGCTGTTGCCCAGCAGGTGCGACGGCAGCATCGTTTGGTCTTCCGGGTCCATCAGCGTGATGTTGCCGATGCGCGTCACCTTGCAGTAGCTGGCGGCGGCGGAAGCATCATTCCCCTTCGCCACATTACCGCTGCTTCCGCCGACCGTACTGCGCAGATGGTGCAGCTGCTGCTTGTGCAGGGCTTGCTGTTGCGCCTGCTGCTGCTGCTGCTGCACGGCGGCAGCGGACGAGGTGGGCAGTATCGAGACCGAAGCCGAACTGTCATGATGATGGTGGTGGTGATGGTGCTGCTGCTGCTGCTGGTGCTGATGGACCGCATCGGCACTGAGACCCATCTTGCTGATGCGCGTCATTTTGCTGTAGTTTATTGGGACGTCACTCGCGGCGGCAATTGCAGCACTGTTATTGCTACTACTACTGCTTGTATTGCTACTGTGTTGCTGGTGCTGCTGCTGATGGTGATGCTGCTGGGCTGCCACCATTTTCTGCTGGTGCTGATGGTCATGGGAAGCGTACGAGTGCCGCTCGCCACCGCCACCACCGGCATTGATTGCGGAGGAATGTGACTGTTTCCCGCTGCCCGATTGGGGCGGCACCACCATCAGTATGCTTCCTCCGCCTCCCCCCGCCGTACTGCCGTTCGTGGAAGCTCCATTGCTTGCCCCGTTGCCGGCGTTCGGGTTGGACATGGTGCTGGCCACCGCGCCATCCACATCGCACAGGCGGAAGGTCAGACTGTCCAGCATGTTGCTACCGCTGGGGCCACTCGTGGTCACCGGCAAGCTGTGGTGATGGTGGTGCTGTGGATGAGATCCCTGCTGCTGCTGCTGCTGAGACAGATGAGGATGATGATGCTTATTCTGATGATGCTGAAGTAGAAGCAACTGTTGCTGCTGCTGCTGCTGCTGCTGAGGATGCTGGAAGTGGAGTTGCTGATTCAGTTTGCTGCTGCTACCGCTGCTGTACCCGATCGAGGTAGCACCATCACACAGCGAACCGATCCACTTGTGCGTACCGCCGCCCGTGCCCGTCGGTTTACCGCCGATGCTGCTTAAATTACCGCTGCTGCCCCCGAACAAGATCGCGGACGAGGTCAGCGAGGACGTTTTCAGCGAGGACGGCGGCCCAATCAGCGCCGGCTGAAACGTGGTCAGCCCGCCCGTGCCGAGGCTGCTGATATTGTTGCTGCTGCCGCCGCCGATGATGCTGTTGCTGCCCAGGATCGACGACGACGCGTTACCGTTCACCTTGTCGCACCGCAGCGAGCTGGTGCTGCTGGACGGTATACCGGACGAGCCGACCGGCGCACCACCGTTTGCCAACAGCAGCGAGTACCCGTTGCCGCCGCCGCCGATCCCCGTTATCGAGTGCTGCCGGGTGAAGAGGTTAGCACCGACGCCGTTAGCACCGTTACTGTTGCTGCCGTTGCCACCGTTACTGTTGCCAGCGTTACAGTCCATATCTACGACATCACAGTGCGCGAACAGGCGACCGCTGCTCGCAACCAACATGCTCCCCGGAGGCTGCCGAACGGGGACCCGATCCTGCCGGACCAGCTGCCGGTTGTGCGGACCTGGTGCAAAGGGTTGCCGGCGCTACTGTAACTGCTGCTGCTTCTAAAACAAACGCTGACTGACAGTGCCGTACACTAACGGTCATAGTGTTAGTGTGTGTCTGTATTCTCGATGCGATTCTTTTTACAGCCTCATTTCAATTCTCTTGTTCTCTTTTCCTTTCTTCACACTTCCATCAGAGAAGTTTTGTGTGCAGATTCGTCGAGAAAACGTTCGTTTTACCTAAAACAAAAAAGAACATCGATTAAATTCTACATTCAATAGGGAACTGTGAGGGTAGTGAAGTGAAATTGATTCAAGTCTTTCGCACAAAATCAAACGATTAGTTCGTTTGCTTTACCTCCCGAGCTTGCGTAACGCTTTCATAACACCATAAAACAAACTGAAGCTCCAGTGCCAATAATACTCTTCTTTCTCGGATGTAATACAGTAGTAAAATCATAAAAAAAAACACTCTGCAACGCTATAAACGATTGCAAACTCTTGTGAAACCAAACCACCAAGAAATCAAAAGCCAAAATGTAACCCTATCGGTCTCAAAAAAAACAAACGAACAATAAAACCTCGTTCCGTTCTACATGATGATGGTTGGTGGAGACTGTCTTTTTTGTGAGTTTAATTGTGACCCGGGGAATGGCCGTGCAGGGCGAATTATAGAGCCGGTCCCCTTCTTCTGGCTGGTCGGAGCAGAATCGATCTTCCGGAAAAATAGGTGGAGCCACATTCAAAAGGTTTTTTGGTTACGGTTGTGTGTCGTATGCGCTGTGCTGCTTTCCTCTGGCGAGGTTTGGGTTTGGTGTTGAGCCATATGGAGACAAGATTGATGCTTGATTTCATAATTACACTGAAAAAGCCAAACATATCTGAGCGTAAGATAGGCACAACACATAATCAAAAATTCATCTCGTTTTGAGACACAGAACATGCTAAACAGACAAGGCTTTGGCACTGATCCAAACCTTCCCTTCTAACCTGCGTTCTAAATTATTCGATCGAAACCGTGCCCCACCAACACACACACACACACACACACACACACATTTCATCACCTCATAAATCATAACCTTTTGCTGGCTTCTGCTCACAGCTCACAGAAATGAATCAATAAGGTAGAGGAGCAAATGGTTGTTGTCCAGCCATCTTTACGTCGAGCTGACAACACACAGAGCGCTGGTGGTGAGCGAAAACAGAATGCATTCAACCGCGCACCACACCACTTCGCAGGGTGGGGAGCGGGCACACACAACACACATCGGAACCACACCATGGCGGAGATATTTAGAAAATACCCATAAACTAGCCCATAAAACAAACATGAAAATAATCCCGTGCATTAACGGTAAATGCTCTAAACAACAAACCCAACATACAAGCACACACACATATCGGGGCGTTCCTTGCTGCTGCTGCTGCTGCATACTTTCGATGCAATGCATTTTCCGATGAATGAGAGGTAGAAAATGTATCTTCTCAACAACCGCGGGCACTCGTGGTCGCTTTTTCTTAAAGAAGCCAGTTAAAGAGCAACGAGCAAAATCGCTTATGACCGGTCGGTTTTTGCCTCCCCGCGAGCAATACTAACAAACAAATAAAATGCCAGCAGGAAACAGCAGGAAAGATCGAAACCGCGGCCGGCCCACGATGACGACGACGGCGACGTTATAAAAGTGCCGATGCCGTATTGAAAAAAAAAAACGGGAGCAACAATAAAATCGTTACGGCCGCAAAACCCGCCCGCCACGCAAGACCACTGGGGCAGTAGGTGGTAGAGGAAGTGCGCGCAAAAAGTTCCGTAAGTCGCCGACTCTTTACCGATATTCACTGACCGGGGAGCATCCTTCTCCCGGTTCATCCCCGTTTTTCCAACCCTTTCTTTTTTTTTTGCTGTCCATTTGGTTGAGTTCTCGGATGTGGAGAACGGCGGACAGAAGAAAACGTTCGAATACCTATCGATGGATCGTATGAGTCCCGCAACATATAAAAACACAAACAAACACACCACACACCACACATCGCCGTCTAACGGGGATTCTTTCCTCTTTTCTCCGGCGACCCACACACACACACCACTTGGGGAAGGTGAGGTGGAAAGGGGGGGGGGGGGGGGGGGGTGGTAAGATAGCTAGTGTTGTGGGGGTATTAAGACAGTGCGCGCGCGCACACCCGTATGCATTACACACCAAGCCGGTTGCAGGCTGCGCGATTCTTTTCCCTTGAAGCTACGACTAAAACGGATTGAGTAGGAAGCTAAAAACCTGTATTAAGCCATCTATATAAATTTAATTCTATTTTGAATGGTAGAATTATTGTACGTAATACGTTGTTATAAAGAATAAAAAACAAAAATTAATAAACAAAAATAATGGTAAATGCTTCTACAACGATTAAAATTCGATTTTGGTCCTTCGAACCGGATTATTTCCCATAAGATGACGTCACGTCTTGAGGATGACACTAAAAAGGGCTGATGGATAACTTCTGACCCAACTAGTGTTAATCAACTCTTCCTACTCTTACATATAGAGCGCGGAAACACCACCTATCCCGGTGGGCAAAACATTCCAAGATAATATTGCACACTTCTTCTCTTCAATCCTCTTCTTTCTTTACTCTCTCATTACACTCCTTTTCTTGACGCAAACCGTTCAAAGTGCGCGCACCTGCCCATTGGGAGAGAGTGGGGGGCGACTTAGGGGGTTCTATCTGCCAGTTTAGGGCAGGAATCAGTGCTGATCGTGGATGTGTGTGTGTGTGTGTGGTGTGGGGCCCACACATCATTTCTCGTGTTGCTCCCTTTCTACTAGAGCGCGCGCTCTGTTTCGTGCACGGAGGGAAAGAGCTACCACCAGATGCTGGCCGACGCATTCAACATACCCCCATCCCGTGTGGGGTCCGTCGTTGTGACCATTATGTGCACCATCAAACATGAGCAACATTGGTGGGTAGAAGCAGAGGCCGGTGCGTCAGGCAAGCACCACCACCACCAGAGTTCCCGTTCGGTGTTCTACTATTGCGTGGAAGGTTTTCTAATTTTTATGATTGCAACTAAAGATGTTACACTGTTTACATGCCCGTGTGTGTGTGTGTGGATCGTAGCTGTGATCCCGGGAAGGCCCCAAAGTAAACGGTTAAAGAAAATTGGAAAAAGTCGGTTACGAGGGAAAAGTTAACAGCAAATGGGGAACGGCACCACACCAGCAGCAGCAGAAGGGTTTAACTTACAATCTGTTACAGGAAGACAGCAATCAGTAGTTACAGGCAATTCATTAATAATTGATGAATCATTTAATAAACACAACAGGCAGCAGCAGCTCTCTTTTCTTATAGATATCTCAATAATTTTTGTCTCGCTTTTCTTCTCGTTTTGGTTTTGGGATTTGATACACGATCCGTTAACAGACGCGTTATAGATGCTACTGCATCTATCGATTGCTCCATCGAGCTGTTCTTTGTCACAGCAGATCAAAAACCAATAAAAGCATTTGCGTGGCTACATCCACAAGCTTTACGTGACAAATTGAAGCCATTAATCGTGTTTTGAGTGAACCCAAATTATTGCTTCCGCTGAATTCTCTCAAAAAAAGTAATAAAAAAACACAAAATATCAAGAACAGCTTTTGCAAGTCTTTAATGATCCTAACATATTCATAGCCTTAACGAAGTTTACGCCGTTTCTTTCATTAGCTAAAGGCTACTCGTCTCGGCTGGTCAAGCCAAAGTGTAACGTGCGATGAGTGCGAAAGACGGAAAGATCCAAATGAACTGGCCAAAGTTTGGCAATGAACCGGCAGCGTGCCATCGTCGCCGTCGTCGTCGTCGTCGTCGTGGTCATCAGTGAGCGCAATACGAGAGCGATGAAGATAACACACTCAAAACCAAGCAAACCATAAAGAAACACATCTCAACCGAAGCGAGAAGCGAACAACTGACCGCACGCGTCCTTCACATTCGTGTGCCCCACCTCCACCACCGAAAGGGGAGGGGGACTGGATATTTCTGTTTTATTTATCTTTCACACACTGCCGTGCCGTGTCGCCTCCGATTGTCGCCTCGGTCAACTTCACTCGACGTATCTCCTTTTCTCGTGAAAGTGTAGTGGCGTCGGCGGCGTCGGCGGCATGCACCAGTGACCCAAGCGAAGCTGTCAAAACATGCGCAACGACGTGCGATTGATTGGCAATGAACCAAACCATCCAGCAGGGTGCAGGGGTTGGGTGTGCAAATTTCAATGCCACGCAGAGTCATTTGGAAGCCGATTAATGAGTGGCATTGCTTGTAGGTAAGAGAGATGTGCTAATTTTCACCTTCCACACAACATAAAACACAAATTGCTTGCGAAAAATGCCAAACATTGAAAGAGTTTGCCAATGATATCGGCCGTACGATCACATAGGCAACACACACGCAGCAAATACTAAGGATTATTACTGCTTAACGAATCGAGTAAAAGCTTCAATTTCACCTCTACCACCGGGCATGAGGTTTGCTCTCAGGTTGCTTCTTATCTGCCTGTTGTGTGTTTCCTACTCCCGTTCGGTTGTTTCTTCTGCTTTTACATACCACTTTCGCACATCTCGGTTATTTTTTTTTTAGTTTTTAATGATTTACATTTGGCTTCTACTGCTGTTGCTTTTCTTCGCTTCGTTTTGCACGTTTTCTTTCCTCCGGTCTCTTTTCTTATTATTTCATTTTATGAATTTTGATACAATTTAGGAAATTGGTCCATCCGCAAAACGCGCGAGCTTTGCACATTTTCCATTTGCATGCGCGCTAACGTCATTCCCCTAAAAGGGTTTAGCTTTTTCTCTTCCTTTTTTTGTGGTTCGCTCTGTTTTTTGCCGCTCTTTTTTGTGTGTTGCTTTCCTTTGCCACATCTTTTTGGGGGGAATCTTTGTGTCGAGTGACACGCGATCCCCCCAGCAGCGGGTAAAGGAGGTGGACGACAACGCCGTCAAAAGGTGTACACAGCCCAACAAAGCAGTATACACTGCCGTATCACTCGCTGGGGAGCAGTGACGCAGTCTGCTGCTGGTGGGGCCAAATGCACTAATGCATATCGATCCAGCTAGCCACCAGAGAGCCACATCAGAGCCACACAACCGCTAACTAGGCACCAATGGGGGAGCAGATGGAAATATTGGCCACCGAAAACCATTTGGCATGCAAACCGAATGTCCAGCTGGATTGGACGTCTAGGTGAAACGTTTTACCTTTTTTTTTTTTGGTTGTTGTGTGTCACAAAAATACCCCCCAGGGCACTCTGCAGATATCGCACAGAGACGGGTGGGGTGTATTGAGGAAAACCATGATACATGATATGGTGAAACATGTGTAAAAGTACGGATTGCTGTCGGCTTACCAACCAATGCCTATACGTTGTCGATTGGTAGTAGAGTGTGTGTGTGTGTGTGTGTGCTAGTTTGGTGCAGGATTCCTTACCCAACCCTACCCATATTCAACCCCAAAACAGATGATAAGGCTTCCGAGCGGAGAAGAGAATTTGTTTTTTTTTATAATCTTCCCGAACGCAAAGCGAACGTCATTAGTCAGCTCTCGTTTGACATCATCCTCGTTCAGGAGCAGCAACACAGTGCAACGCTGTGTAAATAAAACTTATTTTCCATTCAAACATCAAACGAGCGATAAGGAAAAATAGGTCCAAAAGCCAAGCCAAGTAGTAGAAAAATAAACAAAACAAACATTGTATTTGAATTCTTGCTTACAAGCACTCTCCAAACGTGCGGCGAGGCTATAAATACTGTCAGCTTTGGCGCCCTCTAGACTGACCCACAGGGGTATTTGCGTGTGTTTGTATTTTATGTCACCCTCAGAAGCATCTGTCCTCCTAACCTCCCCCCCCCCCCTTTGGAGTACACTATGTATCACGCTATCCTTTAAGTTTTTAACAGCAACTCTTAAAAATCAATGCCAACCGACACACACACGATGCGGCACCACCTCGGCTAAAGGGCATTAAGCACCCGGAAAATGACCACGCGCGCACTGGGGGTAAATAGAAGGAAATAAAAAACCGACACAACAACACACATACACACAGAAGAAAAAAATGCGCTTGTAGCTACGAATATAATTGGTCTCGTTTTGCTCGTTCGTTCGTTTGGGTATATTAAGTTTTTTTTTTAAAGTTGCACCGCATTGAACAAACTAATGAATGACCCCAACGGGGTCCTCCCTTCTTCTCCTTCTGCTATACCCCACAGCTATGCCTCCCCGCCGTCACACGAAAAACACTGCTCGGACAGTCATCCCTCTACCCCCCCCCCTCCCCCCGTCGTTAAAGAGCGCGCGGCCGATGAACCAAAACCAAAATCGAAGCCATTCGCTGCCAACCGATAAGCAATGTGAGCCCCCATGCGGCTAGCGGTGGGCAGGGCTGTCAAATGGATGATCGAGGAGTGGAGGCGAATGGAGGGGACAGGAGGGATGGATGCACAGCACAGTGGAAAGTGGGTGGAAAGGGTGTGTAATTGGATTAAACGCATCATAAACTATCGATGGCAGGAAAAGCGGAAGTAAAAATAAACTACCCCCGCTTTCACGCGTATCTGTTTATTTTATAAAAAAAAAATTGTAACCAACTAGGCGGCCTTACCTTTCATGCATGAGCATGTGGTACATACATTTGGAGAATAATTTAACAACTTTTTTTTACAGCCCCACAATTGCTTATATTGGATTTGAATCTTCAGTGACCAAGAACAGCACGATGGTGCAATCGATAGACGCACTGACATCTGTAGCGCGTCTGTGAACGGATCGTGTATCAACTCCCAAACCCAAAACGAAGACAAGTGAGACAAATTTTCTCTTATTAGGTTTAATTTCTATTTTTCTATTTATTGTAAGAGTTCTGCACAATTAATGAAGTTCAAAATTTACAAATTTTTAGTATTTCATGACTAGAAACGACATTTTTGACGTTGTTAACTACTGCGACGCTGTATCGTATCGTTAGTCTTTTTGTGTAGCGTAAGCCTTTACGGGCCGTCATTTATTGTTAAAATCATTTAATTTCATGTCAATGATAAGAAAACGTTTCAGGCTGAGGTAAAAAAACGCCTAAACTTCAGGCGCTACTGAAGTGCAAAGGATTGAACTTTTTGGTTTGCAAATCAATCATGGCTTTTTGGTTTGCAAAAAAAAAATCTTTCAGCTAATAAACATAAATCAAATGAAATTTTTAATAATGCAACAATAATGTTCCTCCGCAATATATGAATTCACACATTCAAAATTTCATAGACCCAGGGCTAAAAAGAAGGAATTTTGGAACTTTGTTATTGGATAGACCAAACCAATAATTTCTCAGAAACACACCCAAAGGCTTATTGAACTAATGATTGATTTTATCTAATGGATTCTGCCCAAACTTTAACTCCAAAATTGTCCTATTCACGCACAAAAACACCACCGATCGTTAAAAAAAATAACCTTTTTAATTCTTTACGCACTCTTTAGTCCGTGGAGTTCGCCAACCCTGACGATCCTTGACAACCATATGCCCGCGCCCGTATCTTCTGCACCCGCGACACTTTGAGTCACCTCCTCGGCGTTCCCCGACCCCTCTCTGCTTCCTCGCTAACCCTTCTGCCACACGCCCGAACGGGCGCACCGATCGCCACCGACACACGCCGTCATCGGCGATCGAGCGATGAACTGTTGCTGATGCGGAAACCTGCGTGCGCCGAATGTGTGTACACGCCGGGGGGAAGGAACACCAAAACGAGAGTCCACCACCATCATCAGGGGTGTCTCGGGAAGACAACAAGGCTCACACACACACGCACAAAGGCAGGCCCGTGTTTTACGCGAGAGAGCAGCGTTTCGCTTTGTTAGCAAAAGATCGCAACTCTACGCACACCACACGGAACGAGGCATTAACGCGCGGGCCTGCGGGGTGACTAGAGAAGTTGCAAACTTCTTTGGCTGCTTCGATCCCTCTCTCTCTCTCTCAGTATGAGCGCACCCGGCGCGTATTCTTGCACCGCCTGCGTTTACTATTCGCGCGGCCGCGTTTCTTCAGCCGATATGCTGAATGTTTGCTTTGAAAATTGCACCCGTACAGAGTAACCGAGCGTGACTGTGGTTCTAGCCTGTGTGGGCAGGCACAGAAGGACAGTGTGCTTTTGTAAGGTTTCCCATCTGCTGTTATTCTTGTTTTTTTCTGCTATTTAGTAACTAACAGGGTTTCCTTCAATGCCTAAAGAGCTCAAAGTCAGAGCTTCCCAACCTAGTTAGATTTAAAAAAAACCTCCATAACCAATCATCAATCCTATATGAACTTTATTGTTACAATAATGAATTCCCAATAGAAAGGATTAGTCCCTCAATAAGCCGTGCATTCATTCCGACCGTTCGATCACAAATCATATCAACATGTGTGCCCCATTGAATGTTGAATACATGAAAGAATTATGCTGCACGAGGCTCCACACACACACACACACACACACACACACACACACACACACACACACACACACACACACACACCGTCTTTCACACAGACGGCTGCGTAGGCCCTCTGCCCCCAGTACACTCGGGGGCTATTTTTGGCTGTTCAAAACACAAACACACACAGCAGCACCGAGCTAGAAGAGAGGCCAAAGAAATCAGCCCAACCCTTTCCCTTCAAAACCCTTCAACGCAAAACACAACATACACACACACAGTTTTCACCGGCTTTTCTCTTTTTATCTCGCCCCCCTGGTGATACACCCCCTTCAGATCTGCCCCAGCCCTTGCTTTCTCTCTTCTTCTCTCGAACGATCGTCTTTGCACATATGGGGGCAAACCATTTTTTGGGTAATTGGGCATTTGATTTCATTCATTGAAACCTATCCCCCGCCGATTTAATTTGCGGAGAATGAACTTTTTCCTCCCTCGATCTTCCTCCTCTTCCCCACCACATGCTGATATGGGACGGGGAAGAGATTGTTTTGTTGCTGTTTGTGTTGTGTTCACAAATATGTTTCGTTTCATATGTTTCCCTCTGCACGGAGCGAGGAAGGGATTTGTTGGAGTCGAAACACTAACCTCCCTTGGCTTTTATGATAATCATCATCATCATCATCATCAACTACAACAACAAAATCATCATCATCATCGTCAGCACTGGCATTAATGTGTCTGTGTGTCTGATGAAACAGAGAGGAAGCGATACTGTGCAAAGCGAAAATCGAAAAACTCAATGATTTTGAAATGTTTGCTTAGTTTTCGCCTAACCAGGAGGAGGAGGAGGAGGAGGAGGAGGAGCGGGAGGTTTTTGGGGAACAGTTTTCTCTGTTATCAACTTCTTCCCCGCTTTTCAAAGCTCGCTGGTTTCCTTCTTCTGCAATGTCCATTATTATTTTAATGGAATCACATCTCCTTTTCCACCCCCATTCCATCCGCCAGGCAGGTTCAATCGTTGTCCGGTTTCCTACTCCCTTTCTCGCTCTACCACACACACACACAGACACACACACGTCCCCCAATCCTCAATCCAAAGGAATCGGGTAGATCGATGTACATGATGGCAAAAGCAAACTCATATGTTGCTTCCATTGCTCATTCCCTCCAGCAGCCGGGCACATACATACTGTGCCGGACGCCGAATCAAGTGCAACCAGCAAAGCAAAGCACATGCGAAGAGGGAAAAACACTGAGCGAGACAGGGACGCCAGAAAGAGAGCCCAACGATACGGGTTGATTGACCGTAAGCCGCGAAGACGATATGGCATTGTGTAGCATCATCCACACACACACACACACATACGCGCAGACAGAGATACATCGGCACCCAAGAACCGCGAGATCGGAACGCACACGCAACCGGCTTAGCGTGCGCAAGGGCACACCGTTGCACTCACATTGCACCCAGCGATCGTATGCACCAAAAGGGGTGAGCGAGCGAGGAGGAGAGAGAGAGAAGGACAGCAAAGGAATCAAGTGAGAGAACGAAAGGCCATCGAAGAAGTATGGTGTGATGTGTTTCATCGTCGATTAACTGCAGCAAAACAGAAGAACCGACACAGAAGCAGCCGCAGTGCCAGAAGTAACCAACAAGGGGTTCGCACCCGTTCCTCCCTAATCAAGTGGGACACCACCGCACTCTCGTCGGTCGAATGTGCGTTCGGATTCTAAACGATTAACCCTCGGAATGGGGTGTAATCAACTTTACAATATTTTCATACAATTATGTTAAACAAATTATAATGAAAGTAGATAATATAATAAATCCGAATTATTTTAAATAAAGTTGACTTTGTTCTGCAAATTCTTAATAAAGCTACAATTTTGTTGCTTTCCAATTTTGCATTAGGATGCTTTATTTTGCTTATTTAATGTCTTCATGCTGGAATCAGTCAGATGACCGTGCAGTTACAGGTAACGCTTCATAACAAACGAGTCCTGGGTTCAAAACTCGAAAAAACATTTATCGAGAAAACTTTATATCACAAATATTGTACTTAACAGGCACTTTACAACGAAATAGGCGGATGTATACAATGTGATTGTGAATAACGTAAACAATTCTAAGGCGTTGCAATATCACAGAAAAACGCCTCTTTTGGAGTTGTTCGTGGTCCACACTGTTGAAGTAATCAATCTAATCCATTCATTTTAATTCTCTAAAAATCATTCAAAATCAATTCTTACCATAAAAAATAGTCATAAAATAGACACTCCGCCATAATAACAGGTGATCAATTGAGATGTTTGGGCCCCGGTTCCCTTCAAGAGTTAATATAAAAGCAGAAAATGAAGAGCCAAGGTGGCCGCGCGGCATCAAACCAGGATCACACAGCAGGACCGTGTGGTGTAAAAGCAAGAGGAAGAGTGAGAGAGAGAGATAGAGACAACGACTTTATTGCTCTTTTCCGCTCACTCCAGCTGAGTAGAAGAGTAGTTGGTGGAGCTGGAGCCCGTCTCAGAACAAAACCCAAACAGGATGGAGCCAATGTCGAGACGCCGCCGGGCAGCATAAACTCAAAACCCCACCGTTTTCCTCACCCACCAAACGGGTGAACGTCGAAAAAATGGAAGATGCCGAAAAAAGACGGCTGAAAAAAACCAAAAACCTTCCCTTCTACCATTCCAGCGCGCACACACACACACGGGAAAGATGATGATGAACCAAAAGCACACGGCCGGCCTCGGCCGCACTTTTCGACCTTCTTCCCTTCTTTGGCTCTATATTCTTGCTCCGGAGCCTTTTTCGATCTCTGTGGGCCCCTTTGGTCGTTGCGATGCTGCTGCTGCCGATCGTACCGGGGGAGTGATCTCTTGCCTGCCAAGAACAAGAACCACATTACCACTTTTCCACCGCGAAAGACAGAGGGTAGAGCCTCAAGCAGCATTAAACAGTACCGCGGTTCTGGGTGGAACGGTGGAAACACACATACAAACTCAATTATACGCACACCTGAGTGTGCGTGCGTTAGAGTGCGTGCGTGTGTGTGCGTCTGTGCTACCTGTGTTAGTGTTTCCAGCGGGACCGTCAGGTTGTTTCCTTCCCATTCTCATTGTTGATGTTTGCTTTTGGCCGATGTTTTCGTCGGGTTTGCTTTGGGTCAGATTTTGCTGCCACCGCTGGGGCATTAATGCTTTTTAGAATGCTCGGTGGAAAGATCAGCAAACAAATACCACCAGGCAGGGGCTTCTTCGGACGCACAGGAAGCACACTGAGGCACATTTCGAGAGGGCTCAAAAGAGAAACAGAAGAATCGCACACACTCAACAACAAAAAAAGGAACCTTATTTCCATTTAATGAGAGCAAAATTATTGGAAAAATATCGAGAAAATGGTGCAAATGGTGGAGAACAGAGCTTCGCAGCCAGTGGGCTGTGATTGGAAACGTACTTTTCAAAAAGGAGATAATCGATGAGGAGTTTCTTCCAAAATCAGTAAGATGTTAAAAGATGTTAATGATTATGTGTACAACTTAAAGAAAACTGTAAACACTTCTTATTAGTTTAACAAATAAATATACACTATTTTCAAGTAAATAAATACGAAACGATAGTTGACAAAGAGTGGAAAGTACGTTTGGTTTTAGTTCAAATGAAATAAATATTTACCAACTATTGCACAGTTCTTTTTTCATATATTTGTTTGGGGCAATGACTTTAGTCTCTTTTCAATAAAAAAGGGTCTTAAAAGATGCATATAAGTCAATATAAGCAAGAATAGATGTTGAATTGCATATTGAGCATAATTAAAACAATAAAATTCGGCTCAAAAACGAATTTCGGTGTCATTGCAAAGATATGTCTTTATGTCTTAAAAACCCGTGTACATTTCGCAGACATTCACTTCATTTATTTAGAGAGAGATTTGGAACATCTCCACCCCAATCCCTGAAACATCAGAATAATCTTAATTTGCTCATTGAAAATGCAGCTTAACTATTCTTACTTGTGCGGGATGCGGGAATGAACCGAGAATCAATTTCAACACTCACTTACATACCGACACACAGCCAGTTACTTACATCACACAATCCTTCACATTCGCCTCCAAAGTCCTTATTCGCCGCAGCGCCGGATTTCGCTGTATCGCCTTGCCGCCTTCTGTGTCCTTTTTCTCTTGCTGTGGCTGCCTTATTATCCTGTCTCGACAGCGTACGGTCGTCGCCTGCCCTGTTTCCGATATCCGCGTACAAGCCGACACACGTGTGTGTATGTTGCTGCTGCTGCTGCCGCTTCTGCAACGGGATGTTGATGTCTACTTATACTGCTTCTTTGCAGTATGTGCACACACTACTGCTGCGGAACACCATTTTTGCATACATCGAGCGGGCACGGCCGAAGAGGAAGAAGAAGATGGTGGGAGGAATAAGGAAAAAGACACCACAGCACAATCGAATATCCTTCTATTCACTGCACTGGCACATTTTTTATTTTTGCTTCTTTCCCACGGGGTGTTCGAAGGGGGGAGGAAGAAAAGGAAACCCTCGTCGCTGTGTGGCACCACACTCAGGATACACTTTTATCGCTTACAAAGCGACACAAAAAGAACAAAAAAATATAACTGGAACGAAACGGATCACACACACTTTACATCGCGACACACACACTCACACGCACACAGGTACGCACACAGGTAGTATGAAGGGAACTTGCACACTTGATGAGATTGCTGGGTGTGCTGGATTTTACACAGCTGTAAATCTTGTTACACAGCAAACGCACACACACATCCCTTTACAGACGCACACACGCACACGGCGATGAGCCAAAAAGAAAACACACCACCGTTGACCGAGATTTTCCAGGAAACTGGCCCCCTGTTATCCGACACGCGTACCCGCGCGCACACACAAGGATAAAAACGCACACACAGAGCCCGAGACGCACACACACGCACAGGAACGTACGCACACACACACAGCTACACACGCACACAGCTTGCGAATCGCAACATAGATTTTCTGCCACTTTTCTTGGAAACGAGATTCAAAGGGGGGGGGCGGGGGGCACTGTGTTTTTCCTTCTTTCTTTTTTTTTGCTGTCGCTTTCCACTTACAACAACACTTTTCCCGACTTCCGAGCGAGCTTTTTGCTTCACTTCAAACACTGCACATTGCTCCGAATTTTCTTCTGCTGAAAGGAAAAGGGTTAATAATTCGGGTGAGACGGAGCGAAAAAGAGAGGATTGCAGAAACACAGGAAAAAACTTCAATATTTGTTTCTTAAGAGCATACACTTTTTTATGTACGCTAAAGCGAACGATTTTTTTTTTTTGGTTCTTCTTTGAGACGTCCGCGAAACCCGAACCGTTTTTGGACAAAATGCCTCTTTCTTGACACAATTTACATGGCTTTTGATGCTCTGTGTTTATGCTGGCCAGGGCGCGACTGTTGTCCGCTGCTAAAACATTGCAAAGCCTACTTGTCTTGGAGCTGGAGGAGAATCGTCTTGATCGTCGTTTGTCGTTGCAGTGATTCTCTGCCGTCACTTCTTCTCATTGAAGTTTTCCTCCCTACTGTTCCATCATTCCGTTTTCTGCTGCTGCTGCTGCCATCGTTCTTTCACGGTTTTGCTTTACCTTCGCTTTCTTCGCCTGCTCCGCTTCTTCTTCGTCGCACGTCACCACAGTCTTCACGCACACACAGTCAGAAGGCAGCAGTAGCAGCACCGCAACACGGACACGCACACACACATACACATACCGAGCCAAGCAGGCTATTACGCACACTACCGCAAAACGCCCGTTGCTCATTTGATCGGAAGATTGAGGAAAAAGATACGAGGGGGGGGGGGACGATGGTGTGGTGTCGAGTTTTTCCCTTCGTGATGGAAAACGCACGCACTGTTGCTCTGCACGCACGTGTCCACACACATACACACACTCGCACTTATGCTGTAAGTGTAAACGGTCCGCCTCCTTTACAGGACACACATACGGGAAAGGTGGCTTTCTTTTTCAAACCACTTCGGGCCAATTCCAGCGGACATGGATTTTTTTTTTCTTCGCTCAGCGAGCCATCTGCATCATTCGCAATCCGTCGGAATTGCACTAACTCTTAATTACCTTACACTTATTTTACTCATTTCTCGACAGGCTTGGTTTTCACACCCTCTTTTGTACCTTTTGCGAAGATTGTTTCGTGAGCGTTTGCACCGAAAACGGGGAGCAAACAGAGGAGCAAGACCCTCAAACACAACCACACCACACCGTTCTGTTCTGGCAGCTGGGTGGGTACAAGTTCTTTCAACTTCTTTCAATTCTTTCTCCACTGCTGCTGCTGCTGCTGGCAACGCCACTTTGCATGCGTTTTCCTCGGCTGCTGTTGCTGGTGTTGTTGTTGGTGGTGGGGCATCACTGACACATCGGTCGATGTTCAGCGCCACAAACGATTCCTAGCCGACGTTGATGCGGCAGTCAGAGTGACCAGAAAGACCGATTCATCCAAAGTGAGTTTTTATATCAGCAGGGCTTAAGGCCGGGCTACATTGATCGTAATCCGTAGTGTAATTTCGATTTTCACTAGCGCATCTGGCGGCGGCTGGCCGAAGCATTTTGCCAAACAATTTGGAGTCGCTTCAGAAAATATGTTATTTTTGTATGTTTTGTACTTAATTTGGACGACAAAAGTTTTGTAAAAGGTAGATGCACATGTCCTGCACGCATTGCATCCATTTTCATGACAAAAAACGATGGAAAAACTACTTAATTTTGAGATCCGGCATGACCATTCCCTCGGTGACCAAAAAAAGCTTCCACCAGCCGCCGCCAGATGCGCTAGTGAAAATCAAAATTACACCAGAGAGTACGATCAATGTAGCCCGGCCTTTATAGTGTTCTTCCTCACTAATACATCGACACACGATTTTACAATTTGTTCCATGTCAAAATCTAGTGAGCCTTGAAGATAAAATGGTGTCTCGCAGAAATGGTAAATGGTGTTCCTCTCGAGTAGTTGGAAGAACGAAGCCAAAAACCAGCATGACGGTCAGTTTCTGGATTGATATCAAGTCAAAATTGGTCACCTCCCAAGCGCCACCTCACAAGTTTCATCTTATCATGACCTATATAGCCTTCTAATTTTCCGAGCAAAAATCTATATAACCGGTTGTGCGGTCAGATATGTAGGTATCGACGCCAACGACCGTTACTCAAATCTCACTTGCTTCAGTGCTGGTGACTAACATTGGAGTTTAGTATTTTAAACAATCGTATTGCCGTTCTAGTTCTAGCGATGCATAACTTCAATGCAAAACCATACAACAGTACAGAGGGAATGAGAAAGCTCTCCTTCAAGCGAGACAGCTCCACTAGTTGAATATTCCACCAACAGATAGCGCCTCCAGCTTTTTGCTAGTTTTAGAATACATCAGTCGTTCACCGTGTGCCAAACGAAGTCTTTCTATATTCCGTTTAGGTAGAGAGCTTGAGTCGTTTAGAGCCCATTTAGTGGTCGTTCAGTGGATTTGTGGCACTTGGGACTTCAACCGCAACAGCCTTTGGAATTCACATGCATACGTAAACAAAAGATCGAATCTCCTCCAGTCATTTTGAATTCATTTTTCTACTGCACGACTGTCAAATCGTTCGGGATAAACCAAACTGTATATTATACTCAAGGTGTATGGATATTAGGAGGTGAAGTGCTCCAGAGCAAATTGACATTTCACGACTTGACATAACAATACTGGGGGCTCCGGTATAAAAATCGGGAAGGGCTGGAGGGGGATATAGAAAATTGTATGCGATTTGACATAACAATACTCAATGATGGCGCCCGGCAAACGCGCTAATAATTCACCTCCTCAATAAATACACCTTGTATTATACTCACTTTGCTAGGATAACTGCAGAAATCTGGCCACACTGTGCGAAACAGCAAACCGTCAAATCGAATGTCGACTCAGGAGCGTTTATGTCGACTCTACAGCGGAGTTGAATCACCGACAAACCGACATGACACTTCGAACAAAATGAGCTTCAAAAGTTGTCTCCTTATTTCAAATGAAAATACGTTAAACACTAGCGCCATCTTTATAATGATTCGCTTACTACACAGACACAGAGAAGAAACTGCTAAATCCCCTTTTTGTTTTTCTTCGCAAATTCCAATGCGTATTGTTTTATGTACTTCTCACATCTTTTGCATTGATTTGGAAACTTATAAAATGATTTTCCTGGGTGTTTTGTCCAATAATTCTCACAAAATCGTGTCTCACACTTCCTTCGCCATTTGTATTTAGAAAAGTTGTTTACATCGAAGCAGCAGTGAACAGAGCTTACTTTGACAGAAGTGTTCGCCTCACTGGTAAATGACAGTACTTTCGTGTGGGACACTTTTGTAACGCCAGTATCACGTCGGTTTGTCGGTGGTTGAATTTAACATCAATTTTAACAGACATTTGCGAACTTAAATTACAATAATCACTTGCTCCAATTTGTTCAATATACTTGAAGAAGTTTAGTGAGCTACCAAAAAGGTAAGATTAGGAGTTTTGTTAAATATTCAAATGCTGCTTGTATTGTTGACCTCAGCAGAATCGTATTCATTGCCGCAGTAGCTCAATTTGCTTGTTGGGCACGTGTCAGCTGTCAAATTATTGCAAAACAACAAACAGCCCCCTTCAAAACCCGGCAAATTACCCAAAAGGCGCACGAAACACCACATTTCGCACCCCTTTTTCGCGTGGAAAACGTTTGAGCGCTTTTGTAATGTCCGACGCTGAAGACTCGCTGGAAGAGAAACTACGCAAATTTCGTCTCTGGAAGGTAAACGGTGCTTTTCTCTCTGTGCTGCTCAAACATAAGCCAAGCCCCATCTTGTTGCCCCGTTTTGTTGCAGGAAGCTTCAGCGGAGGGTGGCAGCATTTCGTTCAACTCAAATGAATCAGCGGCATCTGGCCCAACAATGGATAGCTTCAGCAGTAGCAGCGGCAGCTCGCAACGGAAAGCTCCCTCACACCTGCGTGGCCGCGCCAAGGGATTGTTTTACCGCGATCAGGGACGCCGTAACAGACAGCAGCAGGGGTCACAGGACGGGGAACCATCGTCCAGCTACGGGGGTGACGAACGGCACAAAGATTTGCAACGCCGCAAGGCACAGGAACGGTCCAGCTACGAGGCCAACGAATCGGGCAGTGCCGGCCGGTTCCGGCGCTACCAGGATCAGCGGGACGTACGGTTGGAAGATCAGGCGGAAGAGCGCCGGCCGCCGAATTTGCGTGGCAAAGCGCTGGGGCTGTACTATCGCGACCGCCAGACGGCCCAGAAGCGGCAGCGGGAAAAGCGTGACGCCGTGGACATTACGCTGCCCCGCTGGCAGATACAGGAGATACGCAACAACCTGCAGATGCACCGCGGTATCGAGCAGAGCGACATTTACCGGGAGTTTGCCGAGAATGAAAACATGCGGTCGGTGTTTAGGAACGAGTATTTGCGCGTGATCAGCAAAACGTTGCAGGAATCGATGGTGGAAGCGGTGGCAAGGAGGGAGAATTCATCCGGTTCGGCGTACGAACCGGGGTTGTTGGATGAAGAGC
The DNA here is from genome assembly GCF_943734735.2 of Anopheles gambiae. Classification (NCBI taxonomy): domain Eukaryota; kingdom Metazoa; phylum Arthropoda; class Insecta; order Diptera; family Culicidae; genus Anopheles; species Anopheles gambiae. Next base: position 7,526,650 of record NC_064602.1, on the reverse strand, counting down.
TGCTAGAACAGTACGACCGAACCGTTCGCTCGATGCACCCGTTGAGTGAGTTCCGGCGGCGGCTTCCGGCGTACCAATCGCGCACCACGATCCTCGATATGATCGAGCGCAATCAGGTGATACTGATAAAGGGTGAAACGGGCAGCGGTAAAACGACCCAGGTGCCTCAGTACATCCTCGAGGAAGCTTCGGCCTGTGGCCGGGGTGCACGGTGCCGGATTCTGTGCACACAACCACGCCGCATATCGGCCATTACGCTTGCGCGGCGCGTGGCGGAAGAGCGAAACGAGCGGTTGGGCAACTCGGTCGGCTACCAGATCCGGCTGGAAGCGGAACGGCCACGGCAGGCCGGGGGTAGTATCATGTTCTGTACGACCGGCATCGTGCTGACGATCATGCAGTCCGATCCACTGCTGAGCGAGTACACGCATCTCGTGCTGGACGAGATACACGAGCGGGACGTCATCACGGATCTGCTGCTGGCCATCATTCGGATGGTGTTGCCGTACCGGAAAGATCTGCGCGTGATACTGATGAGCGCAACGCTGACGGCGGAAACGTTCTCGCAGTACTTCAACAACTGTCCGACGGTGGAGATCCGTGGCATCACGTACCCGGTGACGGAGTACTATCTGGAGGACATTCTGGACGAGCTGAAGTTTTACACCTTTGAGGACAAGTACGGGCAAAAGCCACACTTTAGGGGAAGGGGGCGGCAGGACGATCCATTCCAAGCGATGATTGAACCGTACTGCAGTGAGATTCGTGGCCGCTATCCGGCACCTGTCCTGCGGGCGCTGCAAAATCCCGGCAGCGAGTCCAACCAGAACGAATTGATCGTGGAGCTGCTTTACTACATCACGTGCTCGAAACCGGACGGTGCGATTTTAGTGTTTCTCCCGAGCTACATGCAAATTACCAACGTGTACAAGATGATCAACGAACATCCGTATCTGTCCAAAGCGCGTCTTCTCGTATCGCCGCTCCACTCGAAACTTCCCACCAGGGAGCAGACGGCTGTGTTCGATCGTCCACCGGACGGTGTGCGCAAGATCATCCTCTCCACGAACATTGCCGAAACGTCCATCACGATCGACGACATCGTGTACGTGGTGAATGCGGGCCGGCACAAGCTAAACCGGTACGAAGATGGTGTTTCCGTGCTGCGCGATGAATGGATCTCCGTGTCGAACGAAATCCAACGCAAAGGACGGGCGGGCCGTGTACGGGAAGGCATTTGCTACCATCTGTACAGCCGAGGGCGCAAGCGTACCTTCCAGGAGAACGTTGAGCCGGAAATCGTGCGTGTTGCGCTGGAGGAAGTGATACTGCAAATAAAAATCCTTCAGCTCGGTGAAGCACGTGCCTTTATGGCGCATCTGCTGGACAAACCGAGTGACGGCATTATCGAATCGTCGCTGGAGCTGCTCAACCGACTGAATGCGATCGACGATGAGCAGAAGCTGACCCCGCTCGGGTTCCATCTGGCCCGGCTGCCGATGGATCCGCGCACCGGCAAGATGATACTGCTCGCGTCCATCTTTAGCTGCATCGATCCGATCACCTCGATTGCGGCCAGCCTCACGTTCAAGACGGCCTTCTACCGGCCGCTCGGGAAGGAGAAGGAAGTCGATCGGATCAAGCGCAAGTTTGCGCAGGACTCGGCGAGCGATCACATTATGCTCGCGAACGTGATCGCCGAGTGGCGCGAGCAGCCGAACAAGGGGAGCTTCTGCGGGCGCCATTTCCTGAACGGTGCCACGCTGCAGCAGCTGGCCAACATGAAGGAACAGTTTGCCGAGTATCTGCATACGGCCAAGTTTACGGCGGTGGCACGCTCGGACGCGGGACCGAACAATCGCCATGCGGGCAATTTGGAGCTGCTGCGCGCGATCGTCGGGGCGGGCCTGTACCCGAACGTGGCGTTTGTGCGGAAGGTGATCCGATCGCGGAACAGTCCCGATGGGCGCCCGATCCTGAACATTGAAGGGTTGGGACGGGCGGAGATACATCCTGGGTCGGTCAATGGAAATCGGGGCGTGTTTCATTCGAAGTAAGTGGGTCGGTGGGTTGAGATGGGACTTGGGATTTGGAATTAATTTTGGGTTTGCTGTTATTTACAGTTTCGTCGTTTATTACGACATGCAAAAGATTAACGCACTGACGATCTTCGACACGACGGTTGTGAATCCTTTTCCACTCCTGTTCTTTGGCGACTGTCACGTGGAAACGGAAAACGATCACGAACTAATCTCCATCGCCGGCCATTACTGGTAGGAATTGGAATGAATGATTCGAAAATTTCGCCTTTCTCATTAATCCATTTTTTTCAGCTTAAAGTGTGACAAGGATACGTACAACCTAATACAGGACCTTCGTACCGGCTTCAATCTGTTCCTGCAGAAGCAAATCTGCTCCCCGTCGCCGGTTGATTGGAGCTCGCGCGAAGGCGAACTGTTGCGGTGAGTGAAGCTGTGACCCGCTTTTTTGTACTATTTTCGTTATTTACTGATCCCTTTTTTGCCACTTTAGAGCCATCATTCGACTGATTACTATCGACTGCAAGTTTGAGGACGATTTCGACGATGGCGACTCAGACTGATACAACTGCAAGGATGCTCGCAGCAAGGTGCCACGTTTTAACTCCACCGTTTAAAACGCTTTCCGTTCCTCTCGTTCCAAAAAATTCCCTAACAGACCTTAACGCGGAAATCTAGCAAGGATTAGAACGATTAAAGTGCGTCTCCGCACTCGGCATATTGTTCTAAAGTGGAATATAGTTGACTATTCTCAGTCTCTAAATAGAGCAAGGGGAAAGCGAACGAAACGATGGAATGGGGGAGGCAATTACTATGCGGATGCGGATTAGGTTGCGGTCGTTCTTGCCATCCTACCATCCGGCATGAGAGCATTGGCATTGCGGCCTAGGCAGCCCGCTTCAGTCTAGACCCATTTGTTTTGCTTTGTGTGTACACGGTGTCGGATGCTGGCTTGAAACCGGTGGCAATAATCCTTTTTTTTGTGTCTGTTTTGTTTGCTCAATTCCCACTTTCGCTAATGAGTTTTCACGCTTTTGGACGTTAAATTGAGAGCGTAAAATGAATGAAAATGCAAAGTAAAACTACAAACAACGGTCATATTAAATATCCTAATAGAATAAACAGTATAATAAATTATTCAAATTAAATCTAACCTTATAAAATAGTCATTTTTAGTTCGAAAGAAACACGAAGAATGAACAACAAACCGACCGACAAAAGACGTCACTCACATATTCCCATTTATAGTAAACCGAAAACCAATCCGGCAAATGATGAGAATTAATTTGTCCATTTTTCTTGATGACCCTGATTGATTTCCACATGACCAGATGTGATGAGATTTGAATTTCTCCGGAACTGTAACATGCATTCCACTTCCGGAAGAGTCAACGAACACAGCAAAGGGGTTTGGAAGGCAGACGGGCACAGGAAGTCACAGACAGAGCGATATAATTGGAACCAGAGGCCGAAATGTTTCGGTGTAGGCGAAAATGAAAACTAAGCATTTCCCCGGAATATATCCTCCCCAGCATCTCCACACCACAAGCAGAAAAGCCGGTGGTCGATTGCTTTCCTATTAGCCGGGGTGGATTTAGGTTAATCCGGGAAATAAATTTTTATTTCCTTTCCGTTCCTTTCCACTCGTGCGTTGACGTTGCTTGCGACGCAAGCGAAACACAGCGCCTCCCCCTGTGTTTGCGTGTCTTGTGGCGTACACACGCAGGACGACGACGGGTCGAAGCATCCGCGAGAGCATCCTTTGGTGCGCGTACGCATGCTCTCGCATGCCACACAGCTCCTCTTCGGTAGAAACCATTTGGTAAAAGGACCGTTGAATTGAACCGCAAGCTCGCATTCCATCGTCTGTTGTCTGGCGTTATGGACGTTCGAGCTGGTCGGTGGCAAAAGTCTTGATAAAGTGTGTTTTTTCGTTTAAAATTTGTGTCTGCGTTGGTGCCTTTAAAGTGTACAAAACCCACAAAAATAAGCGTAAGAACGTGTCTCAAAAAATGGTCGTTCTAGTGCTGATGCTACTGGCACTTACCGCTGGCACAGCCCAGGCCGGTGGTACACTCCAGCAACTCGACTCCTGGAAGGGAATGGAACGTGAACTAGCACCGGACGCACTGTTAGTTCGGCTAGACCGCCTAGTGAACGTGTGCGTGGCGAACTATGAAGATCTTACCACGGATCTCCTATTAGGCATCGCGATCGCTAATGGTTAGTGTTAATTGTAAATTATTTGAAATTTTTAAATTTAAAATCCCCAGCAAAGAAAAGGGACGTCCAAAAAGACGCACTTTCACACTCCACTCTCCCTTCTGCGAATGACGACTGCGTGCCTCTTTTTGGGGCGAGGGAAGGAAGGCCGTCCTGCCTAAGCTCACCTAATCCTCCGCATCGTTCCATTCCATTTGTCGCTAATTAAATGGCAATTGAAATGGAGAGAGTGCAAAAGGAAAGGAAAACAAAAAAGGGCCACATCACATACAGGGAGACCATCTTCTCATTTTCTTTATAGCACAACTGAGGACCATTCTGAAGCAAGGGTCGCTTCCAGAACCGCAGCGCCAGTTTGTGGAATCGTTGGCAAAAAAGTGTGACTTTGTCGAGAGCCGCATCGAAAGCATCTTTAACTTCCCGAGCGGTGCCAATGCTGTCGGTAAGCGTTAGTTCCGAATGAGTTCCTTTCGAATGAGTCTTGGAATTCTGAGGTTTTTTGTTGGGTTGGGGATTCTTTTTGCAGTGTCCAAGTTGCTGATAGACTCTGAATTTTGGGAATCAAAAGATGAGCCTAAGAGTGGAGCATTTAAAGACCAATTGAGAAGCAGAAGACGTCGCAGCCAGTTAATGATGGATGATGACCCACAGGCCCTGATGGAGAGCTACCTGGAGGCGATCGATGCGGGAGGACCTAGTGAACTTCAATCAGGTTAGTGCCATCATCTCAATGCTTGGTACTATTTAATGATTTCCATTCAATTTTTCCTTTTTTTACAGACGAATGCCTCTCCGAGCTGCTCGTAAACGAGTCCGAAAACGAGTTCAACTCCACGGCCACCAGCAACAGCACCCCCAATAGTGTGCCACCGCCCGCCAAACGGCTAATCCTTAGCCGCGAGTGTAGTGCCGCCATGTCGCTACGCAAACGCTCCTACGGCTACCATTTGACCCATAAGTAAGTCTCTGCCTATGCGAGGTCTTGACACGCATTAACACACTTCTACCTTCCCAACCCTGCCATTATCATTCCACGCCACTGAACGCTCCAGATTACTCTTCTACATCGTGCTCGCCCGGCAGCGGTTTGCGAATGTGGACCGTGCGTTCGTCGCCGACGGCCAGCGGACGCTCTGCGAGCAGATACTGCACGAGTCGGACCTGATCGCACGGTTCGATTTCCCCGATCTGTTTCGCGATCTCTTCATGGAGCAGGTGTTGCTGTGCGCGTTAGCCGATGCACCATTGCTGGAGTTCACCAACCCGGCCTGGCTGGGGGCCATCGCGAGCTGGCAGAATGGGGAAGGCTGCTTCAAGTACTACGGAGACGAGGGCGATGGTGTGATAGGCCCGAACGCACTAACCACACACTGTTCCACGCATATGAGTGGTGTTGGGGCGGCCCTGCTTGGACTGTTTGCAAGGCTTCAGCTGGTTCAGCAACGGGAGTGAAGATGAATTGCCCCCGGGCCGGGTCTGTCCAAAACGCGTAACGATTGCCTCTTTCTCTGTGTGCGTGAATGTGTCTATGAATAAACGTGTGTCTAATCCGAATGTCTCTTTACGATGATTAATAAACCGCCACACAGTGGCACCGGTGAGTTAATCGTAACTCGATACAACGAAGTACGAAGTAAAGCCACAAAATCTTCACTTTCCTTCCTTCATCCAGGGCCCCCAAGGCTTCCCTGTAGCATAGCTCTCTGTCTCTCACTGCATGGTGTAAACCGCCCCCCCCCCCATAGGCAGTTGAACCTAACTCGGTGTCTTTGAAGGGCTTCATGGCGCGCAGCGAAGAAACGCCGAACCTCACCCTATGTGTGTGCATTGCAAGAGACCGCCTTTAGTCACCCTTTTCAGCTCGTACTGGCAAGACCTGGGAGACCTGGGAGTACGGGCCTGCGCGTCTAGGTGTCATCTCGTGCTCTACCCAACAGCAAACGGCTTGTAATGCCGGCTTCTTATCAGTGATTTACAGCACCCCAACCGAACGCGCGCACACACACTCCATGCTCTCTCGAGGGCATGATATTACGTCCAGTGTCACGGGAACGAACACCCCAGATTGGGGTTGAGTGTGATAGGAAAAAGGGCCAGTAGGTGGATAAGATACAATTAGTACGAAAGTGTTGTAAGCGGTATTAACAGGAAGTAGTCCGAAATCACGATCATCAGTGTGATCTTGCGTGTGAAGAACAACTTCTTGCCAATTCTGCTTGTCAGTGGCAACAAGACATCATCAGAGAGCGGCATTGGAATAACTCTTCTTCACTCTTCCGCCTAAAGACCGACGCGGGCCAATGCGCCGCCCAGTCTTACCACCACCCCATTATCAGTCATCTTAGAACTCGTGCATTGCATGATCGCGCGCGTCAAGCGTAAGGATTGGAAAGGGAGAGAGATTGATAAAGAGCGCAATCCGCGCTTTTTTATGCATCCTGAGCTACTCCCCTAACTCCAGTGAATTAGTCGGTTTTTTTGGTTTACTGTGCCTCCAACTATAAGGCTTTTTTTTCGGGAGTGGCCGAAACAAGTGATAACCAGTGAGTCTTGTGCTGTGTGCTTCAAGCGTCATCTTGATCATCATTCCATCAAAATGTCCAAGACGACCCCGAGCACCAGTAGTGCCAGTGCGTCCAACCAAGTTGGTTGATTTGTCACCATTTGTCGTCGGATTGGTTCGAAACTTCGGAAATGGCAGACCCAACGATACAGACGTTCTGCTGCCACAACCGGATACGATCACCGCCCGCCATCAAGCTGATGTCCGAGTTCGATACGGACGGGTACATCGTAGTGTGCTTGGTATCGTCCATATTCGGAATAGCCGGTGCCGTCTATCAGGTAACGAACGCAAGTTCTCAGGGATATCGTGAGCATCCGGACACAGTTTGAAAGGGGGTATATTATGAATAGAGAGCATAAGTGTATATGTGGCTTTGGTGGTGCCTTGAGGAAGCTCTCCAAGTGCACCGTGTACCACACGTTTCGATTTTCGGCTCACTGTGCATCAAAGGACCGGAAAATGGGGGGAAAAGCGCACAAACAAAAGCGGACCTGCAATAGATAGGAAGTGCCGGTGACTTGCATATGACACTGTGCTTGTTATTTTGGTCCCACAAACCCGTTTTTCTCCGAGGTCATTCGCACCACCAAGGTGGGCCTTATCGGACCTGAGCTTATCTTTCAAACGTACAAGATCTCTTCGTCACGCGATCACGCCAAGATCTCGTATTTACCTGCAGAGATTCCATACAGATCTTGTTGAAGCATGCTTCCCCCTTCGGCTTGAATCACGATCAAGATCAGGCAGTCCAGTTTTTGATATTTTTCCACATCCTCAGCCACAGCCCAAAGCTTATCACATGTATAATACGGTTGGTTTGAGCAGCTTCTCGAGGAACGATTTTAATTCAAGCGCATTTCCTGCACAAATCACCGTTCTACCGTACAGTCACCACCGCCCATTATCAGCTTAAGGGGTCCAACGGTATTCGGTGGAGCAGAAATTAAATAAACAAAAAACAATTTTTCTCTTCCTGGTATGTCTGAGACTCTTCTCTTTCACCTATCTCTCTCTCACACAGAGAGGAATCCGCTTGACCTACGGTACTAGGTCTTTTTTTGTCCGTCCGAGCTTATTACATAGTCGATTAGAAAGGTTTCGATTAGATCATCATTGTTGACGTAATTAATCTGCTTCTGCTTTGGGGAGGTTAGCCACGATAAGGCACTTTTCTACCAATTAAAACGCTTATGCATTCTCCCTACCACTCCACTCCCTCATCCAGATCTGGATCCGACACGAGGACGGACCCAGCCATCATGCCGTCCGGCGAAGACGGGGCGGCGAGCTGACCCTATCGAGCCAAAACTTGGGCCGCCAGATCATCGTATGGTTGGCGGTGGCTGATCTCTGTGCCTCGTTGGGGGTCTTCCTGCGTTCAGCACTGTGGAAGTACATCAAGGATGTCCTTCCTCCCGACAGCGATGTGGACGACACTACCAACGTGATCTTCTGTGCAGTTTCGTCCGCCTGGATACAGTACTTTTACATGTGCACGTGGCTGTGGACACTCTGCTATGCGATCAACGTACGGAGGCAGCTTAGTGGGGCACGGTACGCACTGCGAACGTACCACTACTATGTGTGGAGCATATCGGCACTGCTAACCGGTATTGGGCTGACCGTACTCTACGTACCGGATGCAGAGTAAGTGAGCTTTCTTGCACAATCAAACACTTGATCACTAATCGATCTTCTTTATCTCTCTCTCTCTCTCTCTCTTCCAAAAAAGCTGCCACAATGTTCACGACATGACAACGGCGTACATGCGCATCCTGCCCAACTACGTGATGACGTACGGGCCGATGATTGCCGTGATGGTTGCCAACCCCATCCTCTACTATCAAGCATCGCGGGAAGTAGATCGCCAGCTGCTCGCCCGCTTCAGCCAAATGTCCAACACGGAGCGAGACTTGATGACCAAGTTTAAGCTTAAGTTCTCGCTCATCAATCTCGTGTTCTACATCTGCTGGTTGCCGAATCTGGTGAACGGCATTGTGCTGTGGACGATGTGGTACAGCTTGCCCTTCCCGATGGTGATCACCGTGTGGTACATTATGGTGGGTAGATCGAGGTTCCAAGGTACAATAGAAGAGGAGTTACTAAGAGCTGCTACTTACCCTTTTGCAGGCCATCACGAACCCTCTGCAGGCGTTCTTCAACTCGCTCGTCTACCAGAGATGGAACTGTCGGTGGCGGTTGCGGCGTCAGGCGAGCACTGATTCCAGTGCGGAGCTTCGGGTGAGTAGAAGTAGATACCGCGCAGACGGTGTGACACTCTTAAACAATCAATTCTTCACCGCTTAATTCCACTTCACAGCGCCGCAATCGTACCTCGATGGTCTGTAACGAAGGTACACCGTTACTGCAGGCAAAAACTGAATCGCCATCCGCATCGAACCTGCACCTGAATCAACCATCGGTCGACTTAAACCCAAAACCGACCCGCAGCATCAACGCCTGCACGCTCGTGTGACGCCGTGTTTGCTACTTGTTAAACACAACTAATGGAAAGCAAGCTAACTTCCACCGCTATTATGGATCGACTGGGAGTAGCAGCGGTTTTATGCATCTGCTGTGGCGTCACTGGTTGCAGCGGGAAGGCATCAGCACACTGGAACACACTGATCTTGCTGTCGACGGGAAGTTCGCACTGTTCCCCGGCGCTAGGATGTTTTATCTTAAGGAACTAGTTTAGTTTAGGGCCAAGACTCGCGTAGTGAGCTATTACGGTAGTTTTATAATTAACTCGCAAATCTCAACACTTCACAACTATTCGGTAGAACCGATAACTAAATAGGCTGCAAAAAGGCCATAAGCTCAAGTTTAGGTGTACGAGATTGCATACTATTTTCTAAAAAACAAGCACGCACTTAAAGACCCCTTACACCGAGAGTAGATACCAAATAAAATCGAAAACAATCGGCTTTATGCTAATACAAGAGCTCCCTCCCGAGGTTTATGGGTTTTATTTGTTTTTTAAGTTCTAACGTTCCGATTTCTGACATCGTTATATCGGCTAGGGCTTAAACTATACAGATTTCCTTTTCGTGATTACTTCTCTCTGTGTGAGTGTGTAGTGTATGTGTGTATTCGTAACAAACTGGAGTTGCTAAAGTTTACACAACTCAGGAGGTAAAGACTGGTAATAGTTCTTCCCTGAACAGATTACACACGCGCCTATACAGCACGTGGCGATCGACCAATAATTAAAAGCACGGCTGAGGATCAATTCAAATACGTAGAGAGGTTTGAGTTTATTCCCCTCTCTCTCTTTTTCTCTTCATAATCGGTGTAATTTTTGCGCTATCTAGTAGCTATCTGGCTTAACCTAACTGAGCACTACCCACGCTCTCCTAAACATCCGAATGCACATGAACACTGTAGCTGAACTGTATAGGTTGTAAATCTTGTCCCGGCTGTAATTCGGAACGTGTAAGTCCTGTCGTGTCGGATCGTGGCATCAAAATCAACAAAATGCTTCAGCAAAAAATCAAGAGCAAAAAGGGGAGGAAAGGGAAATAAAGGGAAATTGTGTGTCCTTTGTAATACAATGTACTAAACCTACAGCCACAACCACACAACACAGAACAAGAGCTGAAGAAGAGATCCCAAAATAGGGTCCACTGTAAAGGACTCATTACCGTGTACCTGTGTGTACCTGTGTACGTCTATGTGTGTGTGTGTGTGTGTGTGTGTGTGTGTGTGTGTGTGTGTGTGTGTGTGTGTGTGTGTGTGTGTGTGTGTGTGTGTGTGTGTGTGTGTGTGTGTGTGTGTGTGTGTGTGTGTGTGTGTGTGTGTGTGTGTGTGTGTGTGTGTGTGTGTGTGTGTGTGTGTGTGTGTGTGTGTGTGTGTGTGTGTGTCTGTGTGTCTGTGTGTCTGTGTGTGATCGCTATTATGTTTTCTATTATTTAAAAATAGTTTTTTTTCCTCATTTTACTCGCTGTGGAGTTTGTTTTTACAATCAACTAACAACTCTCTCTCTCTTTCTCTCTCTCTCTTTACCTTTGTCTCTAATTCTCTTAATGGCCCGAGCGGGTACGGGAAGTCTTCGTAAAGTACTGCTTCTCGCCCCGATCCAGCCCGCGATCGTGTGACCGTTCGCGATAATCGTCGGGACAGTAGGGTGGCGACGGTGGATGATAGGCGGGCGAACGACAGTTTGATGGCGACGATGGATTATAGGAGGGCGAACACGGAGCCATGCCGAGATGATGATGGTGGTGCTTTTCCCGGTGGGAGGACGATATCGGCGATAGGTGCCGCAGATCGCGATCGTTGTCACCGTTCTGGTGGGAGAGCAGCTTGCTGCTCGATTTTTCCTCCTCCCGGCGGAGCCGTTTGTCCGCCAGCAGCGTATCCTCGGAATTGCGATCCTGCTGGAAAGTCAATAGAGGAAGTTCAAATTAATTAGCGTCAAACTGATGGACGGAGGCGTGTACCACAATTGGATAGTAATATGATATGTACCCGCTTTCGGCCCAGCTTGCGCTCCTTGCGCAGTTCCTTCTCTTCGTCAGTCTTGTCGCGCTTGTCCTTCGTTTTGCTGCTGCGCTCCTTCTTCGACTCGGACAGTAGCTGCTGATTGGAGCTGCTGGTGCTGGCACCCTCATTGTGCTTGCTCTGGGTGAGTGGTAGAGAGATAGGGCAAAATGGGGCGATTAATAATGAAATCCTTGCAAGCACACTTATCCCATCGCAAATACTTCTCCCGTCTTGATGTTTCGTCTCGTTCGCAACTGATCAGTAGAGCAAAAGGGATTCAAGCGCTCTGGGATTGACCGGTTTTTTTTTTAAACCGCCCTGTTCCCACGTGTCACGTGTAGTGAGAAGGACAGTGGGAGTGTCAGTGGGAGTTAAGGTATCCGATAGCCGGGCCCGATTAGGAGAGTATTAGCGTGTCCACCGTTATTAAAAGCCAAATTTTTAGAACTGAAAACTATTGCATTTAAAAAACGATCGTTCTCCCTCCCGTTGAACTTCAACCGTTGTTCAACTCAATCCTTTCCTAGGATATCCCGGCAAAGATGAAAGTATAATTGTTTTGATGAAGTGTCCTGCACACACTATACATACCTCTGTTTTCCGTTGGCATGATTTTTGTTGTAACCAGTTTACACAACGACCTGTTGCACTTTTCTATCTCACTTTGGTCACTGCGGTGCCTGGTGGTACCAAAAAACCCGGTCGAACACAAGAGCTAGTTCTTGTTTCTTGATTGCCTTCAACAGAAACCCCACGCAGTCGCGATTGTCCCTGTGTTGGATTTTGATTTACTCGTCGGGCAGGGTGTGTCGGTCGCTGTGTAGAAGACATCTTGCTCGATTCTCGATCACCAGCAGCCTTTTCATTTCCAAAAAAACCTCAACACGGGGGACGCAAACGACCATCCTTTGGGGTGCTTAGCAGTGACTCTTCCTCCATCTCGGCGCAATGCCCTTGATGGGAGCGGTATTCGACAAGTGTTGATCCCAAAACAGCGCGTGGCCTTACGAAGTATGACAAATCCCCGCAACGATCAACCGCACATCAAAAAACCCCTCTCTCTTAGTGCCGTGTTCCGTATTTTAACAATTCATTTGTTCCTTGCTCGACACCATCAATACTACACCAATCAAAACAGCGACCCTCTAACGGAAGAATGTCCCACCATCGGTTGCGTTGACATTCTTCTGCTTTCCCGAAGCGCCTGGACATGTTGGGCCATCCTTGTTTGCCAACCTTTCGAGTTTGCGAAGAGACACCATCCGGACGGTCCATATTACCGACCGTGCCACGCCTCCAGTATACTAACCTTCGAGGAGCTAGAGCCTTCTAGCTTGCGGCGTTTCATCTCTGGAAATGGTGGAAGATGAGAAAGGGCATATGAGAAAAGGAACAGTTGGTAGTTATGTTTCACCGCACTAAACGTACCTCTATCGTGCTCCGGTGGGCGTCGGGTGCTGCTGCTGTGCTGCTGTTCGTTGCTGGAATTGGACACCGAGCTCAGGTCCCGTTCGCTGCGATCCCTTGGCGGTAGGTCCCGTGTGCTGGCCCTCGATTCACGCTCGTGCTCGTAATGGTCTGCGAAATGGGAAGATTATCATGAAATTTGATTTCTGTGCACCGCTCTCTCTCTCTCACACGCTCTTTCACATTCTTTCTCACTCTTTCTCACACTTTCTCTCACACGCTCTCACACTTTCTCTCACACGCTCTCACACTCTCTCATCCTCTCTCATCCTCTCTCACACTCTCTCACTCTCTCTCACTCTATCTCACTCTCTCTCACTCTTTCATCCTCTCTCACACTCTTTCATCTTCTCCCATCCTCTCTCATCCTCTCTCATCCTCTCTCATCCTCTCTCATCCTCTCCCATCCTCTCTCACATTCTCTCTCATCCTCTCTCACACTGTCACACACTCGCTCACACTCTCACTCTTCTACCCTTTACATACCTCGCTTATCGCGCCGCTTTTCCTTCTCCCGCTTACGATCCGACGCGAGTGCTGCGGCGGCAGCTGCCGCTTCCTCCCGCTCCCGTTCCTTCTCCCGCGCACGCTCCTCGCGCTTGATCTCTTTGGAGGATTTTTCGCGCGACGTCGAAACGGACGACTCCCGGTTCGTTGACGAGGAGCTGGCAGTGTCGCGCGAACCGGACGATGATGATGGTTCCTTCTTTATCGCGTCTGCTCCGCGCTCGCTTCCCGCACCGAGGCTACCGTTCGCGTTTGAGCCCACCGAGCCGGACGATGAGGATGAGACCGCATTTCCACCCGTGGTACCGTTCCCGATCGATGATCCTGAATTGCTCGTGCCTCCTCCTCCGCCTCCTGTTCCACTGGTTTGCCTTGTACTTTGTCCTGCTAGAAAGAAAATATTTTGATTTATTACTCGATTCTTAGCCCAATAACTCGCTCTCTACAAAAAAAAAATGCCTACCTTTCACATCGCTACCATTAACTGACGCCTTTGCTCCCTGCTGCTGCTGATCGCTCGCGACCGTTGCTGTTGCTGTGGTGGCCGCTGCCGATTTAAACGTCTTCTCCGGCACCTGATGGAAATCGGATTCCAGCATCATCTGGCTCGCCTTTGCCTTCAGCTGCCCGATGTAGCTCGATGCCAGTACGAACAGATCCTGCCGCTGGTTCTTCTCCTCCTCGCGTACCTTCTCCACCTTCTTCTCCAGGATCTGGGACAGCTTGGTCAGCACGGGGAAGTGGGGCAGTATGCGCATCAGTATGATGAGCGAGTTGCGGATCTGCATGTAGTCCTTCGAGTCCAGACAGAACACCATCGCCTTCGTGATCTTGTAGTGCCACTTGTGGCACACGTGCCGATAGTTCTCGTAGTTCACGTGATCGATCGCTTCCGAGTACTGATTGCTGACGCGGAACTTGGTCACGAAGCCGGGATAGTTGGCGCACTCCTTATTGAACGTCGCCTCGTCCGAGTGCCAGCGCATCACCGTCTCGAGCATCGCGCACAGGAACCGTCCGTACCGGGTGGCCTCGTTCTCGGTGCAGGAAGTGACGGAGTAGGTAATATCGCAGAATATCTGTGCAGAAAAAGGTGCATTGAAGTGGATAAGAATAATCATCCAGTGTTTCTAAAGCTTCACCTTCCACAAGCAAACACACATACCCGATCGTAACAGAGCAGCGTGGAAAAGTTGGCCGTCTTTAGATTGTGGATGGTGTGCACAAACTTCGCACAGTAGATCGCGTCCAGCGCAGTGAACGTGCAGCGCGGAAACAAACACAGCTGCAAGAACTGTGTGATGGTTTCGTTTTTGGCCGATTTGGCCGACCGCGACAGGAACCAGTAGTCCTTCTCGTTCGTCAGCCGGTGCATGATCTTGTCCACGTGCTCCTGCTGCTTCTTCCGCTCGTCCTGCAGCTTGTCCATCAGCGCCACGTACCGTTCCTGCTCCTTCTTGTTCTTTGAAGCGTTCTGCTCCTTCGACTCCATCACCGCCATCGAGAGTTGCTTCAGCTTGCTAATTTCCCGCTGATAGCTCTCCATCGGTACCTGCAGATCGTACATCGACAGCGACCAGAAGCTGACCAGGAACTGGGGACTGATGTCTTCCCAAATTTTGGGCGGATGCAGCGGTCGCACCGACTCGATTACCGGATTCATCACGTGGGCCGTTGCCTCGAGGTATTTGGCCATCTTTTGCGAGGTGGAAAGCTTCTTCCCGTTCGGTTCCGCCTTACGCAGCTGGTCGTACTTTTGCTACAAAGAGAGGAACAAAGCGACATTTTCATAACGAATTGAAGCAACGTGGTGTTGGTGACACGCCTTACATTGATTGCGTGCGAAAACATGGGACGCGCGAGGAAAAACGCCACATCCGAGTGTATGTGGTACTTCTGCAGCATGTTGTGTATGGTCGGCAACCGCTCCACGTACTCCTCCACCGAGTAGGTCGACCCGAGAAACGTACCAAACTGTACCAGCGTGTCCTGGCACTGGTCGTACAGCTTGCCCACCAGCTTCAGATGGCTCTGGGCCGTCTCGCGGTAAATCACGCAGTGCTTTTGCTGCGCAATCAGCAAACACAGCGCCACCGCCAGATCGTTGCTCGCCAGCGCCTCCTTCAGCCGCTGCGACGACTTTTTCGTGTTGCGCACCTGGCTAAAGTAGCCGGCCTCGCCGCGCAACAGCTCCCCGCCGCACATGGCCTGCAGCTGCTCGTTCGTCATCTCTTCCGCCGCCTCGATGCCGGCCATCTTCTGTACCACCTCCTTCAGGATGAGCAGGTCCAGGCTTTTGTGGGACTTGAGCTGGTTCGCCACGTACTGCAGCAGCCCGCTCAGCTCGATGTTGTACTTCTTGTAGATCGCACCGCAGAAGTTGGCCAAGCTTTGCAGCCACAGCGAGATGCTGGTGCCATCGTTCTGCATCGGATTCCGGTCGACCTGCTCGAGCGCCTCGATCAGACAGTACCCGAGCACGTCGTAAGAGAGCGAGGTGAGATACTTGAGCGAATCCACGACCGGCGCAATCAGATTGTCATAGATCTGTATTTGCAGTAGAATCTACGAAACAGAGGCGAAGAACGTTAGCAGTTAGTAGTAGTTGGGGGAGCAAAAGCCCCATCACCCCACTTACATATTCAAACAGAAAGCCCGGCGAACAGTGGCTCAGCTTGCCGATCAGCCTGCCCACCGGTTTGCTGTTCTCCTTGCTGACCCGCTTCATCAGCGCTTTGATCTGCTTCTGCGCCGTGCCGCGCCGGTGTATCAGCTGCGGCTGCAGCTGAAACGTATCGTTCTTCCAGCGCGCGTACAAGCTGTACCGATACTGGTACGGGTACAGCTTCACGATCGACCAAATCTCCTCCGCCACGCAGCAGTTGCAGTCCATGTACGCGAGCGACGGCAGCACGGCCGCATCCAACAGCGACAGGATGTCGTAGTACAGCTGCTCGTGCTCCGTCAGCGTACTCCCCGCTCCCGGGCTGGGTGGATTTAGCGGGTCCACATTCATATCGGTCAGTATGACGCGCATCAGGCGCAACAGTTTGTACAGCAGCACGGAATCGTAGTGCAGCGAAGGGCCGAGCGCAACAAACATCGGGAACGCGTGCAGCCGCAGCTTGGTCAGCGAGGTGACCGGCGGTGGGGCCAGTTTGTTCAGCACGCCGTACATCGAGATGGCGCGCCCCTTGATGTTAGCCGGCAGCGCACACTTGAGCCGGTACACCGGCTCGATGATCATGTGCAGCAGCCGGCAGAGGGCCCGCGCAATCGGCTCGTGCACCATGACCGACTGGTCCGGCAGCTTGCGGATCAGCTGCTGGGCCGTGTTCCAGTCGCCGATCGTAAGCAACGCCTCGCACAGGCCCCACTTCTGGTTGAGGGCGTACTTTTCCGGCGCCGTCTCGAACTCGGGCTCCTGCTCCGGCTCCTTGTCCTTGTTCGTGAGGATAACGTTCAGCTTGCGCACGTACTCCTTCGCCTGCGCGATTTCCGCCTCCCAGTCCGCCACGATCGATTTGTCCGGTGGATTTAACTGGCAGAAAACGAAAACGATTAGCACGGGAGGAACCATTTTGCAAGCAAACAACCAATGACCTACCCAAGCGTAAATATCGTCCAGCTTGATGACACCGTGCTGGAGCAGCAGTGCGGTGACCTTAAACAGCGACCCCGGCGTCTGCGCGTCCGCAAAGTACCGATACTTGTACCCGAGCACCTCGCAGATGATGTTACCGTCGTTGATGTACGCCTGCAGCAGTGGAATAAAGATGCGATCCTGCTCGGGCCGCGCCTCGAACGACTCCAGTATGATGTCGAGCACGCGGTTCGGATCGAGATTGAAGCAGCCGATGAGGGATTTGATGATTTCCAGCACGTTCTGTACCGTCATCGTTTCCTGGTTGAACTCCTGGTTCAGCTCCGTCATCAGCTTGGCGTACCCTTCGCTTTCCTCGCGAAACAGATTAAACCGGCGCTGTTTGTAGCTGGAAAACCGAAAATAAAACCAAGACATTACACAAATTACAGCCTACGGGATGGGGTTTGGACGCGTAATCGACTTACTAGAGCTTCGTTTTCACTTTGATAAACCGTGTGTAAAAGCTACGATTCTTGATTGTGCCCACATCCTGCAGCGTGTCGATCTCGAGCCGCTCCTTCAGCAGCTTCTCCGACACGAACCGTTCCGATTCCTTGGCGATGTAGCAAAAGTTGGTCCGCTCCTCGCTCGGCGGCGCACCGTCGCCCGAGCCCGCGGTTGCCGTTTCCGCGTCGAATATCCCGAACACGTCCAACAGTATCGAGGGCACGTCACTATGTAGGCTCTGGAAGTGGAAAGCAGCTGCGTGAATCAAGGCTACAGTGTGGGGCCGGCCGCGTGTTACTTACCACCAGCTCTCCGAGCATCTGCAGCACGCTCTCCTTCTTCACCTGCCCGTGGATGCCCCGCGAGACGAGCTCGTAGATTGCTCGGGAGATGCCATTCTTGCGCTCGCCCTTCCCAAACAGTGGACTCTGCTGTTCGTCCTTCAGAAGTCCCTTGCAGTGTTTCAAGCTGGATGGATGGCGCCGTCCATCGGGAACACAGGAACGGTCACATAAACAAAACAACACGAAGAGAACATAGTAATACGCACTGTGTTAGTGAATGGGCAGTGGTTTAGGGAGCAGAGACAGGCGGGGGGCTACTGGTGGGTGGGTAGGGTGGTTCGATTGTGCTGAAGGGAAGGGCCGCATCCAGCCGCTATCTAGTGCGCCCTGTCGGTGAGACGTGAGCATTTTGGCGTTCCACTTGTCCTGAACCCTTTGCAAAAGGGCCGTGGAGGGGAAACCATTCATTTTGCCGGTTTTAGAAATTCCGCACCATCCGGAGGAGGCAAGCGAATTTCGTCACTTTGACGTTTTCACATGGCGCACATACACACACACATGCGGAGAGTGAGGGCCTATCTTTTTGCAGTGGCAATGGTTCCACCGACACACGAGCAGATGCACAAGCGATACGGGGCGGGCTTGGAGAAAAACGGGGAATATTTACAACTCGGTTTTTCCGCTTCTTTCCCACAGCTTCCAGACTTCGGCGTTGAACATGGTCGTCAGTAGGGTGAAATAACACGCACGACGACTCGGCGACACGGCATCCGTCCACAAGCACTTTGTTTATAAAAATGGCAAATCGGAAAATGGCGTCGATTGTCAAGCGCTCAACCAGGGCGGGCGGCTGTAAACGCGCTTGCGAGTGACAGCTTTGACAGGTACGGTGGGGCACGCATTTTCAAACGCTGTTTATTTTCGTTTCGGGGGAACGTGCACAAAAACCGTTATTTTGATTGAACTTTTATTATTATTTTATTTTCTGTACATGTACACCATTTCAGATAAATTATATTTTTTATTGCAAAATCGCACCTACATTATTCGCGCAGTCCTTTGATTGAGGTTTACAAGCATTAACTCGTTGACTATGGTTCACCCAGCTGCATTTGCTGGCGAACGTTTTACCGCATTTCGAGCACCGGAACGCTCCATTGTGTGCTTCCATATGTTCTTTGGCCTTTTTCGAGCTGAGCACTTTCTTGCAGATGGGACACTTGCACGGTGTAGCGTTTTCGGTGTGCGTCTTTAAACCTTGCGCTTTGCTAAACGTTTTACCGCACGTTTCGCACCGGAACGAGGCCACGTGTGCATCTGTTGTTGTCGCTTCAAGTGCCAGCCCTTTCTTGCCAGTAGGACCTTCATTTCCATCCATATCCTTGCAATGTACCGCTTTCTGGATGTGCAGTTTCAACCTTTCTTTGGCTGTAAACCGCACTTTACCGCACGTTTCACACCGCAGCACCGGCTCTTTGTGTGCATTCAGATGTTTTTTTGCCTTCCCGGGACTTAGCACTTGCTTGCAGATAGGGCAACTGCAAGGTATAGCTTTTTGGGTGTGCCTCTTCAAACCTTTTTTAGAGGCAAACGTTCTACCGCACATGCCACACCGGTGCGCACCTTCGTGCGCAGCTACATAGTCCTTCATCTTAGCTGGTCCTATCATTTTATTGCACCCCGAACACTTCTGTATTCGGTGCATCTTTTGCCGGTGTATGATCAGCGCACTTGCATTGGGAAAGCTGCACTTGCACAACGCGCATGGAAATGTGGTGCGGATGTAATGTTTCACAGCATTATGCCTGCGCAGATGATTGCGCGTAGAGTAGGTGCGCATGCAAATCTCACAGCAAAATGCACCCTCGTGAGCGGCAACGTGCGAAGCCAAGTATTTGCGTTTGATCTGTTTCGCACAGATCGGACACTGTGTCTGGGTGTGATGGTACCGATGATCATTTCGCTGCTTTTTGCTGGCGAAAGTACGTTCGCATTGATCGCACGAAAAGGACGTTTCGTTGGCCGCTGCTTTGCGGGATCTCATGCTTGCGTCACTATCGAGCATTGGTCCGCGTAGTTCGGGAGATCGGGAACCGGTTTCGGAAGCTTCTTCAGCAACATTTGACCAAAGAGCTTCACACTCCCTCCGATCGCTAGCATTTGGAGTGTCTTTGTGTCCCATGTTACCATTCGGTTGTACAAGGGTTCGAGAGCTATAATTTTGCAACTTTTTCTTAGCGCTATAATCGTACGAGATACAAATGTGACTGTTTTTGGCAAACGTTCGCTTACACCAACTGCAAGTGTAGCTTGCCACGTTTTGTGCATCGTTCCCTGCGTCATCATTGTGCTCGGAAACGGACCTGTAGAGTTCGCTAGGTTTCACACCGGTAGAGTTTGGTTGGTGTGACGCGTCTTCGAGCGTATTGGACGCCCACCGTGACAATAAGATAAACCTTGGTCGGTGGTTGTCAAAAAAGTAACTAGATTGACAACGCCAAGGACGGAAAATTTAAGGGACGCCACTCGAATGCCGGAAAGTAACTACGGTGGAGTGATTTGGAAATATAGAGAACCCAACAATTTTGGCGCAGCCGGTAGGATCTTTATGGTGAGTTTACTATATAGTAATTGAAGAAATAGAGAAGCCATGAACAGTTACAGAACCAGTAAGAAAATTGATAAAATATCAAAAGAGATAAATTGAGGTGTGCAACGTGATGGTGACGCATAGTTGAATTACCTCACTGTAAAGTAAGAAACTACTGTGCATTTTTTTAAAAAAAAGAACACATTAATTATTAATAGGTTATATTTTCAATGGCCATATTCATTTGGTTAAAAACATATAAATAGACATACTGAAAGTGTGGGTAAATTTTCCCTGTGATTTAGTTCAAGAACGTAACAGAACAATGGAAAACAAATGTGAGGTTAGGATAACCACGTTTTTTTGTTTGCTTGGTTTGCTTGGCGATAGTGAGGTCGGAGGATTTGTTTCGGTCCTGAATAATAATCGTGATGGGTGTGATATTGTTATTAACCCGAAGGATTTGTATTAACTATTGGCAAAGCTAGTCCGGAAATTCCGAAGAGCTGTCTGTCTAAGCGAGGCCAGACCTGTCTGTAGCGCTGTATCAAAAGCAAGTCCGGAGAAATCCGAAGAGCTGTTCTTGAGCAAGCGAGCACAGTCCCCGACTGTAGCGCTGTATTTCAAAGCTAGCCCGGAAATACCGAAGAGCTGTCTGTCTAAGCGAGGCCAGACCTGTCTGTAGCGCTGTATCAAAAGCAAGTCCGGATAAATCCGAAGAGCTGTTCTTGAGCAAGTGAGCACAGTCCCCGACTGTAGCGCTGTATTTCAAAGCTAGCCCGGAAATACCGAAGAGCTGTCTGTCTAAGCGAGGCCAGACCTGTCTGTAGCGCTGTATCAAAAGCAAGTCCGGATAAATCCGAAGAGCTGTTCATTAACAAGCGAGTCCAGTCCCCGGCTGTAGCGCTGTATTTAAAGCTAGACCGAAAATTTCGCAGAGCTGCTTGTGCAAGCGAGAACAGATCTGGCTGTAACGCTGTGCTGAAAGCAAACCTAGATAAATCCTAGAAAAAAAAAAAAGATACTGTTAAGGAAAATACGACCAAGGAACGGAGGAAAGTAAAAAAGGAATAATATTTAGGAATTGATTGATTAGTTAAATATTTGATTACTGATTTAAAAAAAAATAACGTAAAAAAAAACAAAACAAAATAAAAAAAAAACTTTTTTTTTATGTTTGTTTGTTTTGCTCCCTTTTAGATGAACGACAATAAACGATTCCACGTATCCTTGGGTGCGTTTAACGATAAAGCGGATGCCAATGATTTACGTCGTGAATGGGAAGAGTGGCATCGCGCCTTCGAGCTGTTGATGCAAATGGAAAATGTTGAGTCTCAATCCCACAAACTCATATCAATGCTAACCTTGGGGGGCAGAGGACTACAACGCATTTTTTACAATTTACGGCCAATTGCTGGAGAAGTCAATCCGGCACCTGTTAAAGTACCATTGATACCGCAAGACGTACCGGAATACGACAACGCTGTCAAACGACTAAGAGCTTTCTTTATGGGAAAAAGGAACGAGCGAGTAGACCTAGAAGTATTTCGCTCCTTGAAACAGATGCCTGATGAGTCTTTTAACAACTTCATGCTTAGACTCCGGGATCAAGCTGCTAGATGCGAATTTTCCACGCGTGAGGAGACTGAACTTCTCCAGCAAATCACGATTGGTGCTCGAGACGAGAAGGTACGAGACAAAGGACTGGAAAATGTGATGAGTCTGGATGAGGTCATGGTATACGCCATGAACCGAGAGATTCTTCAGCAGCAACGGGAGAAGCATAAACCATTTCTGGATGATTCAAGCGTTAACAGGGTTAATTCAAACCGCCGAGATACAAGCCGGCCAAATGAACGAAATCATCCGTATGAAAGGCGTCAATCACCTCGTCGGGAATATTCATCAGGTCAAAGGTCCTATGGCAACTGTAAGCGTTGTGGTTCATCTCGTCATTCGGAGCACTCAAAAGAATGTTTTGCTAGAAATGCTCGATGTAATAATTGTGGTGAACGCGGTCATTATGCTAGGAAGTGCGCAAGTAAAAAAGCTCAGCAGACAAATCGATTTTCGGGACGCGAACCCAGACGTGAATTTAACCGAGATTTTAGTCGTAGGTTTGGGCGTGAAGCAAACTCAGTAAGGGCACCTCAATCATGGGAGGAAGAGGATCTGCATCGCCCAGCTAAGAATGAAAACTCTAAGGTGGTGTAATCGTACATGGTATTTTGTTTATCTCTTGAATTCTAATTATATTTTGTGAACTGTATATTGATAAAACTTAAAAATATAATCCCGTTTTTTTACATTAGGTTGCAGCAGTTGGTTCAGACAGTAATTCAGTAATTTGTCGTATCGATGAGATACCAGTTGATTTCGTTATAGATTCAGGATCTTCTATTAACACTGTGACAGAAGCTGTTTGGCACAAATTGATTACTGGGAAAGCACACTTATTTAAAAAAAAAACTTTAGTGCGATCGTAAATTCTACGCATATGCCAACCGAATTCCGTTGACTGTGAAAGCAATTTTTGAAGCATGGATATCAGTAAATTCATCCAAACCCACGAGTTATGAGGAATTTTTTGTGATTAACGATGCTCATAGGTGCCTTCTCAGTAAACGTACTTCCGAGAAACTAAAACTGTTAAAAATCGGACTTGATGTTCTTCATGTAAATGGGTTGGAACAAGAAGCTTGTCCATTTCCCAAATTTCCTGGAGTACAAGTTAAACTGTCGATCGATCGGACAATTCCACCAAAGAAATTGGCGTATTTAAGAATCCCAGCCGCAATGGAACAAAAGGTAGACCAAAAGATACAGGAAATGCTCCAGAGTGATGTGATAGAAAAAGTTGAAGGGCCGGCTGATTGGATATCGCCTATGGTGGTAGTCCCAAAAGGCAAGGATGACATTAGAATATGTATCAACATGAAACACCCAAATGAGGCAATTCAACGAGAACATTTTCCTTTGCCTGTCATTGATACATTTTTGAATAAGCTCAGAGGATGTAAATTCTTTTCACGGATAGATATAACTTCAGCATACCATCATGTCGAACTTCATCCGGACTCTAGGAGTGTCACAACATTTATGACAAGCATGGGGTTAATGCGCTTTAAGCGGCTTATGTTTGGCATTAATTGTGCCCCCGAAATTTTTCAGCGAATAATGGCAAACATGCTTGATGCCATTGAAGGGGTCATAGTTTATATCGACGATATCGTTGTTTCGGGTCGCACAAAAGAAGAACATGACAAGAGATTGCAGCAAGTTCTCATAGTACTGGAAAACAATAATGCCATGTTAAACAAGAGTAAATGCGTGTTTGGAGTGGAAAAACTGGAAATACTTGGATTCGAAGTAAGCGCCCAAGGTATCAGTCCGTCTGAAAAGAAAGTGGAGGCGATTAAAAATTTTCGTACCCCCTCATCAAAAGGAGAAGTACGTAGTTTTCTAGGACTTCTTAACTTTGTGGGTCACTTCGTTCCAAACTTATCATCTAGAACAGAACCGCTAAGAAAGTTTATTCGTGATGAAGTAACAGTATTCGGTGAAGAACAGATGAGAGCTTTTAATGATTTACGACTCGAGCTGTGTAATAATGTAAGAGAACTGGGGTTCTTTGACCCTAAAGACCCTACAGCCTTATACGTGGATGCATCGCCTGTTGGCCTTGGAGCGGTTTTAACCCAAAATGATCGGCATACGAATAAGGCAAGAATTATAAGCTTCGCTTCCAAAGGCCTATCTCCAGTTGAACGTGTATACCCGCAAACACAGCGCGAAGCACTCGCAGTTGTGTGGGCTGTAGAAAAATGGTACTTATATCTCTTCGGAATTAAATTCAAAATCTTCACGGATCACAAAACCCTAGAGTTTATATACGGGGGTAAGCATCGTGATGGACGACGAGCCTGTTCAAGGGCAGAGGGTTGGGCTCTCCGCTTGCAACCATATGATTTTGAGATTAAATACATTCCTGGGTCAACAAATATATCAGACACATTGTCTCGTCTAGTATCTGAGCCAGGTAAACCATTTGAGGAAAATGCGGAACATTTTCTCTTTGCAATAAATCCAGGAGACTTGGCCATCACAATGGACGAAATAAAAAAGGAGACTGTCAATGACGAAACACTTACGGCTGTAATTGAAGCATTAAAGTCAAAACAATGGTCCCCGGAGTTATTTAGATACCAGGCATTTGAAAAGGAGCTTTCGGTAATTGATGGCGTTGTAGTGAGAGAAGATCGCATAGTACTACCATTGAAGTTGCGAAAGAGAGCATTAACCATTGCGCATCGGGGACATCCTGGAATTGTTGCGATGCGAAGGAACTTAAGAGAAAAGATTTGGTGGCCATGTATGGACCGAGATGTGACAGAAGCAGTCCAAGAGTGTGTTGGCTGCACGGCCGTTAGAAAGGAACATCCTCCGGAGCCGATGATACGTAAAGAGATGCCTGATCGTGCATGGCAAGAAATTGGCATTGACTTTTTCTCTGCCAAAGAATGTGCCACATTTCTTGTCATAGTTGACTATTACAGTCGGTTTATAAAAGTAATAGAAATGAAAAATACGAACGCAACCAAAACAATCGAAGCTCTGGAAATGGTTTTCCGCGAACAGACTTATCCCGAATCTATTCGCTCTGACAATGGCCCACCATTTGCGAGCGAGGAGTTTGCCGACTACTGTAAGAGCAAAAACATGAAACACATACGCACTATCCCCTATTGGCCCCAAATGAATGGTTTGGTTGAGAGGCAAAACCAGGGGATTTTAAGAGTTTTGCGGATTGCAAAGGCCACTGAAACTGATTGGCGGAAAGCTGTGGAGGATTATGTGTATATGTACAATACTACACCGCATTCCGTCACTGAGAAAGCACCGTTGGAATTATTAACCGGGCGTCCGGTCAAAGATCTCCTACCATCTCTGAGAACAGATCCACATTGGCACCGCGATGAAGAAGTGAGAGATAAAGATGCAATCAAAAAGATGCAAGGGAAACACTACGCAGACGTTCGCAGACACGCTAAACCATCAAATATTAACGTAGGAGATTCCGTTATGTTACGTAATTTTGAAACTGGGAAACTTGAACCTAAGTTCAAACTCCAAAAATTTACTGTGCTAGAAAAGAAGGGAAACGATACCATCGTTGCTAATGAAGAAGGTGCACGGTATCGACGTTCAATAACACATCTACGGAAATTCCCATCCCAATTTGAAAACGATATTCCGCCATCAAAAATTCCCAGACCTCAACAAAATAACCCAGAAAAGCCATTGACATCCGACAAACCAAAACCCCTAGCACCAAAGCGAGAACAAAAATTTAATCATGTTTTGAAGCATCCAGTAAAGCGACTAGTAAGAAATAAGAAGTTACCTCTCAGATATCGGCAGGAATAATTGTATGTGTGTGTCAATTTCAAACACGGCCTTAGCAGTAATAATTAGAATACAACGGAAGAGAAAATCGTCATTTTTTTTTGCAAAGAACTCAAATAAAATTTTAATGAATTAATGGCATATCCTTTGCCATGTCTAGTTTTTTTTTTCTTCTTTCTTCCTTTCTCTATTTTTTTGTGGAGAAGAAGAAGGATGTAGAGTTCGCTAGGTTTCACACCGGTAGAGTTTGGTTGGTGTGACGCGTCTTCGAGCGTATTGGACGCCCACCGTGACAATAAGATAAACCTTGGTCGGTGGTTGTCAAAAAAGTAACTAGATTGACAACGCCAAGGACGGAAAATTTAAGGGACGCCACTCGAATGCCGGAAAGTAACTACGGTGGAGTGATTTGGAAATATAGAGAACCCAACAGGACCGAACCGGGACGATATCTTCCGCAGCTTCACAAGGTTCGACCGATTCTTCTTCACAATTCCTTATATTAGGGATTTCCTCGGGTATCAGTTCTTGTATAATGTATTCTTCAACCTTAATGTCATCGATGAACCCAACTACCTTAGTAGCCATTTCTTTCTCCCCTGTGTCATCTTCTAGCTTGGACACACATGCACCACCAACGCTAACCTCGTCCAGCCGCCCGTCATTCGCGAGTGGGGGTGAACTTTCCTTAATCCGCACACAGTCAGATCGAGTTTTTAGGTCGTTTTCGGTGGTGCAATCACTTTCTGAACCGTTCGCAAGCATCAGAAACCCTTCACGCAGTTTACGTTGGTTCTCCTCCACTGAGCCGACGTAGGAGTGGAAGTTAAAAATCTTTCCCGAACACACGCCGCACGCATAATCCGGAAAATTAGGTTCTGGGTGAACCTACAAGAAAAGGAATTTGGTTAGGACATCTGTAACCGTGTAACAGTAAACATCGTTGTAATCTCACCTCGAACGGAAATACCCGCTGTAATGCAGCTTGAAATGCTTCATTCAGTATGCAAAAGCTGCTATTTTTCGGAGAATACTGCTCTAGGCAGAGTCGACATGTTGCCATGCTTTCCATTATTAAGTGAACTAAAACATTGCAAGCGAAAACATGCTAAAACACGAAAACTCTTGGTTATTTAGTCAAGTAGACAAGTGCGGATGAGCCTGTTTTAAATTGCGTTTGACATTTCAGTTCGTTGTCCAAATAGCGCACACTGGGAGTGCTTAACGGCCAAACTGTAAGAACGCGTAACCGAATCAATGCTTAAATTTCTTTCTTAATTGTTTATATTACGTCTAAAAATATGGTTTTAATCGTTATAAAAAATTGTAAGTGTAGACACAAACATCGGTTCAACTGCCCGTGAAAGAAAAAGCTAAAAAACCGTCCAACAGCACGTACTGTCAGATGTTTATTAAATTTCGAAATTTCCGTTAACCAACACAGTGCCTCCTAAATACTCGCACCCTCTCATTTGTTTTGCTTACGGTCTGGCACGATAAATGTTTTTTTGTATGTATTGCAATACTCCTCTAGTCATCTTAACTAAAAGAACATCGAAAGCAGTTTCTGTAAAAAGTTTGGCTAGTTTATGTTTCTTAACATGTACAAACATACTTAAAATTTAGTACAATATTGATAAAGGTTACATTTCCTGCACTTCAACTTTAACCTTCAACGCGTAATCCTTGGATTGAGACTTGCAGGGCACATCTCTTTGAACATGCTGCTGCCAGTTGTATCGGTTGTGGAACGCTTTCCCACACTTGTCACACCGGAATGCACGTTTGTGTGATGCCAGATGGGCTATTGCCCTCTTGGGTCTTAGCAATACCTTGCAGATGGGACACTTGCAAGGTGTACTACTATCCCTGTGCCTCTGTAAAAGCACCTCATTTGCAAACGATTTGCCACACGTCTTACACCGGAACCGAGGCACGCTTGGAGTAGCATCTCCGGCTTCTCTCCCCTTGCAAATCTTCTCGCAGTGTCTCTTGCAGTTCGATTTGGTGGTAAACGTTTTACCGCACTGTTCACACCGCAACGACTCTTTGTGTGCATTCAGATGCTTTTTGGCCTTGCCAGGGCTTAGCACCTCCTTGCAGGTGGGACACCTGCACGGTAAAGCCTTTGCGGTGTGCCTTCTTAAACCTCGCTCATTGACGAACGATTTGTCGCACTTTTCACACTGGTACGGACCGTTGTGGGCCTCTAGGTGTTGTTTTGCCTTTCGGGGATTTAACACTTTCTTGCAGATGGGACACTGGCAAGGTATAGCCTTCTTGAGGTGCCCTCTCAGCGTTTTCTTGGAGGTGAACGTTTGCTTGCACTTGTCACACCGGAACCGACCGTCCTGTGTCTCCGGACGTTTTTTGCTCCCTTCGGGTTCCATCGCTTCGTGCCAAGCAATGTGCTGCTTCATCTTTGCGACTCCTATCATTTGATCGCAGAGCGTGCACTTTGTTCGGTGCATCTTCTGTCGGTGTGCGATCAGCATCTTCCCATTCGGAAAGCTGCGGTTACACTCCGCACACGCAAACGTGTCATGGATAAAATGTTTCGCCGCCTTATGCCGGCGCAGTTCGTGCATTCTTGAGTAGCTGGTCATGCAAATCTCACAGCGAAATGCGCCCTCGTGAGCGGCAATGTGTGATTTCAGGTACTTGCGCTTTATCTCTTTCCTACAGATCGGACATTCTGTCGTTTTGTGATGGTACTGGTGCTTAGTACGCTGCTTTTTGGTGGGAAAGGTACGTTCGCATTGATCGCATGGGAAGGACGCTCCATCGGCCGGTGGCAGATTGGATGCTTCTTCTTCCTCATTCGATCTCAGGCTTGAGTCAGTAGTATCGAGCATTGCTCTACATAATGCGAGAACCTGGAGATCATTGTCCGAAGCGTCTTCTGCATCGCTTTGCTCATGAGGTTCCGTGTTACACTGCTTCCGATCGCCGGTACTTTGCGCCATGCCGCCGTTCGCCTGCACAACGGATCGTATTTTAGAGCGAGGCGAGCTGCAACTGTGGCTAGCTAGCTGACTCTTTTGGGCAAATGATTGCTTACACCGACCGCAAGATAGAGATTTGAGTTTGTTTTTCATATAAATAGATCGTAATAGTATTTTTGCGGTTTTACGAGGCTTTTCCAAGTTCTTGTTCACGTCACGCGGTCTAGTATTTTCGGTGTCTTCATTTTCCAGCTCTTGCAGGATATGCTCATCAAGCTCAATGCCATCAATCGTCCCAACTGTTTTCGAAGCCACTCTCTCCACTGTTGTGCCATCTTCCAACCTGGGCGTGCCAGTACCACTAGCACTGACCTCTGTCTGCGGCCCGTCATCAATGGCAGCGTTTGGGGGCGCGCTATTCGCAGCCGCAACATTATCGGTGTCATCCACAATGATGATAACGTTCTTTTTGTCCTCCATTAGGGTGTTGCACTCTTCCACATTCGCCTGCGCCAAACACAGCAGTTTTTGTTGGTTCTCCTCTACCAACTTGCTGAAGGAGAAGAACTCCCATACTTTGATCGAGCACATGCCACATGCATATTCGGGCAGGCTTTGTTCCGGTTTAAGCTGCAGACGAAAAAAGGCAGTATAATTAAGAGATCCGGTACCGGCAGCACTAAATATCGGTGCAGTTCTCACCTCGAACGAGAATACACGCTGTATCGCCGCTTGAAAGGAGTCGTTGCTCAGACAGAAACTGCCATTTACGGGTGCGTACGGTTCGAGGCACAGTCGGCACGTCGCCAAGACGTCCATTTTTCTTTGCAATAAAAAGGCACGATAATGTTTTAAAGATTCGAGCGGCGAAATTATGCACAAAACGTACAAAGTGTGTTGTAATTTCTTGAATGTTCCGAGGTAAACAACTATTCGCGCCTGCTTCGCAATTGTTTGACAGGTTAACAGACGCATTCCAAGCAGCGCACACCTGGGAGTGTCTAACGGCCAAACAGTAGGTACGTTAACGAATCTCTGTGTAAACGAGTAATGTTTTAATGATTATATTTATGTTGAATGTTTAGAAACACTTTTTTTATGAAAAAACCTCTTAAATGCTTTTATTAAATGATGTAAATATGCAAGAGGAATAACCATAAAGCCGTTGTCCTGATTCAACTCCCACTGTGCAAACGTCAAATAACACAAAACGTAAACAATACAAATCTCGTGCAAGCCGGTGCAGTTCTTATCGCTTTTCTTCAATTTTCCTTACTTTCGGTTGGAATTTTCACATCTTTCGTAATGGCTTCTGCATCAATTGATAAGGTAAACCTTACGCAGTGCAAGCAGCATAAATAAATTGAATTACTTTAGCGTCTCGCCCTTCCCTCTCTTGCAGGACATGCGGACGAAAATCGACACCGTTTGCACCACGGCGGAAGCGTTCGTGAAGCTCTACTACGACCATGTAGACAAAAAGCGGCAGGTAAACAGCTCCTTAATTCTTCCTCTGGATGACCCTTATTTAATGGCCCCATTTTAATTTTCCATTTCAGCACATGTCCCGACTGTACATGGACACGGGACTGCTCGTGTGGAACGGCAACGGGGCGAAAGGGAAGGATGAGATACAGAAGTACTTCCACGAGTTGCCCCGCTCGGAGCACACCATTACCACGCTCGATGCGCAGCCGATCGTCGATGATGCCGTCTCATCGCAGCTAACGTTCGTGATGCAAGTGTCTGGCACGGTGCGGTTTCAGGAGAACCCGACCAAACCGTTCCAGCAAACGTTCATGATCACCGCCCAGGGCGACAAGTGGAAGATCGTGTCGGACTGTTTCCGGCTGCAGGATGGCATATTTTAACCCTGTGCAACGCTGCAACCCCACCCCCCCTACAATTACGACTGCTTGTTCAAATATAGGATTAATGTATGTCAGAATGTATGTATTTAGCGGTAAAATCTCTACTCCGTTTTCGTCTTTTTCGCGTCGGGTTCATCTTCGCTGTTGAAGATCGGTTTCGGTTGCGTTTTGGCGTACGCGGGCGCAATCCAGTACGGGTTTTCGGCCGCCTCCTTTGCGTACTTCAGGATCGCTTCGCGCGGATCCTGATCATCCTCCACCCGCTTGCTCAGCCCCAGGTTGCGGATAACGTACGACGACAGCGTACCGCCGGAGCTGGCCACACGCCCACCCTGCCCGCTGGTGATGGGCAGATCGGGCCGCTTCGACTTGACCGGATCGAGCCGATCCTTCTCCAGCTTCTTGCGCACCGAGCGCGTCTTCTCCTGCCGGAACATGGGCAGCGCGTGCGGGGTAATGATCTGCGTTGTGCCCTGAATTTCCGACTCCTTCTTCCTGCGGTGCGTGCGCACCACGCACAGCTTGGCACCGCGCATGCTGCGCTTCTCGTCGTACAGCCCCCGTATGATGCCGTTGCCACAGCCGACAAAGATCTGGTTCAGCTTCGGATGCCACAGCGTGCGGATCACGTGCGAATCGGTAATCGGCAGCTTCGTCACCAGCCCGAACGTTTTCGTGTCGTACACGTACAGGTTGGCCTGCTGCGTACCCTTCGGCAGCGACTCCCCGGTCAGGATCATCGTATCGTCCGGGCTGTAGCAGCAGTCGGTCGTATCGTACCGGCTGAACAACCCGCCGAACACGTGCAGCGGCTTCCTGAACGCACGCATATCCCACAGCTTCAGCGTTTCGTCCATCGAGCGGGAAGCGAGCTGGAAGCCGGAGTAGGAAAACAGTACGGACGAGATGTCCGCTCCCTTGGCGTGCGCGTCCCGGATGCAGTGCGTCGTGTGCACGAACATTTTGCGCGTGTCCCAGGTTTGCAGCGAACCGTCGCTACACCCGGCCGCGATCAGTGTGCCATCGCGATTGTACGCACAGCTGGTGGGGATCGTTTTCAGCCCGCCCTGGGCACGCGTTTTAATGACCGCACGCTGCTCCTTCGTCTTGGCAAACACCCACGTGCGGAGCGTCGAGTCCATGCCGCTCGTGAGGAACTCCTCCCGCCGCACCGGACTCCAGCAGCCGCTGGTCAGCCCGGCAATGTGACCCTTCGTCTTCGACATGTCCGCAATGTACTGGTCGCCCTTAACGCACTCCATCTTCTCGAACCCGTCCCGGTCGAGCACCTTCGCTTGCGAGCTGCCCGACACGACCAGCATCATATCGCCCGAGAAGGAGTAGGACAGGTTGCGGATCGGGTGGTTCTCGCACGGCTGCATCGAACGGAAGCTTTTCATCGACTTATCCATGCCGGAAAAGTCCCAAAAGTTGAGATTGTAGTCCATCGAACCGGAAGCCAGACGGACGCCGGATGGGTCGCTGGCAAGGGCGATGACCGCCTTGCTGCCGTGCCGCATCTCTACCTCGTGCGAGTGGGGCAGCTTGTTTATCGGTGCGTCCTCATCAAACTCATCGTCTTCCTCATCATCATCATCATCATCGTCGTCGGAATCGTCTTCCTCTTTATGGGCTTTTTTACGTCGACTGTCGGTAGCTCCTCCACCAGCAGCTGTTGGTACTGGACCAATCATTTCGTCCTCTTCCTCTTCCTCATCATCATCGTCATCGTCCTTGCCTTTTCTTTCATCATCCGGATCTATGATGGCTTTTTCATCTACTGCCGCTTTCGGTGCGTTCTGTTTCGCTTTCTGTATCATTTCGTTGATGTCGAACTGTTTGGCCTGCTTGCGACCGAAGCCGGATATGCCCATCACTTCCTGCAGCTTGCTGTTGTCCAGCTCGGCCGAGATGCGCTCCACGGCTTCATCTTGGGCGTTGTCCTTGCGCCCGAACGAACCAAACCCGGACACGGTCGCTTCTGAAAGGAATTACAATTCCGGTGATACAGAAAGGAGAAGCAGAAGCATTGAAATGTGTTGAACTTACCTATAGATGTTGAGGGAATTTCCGCGCTATCATTTGTGCTCGATGTTGGCGCAGACGATTTAAGATTTATTTTACCGAACGTAATTTTTCCACGATTCATTTTCGATCGTGTTGTGCTGGTTTCGATTTTTCTTCGAGGGCGCAGCTGTGTTGTTTGTCAACAAATCATGCGCGTGCTGTCAAACGGTGACTGCAGGGTTCGTCGTGCCGTTTGCCCCGTTGGGTAAGGCGCCGGTTTTTGACGTAAAAAATCACTGCTTCTCGCTCATTTTCTCTACCCGTCCTTTTCAAACTGAGCTTTTTGGTTTTTGTGCCAAAGTGAGCCGTGCTTGCAAGTTAAATTGAAGTACATAATATACAGCAAAATTTAACAAAAAAATCCTTCAATTTGTCACTTGTGGAAAATGAAAGATTTGACAAACTTGAAAAGATCTTGAGGAAAGATAGGCAATTTTTAGGTAGGGATAAGGGGGGGGGGGGGGCGATGGAGGATTGGTGGAATGTATTTATTTTTTTGGCCATTTAATTTTTTACTCCAGCATAGTCGGACAACGGCGTGAGCTTTTTGGCGGTCATCTTGAACCCTCAAAAACTCTCATAACGACTTACAAAAACAATCGCCAGTGAGGGAAAATCGCACCGCTTTGGAGCGTTGGCAAGCTCACGAAAATCGGGTTTTACATGTGTTTACAAGGCGACGTTCGATGCTGGAGTTTGAAAATTTGAATTCATGACCGTTGGAAAATCACTCTCAGCTGAAAATCATGCTCAATTTTTTAACAGATAATTTTGAAAGCAATTGTATTATTCCCATTCATCTTGAAAGCACATTTTACTTTAAAAAAAGTTCCCAAATGCCTTAAAGTATAATTTAAAATGGCGATTGCCCGCTTTTTTAGCTTTCTTTCCAAGATAACCATCATTTCTTGAGGGGGTCACTATCATCGATAAAACACAAATCACCTCCAAACAGAAGCTACTCGCAAGAAAGCACGAACCAACCCTTTTCCCGTGCACTGGACGACTCGCACTATCTGACCATCCAAAAGTGAAAGGTCGTTTGAAGCTTTACGACCCAAACCATGCTCTGTTGTACAGGCAGGGATTTTACGATGACAAACTCCCCCCCCGAAAAGAGTAAAGTACCGCAAACACATTTGCATTCCCCGCTAAGGTGCGTTTGTTTTTTTCTTCTCTTTTTTTACGACCACAGTGGGGTGTTGTTCTGCATCTTTCCCAAAATGCGCCACGTATCGGAGCAATTAATCTTTGCCCCTTTGAATACCCCCCAGGAGCCGAAAGGGAAGAAATGGAGTGAGCATCCACATTCCAAACATTGCTGAAGCGCTCCTTTGCGTGGAGGTGGTTTAAAAAATCCTCCCACCACCAGCTGAGTTTGTTTGATAAACTTTTGCCCACCCACCATCCGAGGCACCGAGGCACGGTATTGTCACGTGTAGCCACTTGAATGTTCGCTCAGCCACAAACTGTCCTTGTGTCGCGCGAGGATTCAACTCCATCCGCGTCCGGCCACCCCAAATAGGTTGAAAACCACAAACGGCAAGTTCATTAGAGGAACAATGATATATCTAGAACTGGCGGATGAGAGCCACTAGACAACTCACTCGATAGGATGCTGTTCATACCGTGAAGAGTTGTCGATTGTGGTGGCCTCTGAGCTCTTTATACAATTGCGTGGTGTTAGGGTGATAGGGCCCGAACGACTCACATCCATCCAAAAACGGCCGTAGAAATAAAATGAGCAATAAACGGCCAATTCTTTTTTTCTCTGCAAAACGGTTGCATGTGATTGCTCTTGAGTTTTGAGCGGTCGTTTGGAAACCGGAGAGTGTGCAGCTGAGTGTGTTTATCGCCAGCCCAGCATGAGGTTTTGGGGAAGAGCGAGAGTTGGAATTATTTTTAAACCTTTTTAAAGTATTATTAGAGGACGTGTAACCTCATTGAAGGAAATTTCTGATAATTCGGCGTGTTGAATACAACCATGCGCTTCGATAAGAGTCTTGGGGAGAGTATGTAGAACCCATGAGGGGTCTAATAATTCGTTCCATTTCTGCTGAAACCTGTGTGGTGGTATATATGGTTGAATGCCACAGACGAGTTTGGTTACAGAGCGTCTGTCGGCTTAATGTGCAAGAAGTGCAACTAATCAGAGGTAAATGCAGACTATTCTACAGTCACAGCTTAACAGTTTAGCAACTCATCTGTTCAGAGCCTTTTTAGCCTTCAAAATAAGGTCAACTGGAGCTTGCTTTTATCTGTTCAATCAGCTATATCCTTATCATATCGCTTGCTCAAACGTCAAACATGTTCTCGTTCTCAAAAATTTAGGACCCACAAAATTCGCTAATGAAGTTCTACAGAAGGATAAAGAACCTAAAACTGAAACAAATCAGCACGCAACAGCTAATTTTTATTTCCATTTCTTTGATTACTAACTTTATTGGTTGGGGAGGGTTGATTTTGTATTTACAAAAAAAAAAAAAAAAAACATTTCCAAATGAATATTCATCGTGCATTTATCATGAAGCGCGCAACATCATAAGCCGCATGATTAACCTCTTACCTATCGCGGCTAGCAACACAACCTCAACCATCAGGTGGAAAGCGATTTTTTAGAAGAGCCAGCCGATCGTTTCCGGTCGGCTTAGCAAAAGGGAAGGAATTTGGCGGCATTGCTACCATTCAAAGGGCACCCGTGCAAAATTAGCCGTGCCCGCGATATCTTGGCGTCCATTTATTGGCATGCTTGCTATCGGGTCGAGATCGGGTGTGATTCAGCGGTTTCATTTCGCTTCAGTGTGCCATGTGTAGCCCGGGAAACCGCATCAAACCTTACTACGCTGCGCGCACACACACACCGCTGCCTCACCTGATTGGCGTCAAAAAGGCGCTTAATTTATTCCAATTTTGCGATCACTTTTGGCGGACATTTTGCTTCGAACCACACACACACAGCGTGCAGTGCATGTAGCACAGCACATTTCGGTGTTTGGTGATTTCCATTTTAATAGCTTTCCATATTCATCGCCACGCAATTCGATAGCGAAATATTTCATGGCTTATCTTTTGTTTTTTTGTTCAGTTCGCGGTGCCACGGCTCCTTTGATGGGTTTACATTAGCATTATTAAAGGGGTGGATCAACCTGTAAGCGGAGGTTTTCTTCCCCCCCAACTTCCCTCATGAAAGTTATATGGGATTCGATTTCTGGTTGCTCTCAACTTAAAGGTTTGTTGTCTTTTCTTATAAGAAAAGAGGGCCTTTTTCTCGTTGCTGTTGTGCTGGTGGTGGGACAACCCTGGTGGGATGATTTACGCCAAAAGTCAATTAAGCTCACTCAGGAATGTATATCTAATCCGTATTCGTTTTGAGACTCCCTCACTCTCCCGAGCAGCATTTTTTCCACCTGTTTAATGAACTTTTCCCTACTCTCTTGCTGGAGAGTGTATTCATGTTAGCTGGAGCTCTATTCTCATCTGTATCCTTCGGGGTTCCGATTCTTGGGGTGAAGTTCCGTTCACAGGACACTGGGGATAGGGCTGAACTCACTGAATTGAGGTGGATAAGATTGGACAGGCCTTTCTCATCATCATAAGCATTGCATTTTATGCTGTGCCTATTGAACAACAGGTCTAGAGGGCTTTTGCTTTCTTTCTACTTACAGAAAGAGAGACGGAGAGAGGGAGTTCAGGTTCAACTATTCATTTCACACCCTGAATAACATCAGGATTAGTTCTTCTAAGGTTCGTGCACACTATCAGAACTCTTGGGCTGAGTAACAAATGGACTTCCTGTATGGTGCGGAATGGGTATATAATTTATTGTTACAGCAAATGAAAAGTGGCAATTAATATTTGTGTTTTTCGAGGGTAGATCTAGAGTATTTAGTTGATAGCTGTAATCTGCTATTATTTATAGTTTTGTAATATAAATTGCAAACAAACTTGCCGTAAGAAATGCTAGATGTAGAATAAAACAGCTCTTTTAAGGGCATTTTAATAATCGTCCACTCAGAATTAAAATAGCACACTATCGTCAGCTTCTTCCTAAGCTCTCTGGGTGGTATTTCACCCTCCGTTCGCTTCTATTAATAATCTCCACGTTTACCTCATCTGTTGTGCTTGCGCCCCTTAGTATTGTTTACTACGCAAGGTGCACATCACGGAGGGCAGGATCACTGCATTCGTGGTGGAATGCATCTCTCAAAAGCGGATGGAAAGCCTTGAGTGCATCTCAAATTTGACGGTTTCAAGGCGCATTCAGAGAGGAGTTACTAATACTTATTCTAAGTTCGATACAAACACTCATACTGCCACGGCTTTAAATTGAATGTCTGATTCATGGCGATTGTTTTGCCCACCAATCATAAAATCAGCTGATGGATAACGCTGTTTGCCAACGGTTTCTTACGCACGTGGAACTAAAACCCTTCATCCATCACTCCTCTAATGCATGCGCCTTGACCGGGAAGATTCGTGCCTTTCCTGCCGATAGGAAAATGCAAAACAACAATTTCTCCCTTTTCTCACCAGGGGCATGGTTTTGAGTTGGGGGCACATTTTAGCGTTTAATTTTACATTGACCTTGACATAGTGGCTGTTTGTGAGTGGTTGTTTTGGAAAATAATTACACAAGAGAAGATGTAAAGAGTGTCTTTCGTTGGAAAATTTTCCAAAAATTATTTAAAAATTAATAATTAAGATGTGTTATGAAAATTTAATACAAAACCAGAATAAATATTTCACTCTTAACCTTACATCTTACCTTTAATCCTCACCACGTCATGCTTACTGTTTTGCTCCTGGCGTGTGACACACAATGTGTGTCGGACCGTGAAAATTTCCACTTTAATTGAGCTTTCCCTTTTTCTTCAATCCACCCCATCCCCCCAATGGGGTGGGTTCAATTGCAAACTTCGTTTTAAACGTGCATGAGATATGCAAATTATTAAAAGCGGCCTACCGGTACCTTTCGGACGGTGGAATTTGTCGCCACACGCAATCGCAAAACTCAGTGCAAAAGGCACACGATTCGGCACGGTTTCTGCTGCCCCCAAAAGGCCTTTACCGGAAAAAATGGCTCCCACCACCATCTGAAGGGAAGCTTAGTAGCCTTTTTGGTAAGGTAGACTTATCTTAACGAGTCAGGCATAAACAGACGGCCCCCCAGTCTTATGTGATGGGATCGATATAGCATGTGATATTTTATGGCAGAGTACCGGCGACTTTGACACGTCCGTGACCATGCCTGTGCTTGTGCGTGGAGCCTGGTTTCCGGTAGAGGCATTGCTATTGTGCTCACTCAGGTCACCTGCGATGGCCTGTCCTTGAGGGAAGATTATATTTCATACAGGCAAATCGTTTGCAAGAGAATAAAGCTTACACATGACACGCTTATCTGAACTTCTTGTGAACTGGTTCCCCTTTTTAAGATATTCTTTATTATTATTGTCTTCGTTTTAAAGGCAGTTTGCATACATTTGACCTTAAAAATACTGTTTCAAACCCCGTACGTCACCATACTCAACAGGTATGGTAAGCTTTCAGGCCTTTAATTTAGGCGAATCTTAATCTCCCCGTGAACAACCGCCCATGCTGTTCGATAATCGAAGCGAAAGTAAAGCGAGCGTGAGTGAATTTAAATTTTCACCTACCACCTACGCCCCCGCTGTAGCTTTCACCTGGCTTAATACCACCCTCAACTACCCCCACTGCGTTTCACAGGAAAAGGAGGTCCGTTCAACGTACAGGCGGCGGCTCGTTCGCTATTTTCACGCGGAAGTACTTGTTGCCTGTGCCTGAAACCGGTAGTGGCCGCATTAGCGCCGGCATAAATTCCTCTACACAATTTCCTTGCTTACCCATACAAACACACACACACACACGGTTGACTCTAGCCAGACATTTTGGAGTAGTTTTTTTACAGCAATACAACAAGAAGGAAAAAAAGGAAACCGGCCGGGAGGAAAACCCGAGTAAAGCAAACCAACACAGAGCGCTTTTCATCAGCTCCTCCAGGCAGCTTGAAGGTGTATTGTACAGTAAAAGTATTGATTTTTGAAATTTATCGATTTATGTGCAACTTGTCCCCGGCCGGCTTTTCCGAACCCAGTGGTCACCGGGTAGTCCGGGGACTCGGTCGGCAAAATGGAATTGGAAAACGCGGTGGGAATGGGTTGAGCGTATTTGGGGAGCTATGGGGAGCAGTTGTAAGAAGGAAAGAAGGCTTTAAGAAGATGTTTTTATTTATGGTGAAGGCAGTATGGAGTAATTAGGGAGTGAAAGAGAGTGTTCGAAAAGAGACTAGTGTGTGTAAAAAGGTCCTTACAGCTTTGCTTTAATGACTTAAAATTAATAACTTCATTTAAGTCATCATTTTATGGCATTTTAAACTTCAGTAAATTGATCTTTTTTAAGCTGATTACATTGCTTTCTATGAAAAGTGTAGGAAGAAACAATATTGATTTTATTTAATTAACTCATTTGAGAACAAAAAAACTAAAATATAAAACGAATACCAGGCTTCTATCGTCCTCATGTTCCTAGATTTTGTCCATCGCTGCACATAGTGCACAGTGTGTACGGGAGAAAAAGTAGGAGGAGCTACGGCTCGCTTCTCTGACGTACGGATACAAACAAAGAGCACACACCATGATGAGCGCGATGTTGCTGTTGTTGTTTGCTCTCACCGTGGGATGAACGGGAGAGGAAATCCGTGTTTATGTATTACTGATAAATTGTTATATGTGTTATCACAACCCTGTCTGTATTATCGATCATTTTTTTCGAGCTGTGTAAGTGTGTGTGTGTGTGTGTTTTTTTTGTTATTGGCAAATGCTATCATCTTTCAGTTATTGATTATATTTTGAGTGTATAAAAACATGAGAAAACAGAGCAAAATTGAGAGTCTTTTAAGAGATACAGCGGAAAGGATAGATGATGCAATAGAGAAAAAAAACACAAAAATATGTGATAAGCATTACAAAATTGGCCAAACAAAATAATCCCAAAAATTAAGTTACCTCCTCCACACAGTTAACCGACCTCACAGCCCCCGGCAGGCTATTAATAATCGACACAGCGCACCATTTATCGATCAAGGTCGACATTAATAACAGTGCTCAGTTTCCTTTCCTTAAAAAAAAAACCGGAAAAAACACAAACACTTTGCTTTGCCCGACTTTGATTGTTTTTGGGTAAGAGAGTGAGCTCTGGATGGGTTGGGAGGGTAAGTGCAATTTTCATCCGGTTTTTTTTGGTTGTTGTTTTGGTCCTATGTCTGGTGGTTTTGGCGACGGTTTACTTCCCGCTAGCGCTACTAATACACGAAATCAATATGCAAAAAACGAGCGGACCAGGTGGAACAACAACCCATCCAAGCCACTTCACCCACTGGTGGGTGGTAGGTGAAAGTGAGAAAATCATAAACAACGCAAAAGGAATCGAAATCGATGACGAACAAACAGAAACCGTACACCGACCGGTGCTCGGTGAGTTCTGGAGCTTTGGTCGATATAGAGAACCGGGTTGGGTTAAGGGGGTGAGAGAGTTGGAAAGCGTCGGTGAAAATGGTCGATTTTTGGTGTCTAAGGACACGTGTACAAGGATTGACAGGTGATTGTAGTCGGAAAAGGAAGGAATTTGTTATGAAAGGAGTTCTTTTCGCACAATAGGGAATGATATATTGAATATAGTGAATAATATTTATACTTAAAATAAATAAAAATACAGTTAGTACATATACTAACATAAAAGTGTTTTTAAAAAAGAAAACAAGTAAACTAAGTAGATTAAATCAAGCTCTGTCATTTGTTTTCAAACGCAACAAAATCATCAACAAAAAAATAATTAATTCCCAGTTGATACAAAACCATCCATCTTCTGGTTGCTTTCCCATCCAATGTTGCAATCGAACCATAAAACCGACCTTAACGCTTAATCAAACAGTGAAAAATTATCATGCAATAATTCAACGCAATCACTCATCGAACTCAATCGGGCTGCGACCAAAAACTCCCTCCCAAAAACCGCAACAAATTGCATACTTTCCGAGGATGCTATGGACACAGCCACAGCCCCATGCTCCATTGCCCCCTAGGAATTGACCAAATTGACTATTCAAGTGAATTGGTTTTTTCATGCATAAAGCACATTAATGCCGCTCATTTCTCGACTGGACATTTGTTGGTTTATTTAATTCTTTCAGCATTCATTCAGCTGCTGCTTATTGTTTGCTCACCTGGACGACTCATTGGATGCGGCTGGCTACGGTCAACTCAGCCACCCGTAAGCGGGTGGCTCATTAAAGCGTTGCTCATTTTCCACGGTAAGATGGGTTTTTGTTACCATTTTTGGGTTTGGCGTGCCTCTGCCCCGTGGCCAGCTCGTTTAAAGTGGACTCGTCACGGGTCGATTAGTCGCCGGAGGGCAATGCTTAGTTTATGACACACTATATGCTAATACCACACACACGAAAGCTTCCAAGCAGGCTAAGGCTATCTCCCTTTAGCTTCAACCGAGTAAAATGGTCAAATACCAAATCCGCTGGCCATAAATGTCACATTATGTTGAAGCAGGAGGAGCTTTTCGGAGCTCCAGAATCCCCTCCCCCGTCACTTTCCGCTCATTTGGAAAGGTGAAAAATAGAAAGTGTTTCTAGACACAGGACACAGGGCGCCCCCGTTCCTTACCAACCGAAAGCGCCGATACACAAAACGCAAACGGGAATCTAAATTTTGTGACAAACAACGCCTTTGGAACAATGGTGGAGCTTCCGAAGGAATGGGGGAAAAAAGAGAGAAAAGCTTGTGTGTATGAAAAAGCTCATTTGCAACGGCCAGCTCAAAGCCCGAGGGCACGGAACGGATGGGTGAAATCTTGATTTTCACGACTCGCAAACGGTCGTCAGCTATTTAAGGGCAACTTTTCATTACGCTTTATGGGGACGGCATGCGGACACGAGCTATAGGAAGAAGAAGAAGAGAAAAAAAGAAAAAAAAATACCAGGACTTTCTTCGCTAGGCGTCGTCGTGTTACCGTTGCTGTTCGTGAATGCTTTCACGTGGGTTTGTGGAGCCATTTTTAAAGGTTTGAGTTTGGCTTGGTTATGCTTTCATTCGTTTTTTTTCTCCTTTTCTGTTTCACTTCATCTTTTGAAGGATGGATTGAAGATCAAATTAAGTGGTTTTTCGGTGAATTGAATCAAAGACCAAATTCCTTAAATTCGTATTTGTTTGCAGCAGCAGTAGCAGCTTCGTGGCATTGCGTTTTCCCTCCCCCACAAAGGTAACAAAAACAAATAAAAAGTCGAGCAATCATTAAAGCGATGATCGGATTTACGTCGATAGGGTGGCAAGGGGACGGTTTAGTGCTTGAAAAGGTGAAGTCCCGTCACGACATGATTCGTTATCCTGTCGGTTCGCTTGGCAT
This sequence comes from Anopheles gambiae, assembly GCF_943734735.2. Lineage (NCBI taxonomy): Eukaryota > Metazoa > Arthropoda > Insecta > Diptera > Culicidae > Anopheles > Anopheles gambiae. The sequence goes on along the minus strand of NC_064602.1, from coordinate 7,484,678 downwards.
GGATTGGCATGGCAGGAATGTCATCCATTAACCGGGAACAATTGTAAGCGTTGTGTGACGCAAAGCTGGAGCAGCGGTTGGAGCGAAATCAAGATGTTTGTGTGCGCTGGGAAATGTAGCCAAAAAGGCCAACAATGGTATGATATGGGATGAAGAAGGATAAATTTAGTTTGTTTAAGAGTGGATTGGAAAAAGCGATGAGATAGCTGTACTGATGAATATTGAAGATTTTAGAAGTTTAACATGAACAGGTACCATGCGTCTCCATTGAAGGTTGAGCGGGAGGGAAATCTCAGCAAATGCAATGACATATTTAATCAAAATTAAGTTTACAGTACTTTTTATCTATTTATGTATCTTTTTCATTATTTTAAATCTATAAAATCTCCCCCAAATGTCTTCATCAAGCAAAATTATCGTAAAGAAAACCTCCCATTCTCAGCTGAGAGCTTCCAAAAATAGCTCCAGACTAAAGTGGAAAGAGTGCAAAAGTGTGTATGTGTGTGTATGTGCAGTAGTTGCGTTTGGGGAGGGATGGTGCATTCATGGTCTATGTGTGTTTTGTTTTCTGCAACAACAAAACCCACCGTCGGCGGCCAAGGCCTTCGGACGGCTCGGTCGATGTCGAGTCGATTCGGTTCCGCTTCGCTCGTGTTAACCCGCTCACACACCACATGTGCGATACTGGGCCACCGTATGGAATGAGGGGGAAAACGCACCACACATCCACACACACACATATATGGGGTTGGGTCGTAAAAAATAGTTTTCTTTGCACATTTGACGCGTCGCGAATGGGAAGCCTTCCCCCATTGTTTGTGTGTCTGGAGGTATCGTTCGGTTGACGATTTCTGCCTTTTGGACCTGCTTCGCTTAAATGAGTGTTTGTTTGTCTTTATGAGTTATAGCTTAATTAAGATAATTTAAAAAAGTAGTTAACAATTTAGTGAACTGTTGCAATATTATTTAATTTATTGACAAATTTTATAATAAGAGCATGCAAGTCAAAAATCATAATAAAGAGTGAAAATTTTCGAAAAAGAGAAGCAAACAACACAAATAAAATAAAAAAGTAAATTCAACCAACACAAACTATCACATTTTCAGACATCCCATTTATCTCCTTTCTCCACCAACGACATTCCAACATGTCTTCCATCCCCACCCAAGAAGCTCCCTTACAAAAAAAAACACAAAAGAACAGCACAAAAAGGGCCACCCTTAATTAGGTGGAATTGAATGAACCCAAGAGAAACCATCCCCCGGTGAGAGTGAGAAATAGTAATAGTGAACGCCTCGCCTCGTGGAGAGAGTGAGCAAGAGAGCGCACCGCGCGCAAACCACGGAATAGTTTTTCCACCACCAGGGCATCGCGAGAAAAAAAGGAAACTAAAAAAAAGGCCAACAATTTTCCGAAGTTTTCCGAAGTGAGTGTAAAAGCGAATACGCCACGGTGTGGGTTGATAGGAAAATCGAGTAGGTTCGAGTGTGTGAAGACCTTCTCCCTGGGAGGTCTGGTCCGAAGTGTGTCCTCACGGGTTTTGGTCGGGCGACGGTTGAAAAATCAAACACATTTTGAGTCACATCCACTTGGGGCGTGGGGCGTTTTTTTTTCTCTTCTCTCTTCCCCCGTCTCGTCTGTTCTTAATCCGTTTACTTCCATTCCCACACTAACACACAAACGCTCTATCGCAGCACACGCTCATCGGGCGGCGGCGACGGCAACTACCGCGACATGAACACTAGCCCCGGACCTAGCAGCAGCAGCAAAAAAAAGAAACAACAAACGGGGGCCCGCTCCATGGGCCGGATAATTCGAGTCTGGCGATCAGTCGTCGCGAATACTCGCCACCCAGCAGTAACGGGTTTACACAGCACCCGACAGAGCGCCCGAGAGTGTCGTCCGCGGCCTCGAAAACTATTGCCCAGCACAAGTGTTAACGTCGTCCGTCCTGAGCCCACGTGGGTGGTTTGGCGGAGGGGAGGAGTGAGCGTGTCAGTGGGGTGACCAAAAACAAAACAACGGCAAAGGAAGACTTTTGTGTAGAGGAGAGGCCTCGAGCGCGGACAGTAGTGAACGATCCATCCCAGTGGACAGGAGGTTGAACATTTGCATGTGTGTGTGTGTGTATGGGTGGAAAACGGGAAAACACATATTGACGGTCGGAAAACTCCTCATTTAGTCAGTGGAAGTGCATCTCTGTGAGTGTATGTTTTGTATTTTTGGAGTTTGTTTTCGAATGTAGGCGCACCGATGTCTAGAACTGTTGGTGTGGTGTGCGTTTGAAGTGATGCTGGTACTCACAATGCAAGGTGTTCTGTCTGGTGCATGTTTCTAAAAAAAAACCGAGTACACTGTACACTATTACTCGGGGAGATGACCACTTCGGGCGTGTAAAACCAAAGACAACTTCAAACGAGCTGCTTCTTCTAAACCGGGAACACGTGTGTCGAGCTGATTCTATTTACCTTGGGCGAAAGAGCGAAATTCCCATGCTCTTTCTTTTTGGCATCCTAGCAAGCTGTGAATTTTGAACAGATGTTGTTGATGGTTGTGTGAGCCGCTGTCAAACGGTGCGTGTGAATTCTTCCTGTACTCTTGTAAGCTCTGTGTGTGTCTGTGGATTTTTAAGTGATCTTCAGTAAATATACGTTCTAGTTGTGCTGCTCCAGTGTTGAATATCTCGTGATGACTCTCAATTTACTGGGAGCCATAAAACAAACCCTGTGAAACAAAACCTCACCAAGCATAGAAGCGTCATATCAGGATGCGGTCCAAGTCTGTCGCACGACGATTCGCTCAAGGTAAGTGTTGGGAGCTGATCGGTCTCTTGGCGTTACGGAGCGCGAGCCGCTTCATCATGAAGCCGCGCGGCTTAAACCGTACACGCCCGTTGCTCAGTTGCTTCTTATCGCATTTGCTGATAATTGCATTAGTGACGGAGATGTGTGCCGTACATAGCAGTTGTATCGTTTGTTCTTTTTTTGTTGGGAAAGTAGAATATTACTCGCTTGATGAATAATGTGCTGCAACTGGTTTTTACGCTATTAATATTGAAAGTTTCACACCAAACGATAAGAGACGTAAAAACCCAAGAATAGTAAGATCAAAGTCTAAAACCAGTACAAGTCATTTACACACAGCACAAAGACGGCTCCCCAACATTACCTTAAGTCTTCCTTACCGACAAAAAAAAAGAACAATTTCTTTTCCTTCCCATTTCCTTTTCGTGTGCCTGCTGTCTGCCGATCAATATCATTATACTGTTCGCCAATGACGCCAACGGTCACTGTCTTCAAAGGTGGGGAACTTAACAAAAGAGGCAAAACGGCAAACCCTAAACAGCGCACGAACACCGGATGCGGACAGTCGATTAGAAGTGTCCTGTCGCATGTCCGCATGTGCCAAATGGGCAACCGCAGCGCTAGCGGTGGTCCACATTGTCATATCACTAAACCTACCCACCAACCTACCGCCTGCGTGAAACTCCGTACGTCTCTGTGTCCCAAATGACAGTCCCCGCGGTGCACGAAAAGCGACCAATCACCTCCGGTACTTCAGTGTTTTAGTTTCTGCCTCCCAGCACATCAACGACGCCCAGGCACCTAGACCCAGACGACGCAACGTCGGCAACGACGACACAGACGACCGAATGATGGTAATGGATGTGACACAGAAAACAAGAAAAGGGACGACGATTCGCATAGCAGCGAAATCGTTTAACCCTGGAGTCGCCAGTGTCCTGACAACTGTGTCCTGACTCCACTACATTCTCTCTCTCTCAACCCGTGGTCTTTGGGTTTCATGTCCAGTTTTTATGAAACGTCTTGCAGGAGGGATATGATAAGACTGAACTACTCTCTCCACCTACCCCCTCCCCCCCCCACTTTCCTCTGAAAAGAAAGACGCAATCACTGCGCTGCGCTAATGGAACATCGGCACAGGGGGTTTCGTTGTGCGAGCATGTTGCGGTGGTTGTGGTGGTGGTAGTAAGATCTCGTATCGAGATAACAATTGACAAGTGAAATAAGTTAATATTCCTACGGAGGGATGGGAATGGGGTCCTTGAAGGACATGACATGCAATCATATCATAGAGCTACTCACACGCGCACCGCTGGAACCTTTTGAAGACGACAGAGGGAGAGAGAGTTTCTTTGGACGTTGGGTTTGGAGCGGAGGGGTCCTGACCGGAAATACAGCGGGACGAAGGGAGACGCACAAGGTAGCGAACTTCCGGCAGTGACGCTGCTGTGAGGGTCGGCTGTATCGTGTGTAGATCGTCACGAAGTTATGGGTTTATGTCATATTTTTCAAAACAGGTACTGACCCCAAGGGTTCCATGGTGAAGGTCCCAATGCTTTCTTCTACCGTCTAAGTAGTCGCCAAGTCTCTAGTTTATGTGACCACAAAAGCGTCAATAAATCTTGGGATCAATGAGGTGCTAAAGTAAGCAGCAATAGTAGCATTTCCCTTCCAATTTCCCTCAAAAGAAAATGGTTGAACAGATGAACAGAGCACCACCGCCCAAAAGACCACCGGTTTTACTAAATCTTGTGACAGTGATGTAGTGTAAGAGCGAACCGTGCGGTGCATACCTAACGTCTCCAGCGAACTCCGAACTGCACACTAGCTGGCACTGGCCCGAAAAACCCCGCGGCAATAATTATTACCCTGCATCGTTATCGAACCGTTGCTTAGCTCACAACGAGCTAATGGACGTTGGGATGCCGGACGCGCCCCAACCCAAGAAATAAAAAGAAAACCCCATGCGGCGCCACTCGTTAATACCGGCGCGGTCCTCGGGCGTGTCTATGCGCTGTCCTGAATTCGTCGTGTCTGAGGTGCTTCCAAATCCGCGCTGCCCAGACGGAACAGTAACTCCTGGCCACATACACAGACACGTAGACACACAGACACACAGGAAAGACACTGTTGGTCTTTGGAATGGACGAGCTGGACAGTAGCGGGAATTTTTATGGCCCCATTTAGGCCCATTCCAATCGTGTTACCGCACGATCCGTCCACTAGAAGTTACTGTTATTGCCGACATGGCCCAGCGCTGTCCCCGTGCGGTACGGTGCACAGGGATTGGTTCAGTTTCTACCTCCTTATCGTATCTCAGTCACTCTCAGCGTCTTAGCGTCACCCTTGCCGCAACTCCCACGGAACGCCGAGGGAAAGACATCGAGCGTCATTAATAAACTGCGGCGTGTATAACGTCACATGCACATCTTGCCCCCTTTGGGGTGGGTAGGTGGAAATAAAAATGTTAGACCCTACAGGGAACTACCGAAGGGGGTACTGTCCTTGTCCGGGGTGTCCCCTGTGAGCGATGAGAGATAATAAAGGCACGAAACAAGGAAGGAAAGGAAAAAAAAAAGAGCCGGATGTCAGGTTTTTGATGGCTCCGGGCTCGACCTTCTCCACCGCAGGAGGGTGGACACGAAGTGGACAGTCGATGCACGGCTCCCGGGTTTGTCCTCCCCGTGTTAAGCGCTTTTTTATGGTAAACAGTACCAGGACCTTGTCTGGGGCTCGCTTCCTTCCCTGCTTTCCTTCGTGGATCCGTTTTTCGAAAAGGACAACCAATAGGAACCAATTGTTTTAATTTATCATTTGCCGTTAGGAGTTTTCGGTTCGTCCTGCGACCCTAGCAGACATTCAGGCGCGACCACCACCTATCATAAACGTGAAGTACTGCCGGGAAGTGGTTTCATCGTACGGCTTGTGCTCTCTCTCTCTCTTTCACTGTTGTGTCATAAAATTTATGATTACAATAAACGATCGCGTTCGTAAAGCGTGGAGACAGGGATTTCTGGCTAGCCCCGATTGTTAGGGTGTAGAGGGGAGGGGGGCCCAGGCAAGTGCATGACCGGGGGTTGGTTTTATGATGATGGGCTGGCCTGATCTCCGGGTCCGGACTGCCCGCAGCGCCCGGAATTGTCCTGTCAACTGTCACACCGGACACGAAACCGAACGGGAGGGCCCTCCTTTGTGACCTCCTTCATTTAGTGGCCGTGCACAACACGAAGACATGGGCCGGCGAATGTGTATGTGTGTGTCCTTTTACTGCCACCCATTTCATTTATGGCTTCTGCGTACATTAGAAATCCTTTCCGTTTCCCACTGTCTTTTGCTGGCTCCTTTCCCTCCCTGCCCGGTTTCTTCTGGACACATCAATCTTGCTCCGGGGTAGCGGGAGTTCGTGTCCGCATGGCGCACGGATTTGCTTCTTCTTGAAACACGCAAAGCATACACACACACACACAAACACGCTGGAAGGGGGAAAGGCAAGATCCGGTGCGGTTTTGGAAAATCCTTGTTGCCGCCCTCCTTGTCAGGAGCGCAAGCATTAATTGGCGCACAGGCGTAGTGGGCGCACGGAGCGGAGCCGGAGAGATGACCGGGTGCAGATAAAAACTTTATTTATGACTTTGATTACACGATATTGAAATGTAGCGAGTTTATGTGCGCGTAGGGTGAGGCTACACAGGGTACTAAGGCGTCTTTCGGGATCGTTCGGGGTGCGTGTGGTAACTGAGAGCGAATTTTGGCGCATTTGGTTGAAAGGAGGGGGTCTCCCTGTTTTTATTTTCGGTGGGTCCCAACAGTGTCAGGTTGACAGTTGGCGTAGCTGTCAAAATTGGGAGCGTAAATCAGTGGAACGGGGAGCATCATCACCAGCGTTTGCGTGAGCGATCGGTTGGCGAGTGAATTGGTAATAAATTTCGCCTGCGTTAAAATTCTCCCCCTTGGTGGAAATTGTCATCTTTTATGAATTTATGGCATTGCGTTGGAGACGTGGGAAACGGTTCAATGTAAAAGAAGTATGGACGTGGAACATGTTGGTCACAGTTGCGGTAGCAAGACGAAAGATCACACAGATGGAAGCGTTTGACCATTGCAGTGAAAGTACAGCACTACCTCATCATCTAGCTAGCTGATGATCGTGTCAGTTTGGGTGGTGCTTATTTTTAGCGTTTCGAACTAGGTTTCGATCGTAAAACCGCAATGCGCCCTTCGCAGAGGGCACTGCTGTGATCACGAGAGTGCGAAGGAGTGGTGGGTATTGCAACAGTGAGACACGTGTTTTGGCGGTTGGCAGTGATTCCAACCCGAAGCGGATCGTTTGGTTGAGGTAACTTACGCCCAAACAGAAGCGTGTAGTGCAGCTGCAGTGAAATAGATAGTTGAACCGCTCGCGATGAATGTTGTGTATTTAAAAGGGTAATGATTCTATTTTCAAAAATAACTCATTTGAGAAACATTTGCTATGAATCGACAACACTTACCAACACTATTTGGTTGCAGAGCCAAACATGACCCAGCACATTCCAATACTGTTCCATTTACCGTACAGTTGCAGTTGTATGGCCGTTGAAAAATGTGTTCAAAACTGTGATTACCGGGTTGAAGAAGGAAATTGGGACTTCTAATTGTTTTCCTGCCGTTTGTTTTTTTCCTCCCAGTTTTGCAATGAATGAAGGAGCTTTTGCCAGTTGAATTCATAACAATTTATGTCAACAGTTTGGCAAAAGTTGTGCATTTTAATTGCGATAGTTTTTGCAACAAGCGGTAAAGCGACTATTAGAAAAATGATATGTATTAGGCAAGCTGAAAGTATTGGACTGCAAATATGAAATTTACTACCTTAATTAGTAGGTAATTACAATTCAGCACACTGCTTGTGACATTGAAACATAGTTGAAACCTTATCCGACAAAGTCATAAAGGAAAATAGTAATATTAGAGTTGAACAATTCTTCTACAAGCTGTTACTACTCACAAATCGATTCTTGCTAACAAAAACTAATCAGGAAAACCGACACAAGAAAGCAGCGCCAGTTAGTAGTCGATTAAGAGTGCAACAAGGATGGAGGGACACAGGCCGTAAAGGGGTAAACAAAAAATGGCCGCTTGCATGTTATCATCATTATCATGCATACACGAACCGAATGCATCTTGTTCGTGGAACGCGTCCCGCACGAAAGGGTCCCGCCTCTTTGGAGCAAAAATTACTTATGGAAATCATATTTTTCCATGCGCGCTGCTTGCACATCGCCCGTGGAGGAAATTTCCTTTGACTGGACTTTGTGCATTTAAAGACAGTGCAGAACTAAAACACACACACACACACTCACAACAAAAAATCAATAAACATTTAGTACACTGGTCAGCGCTGGTCAGAATGCAATGCATTTGTGCGCCTGATGGGCGTCGCTGTTTGCGAACGACAAGACACGACACACACACTTCCTGCGGTGAGCTTTTGTTAGGATTTTTTTCTTCATTCTTCGTTATGCATATTTTCCACCCTTGCACGTAACGCACGGGGCGCAGTCATCAGGGTGCACCGACACGGAATGATACTTGTGCGGAGCAACGGTTATGACCTTTTTACAACCGTGTTGAACATTGTTTCGACTTTTCTTGGGCGGGATCGGGTTCGTGTGTTCATCGTTATCGGTAGGGCGGGAGGAAAACCAGGACAGGACAGAGGAAATCATCCTGCACCAAGTGGACTGCCATTATTAGCCGTTGGTCATTTAGATGGTGCCGGAGGGGGCCCGCGCAGTAAAACCTCAATCTTATCTTCATGACGGAAAATTACTACACAAGGCCCAAGGACCTTCCTTCCTTCCGAATGTGAAGCGTTCCGCTCCTTATGCCTCTCGTACATCACTTCCTTTAATTCTTATTATCATCGTCACGCTCTGCCCCGTCGTGCGATAGTTAGTGCAAAGGATGGCCCCCCCGGAACCACAGCGGGTTAAGTAAGTGCAGCAGTGCAGTTGGCGTGTCACGCTTAAGTATTCAATTCTTAGTCACCATTACCATCATTAAAATCAACATCACCATCATCATCATCATCATTATTATCAGCGCATTCACATTATCATTAAGAGGACGGGTCGTCTGTCGTCTGTCGGGCTTTCTTTCTGGCGGTGCATCACCTTCGAGCGCGCCCGTCCTGGCGCTGTGTTTGTTCATTAAAATTCTAAGGAAAAAAGCAATCATAATCATTAAAATAAATTGTTTTAACCCGACCCGAGCGTTGATAAATGGATATGGAGCCTTTTGGGTGGCAAAGTGGTTCGTTCCTTCTAATGCATGTATGCGGTTTCATCGTACGACGTGCTGAGTAAAAGATTGGAAGAGCGCTGGCGCGGATTGCGTGAAAATGGTGCTCATCAGGGTTGAAGTGGTTTGCGGGGAAAGCATTACAGTAGGAAGCGCCAGTAATGAGAACGGTATGAATGTACTTTTGCGTGCATCGAGGTGTATTTAGAGTGATATTTAGCGTGAAGTCTTACAGAAGCTGGTGATCGATCGAGGGTGCAATTGATATGAGTATGATTTAGGATGGATTTTCCATAATTATGCTTTTAGTTTGGTGCCATGACCAGGATATGGATGATAAAATGGTTCTGAAATACAAAAATTCTCCAATATTATTTAAAAAAACTCATTTTCCAATGGAATCTTGTCGTTCCTGGATCTCCTCAAGAGGGCATGAGAAGGAAGGATAACCCTAGCAAGATACACGAATGAAAAAGGGTTCCATTTTCCTTACTAAAAGGACATTTTCAAAGCCAACTAGGCATACTTGGCTCAATTGATTGGGCCAGTTGTTGCGCAGTGCCCACTTTAGCTCAAGCCACGATGCACGAAAGGATTGTGTACCCCTTTTCTTTTGTACGTCCTCGCACCGGTAGCCATGACAATTGAAATACGTTCGAGCGGCCAATTTTTCGTACATACAGGCAAACGCTCGAGAGGATAGAGAACGCACTTGAGCGTCTTTTTCATCCTATTGCCGTTCTAAGATGCTGAAGTCACCGCATACGCGCATACGGCTGGCTTGCCGAAAATTGTTCATGTGAGAAATTCTCTTGACAAATGCATAGGTTGTGTATAGTTGTGCGCTGAAGCCGTTTCCATGAAAGGCAGGGGCTTATTATGGGACCCTGCTGTGTATAGATTTGATCGTTGGACAGCTTTGATGGTTGACTGAATTGGCTAGTCAAGAGAAAGTAGTGACCGTAAGTGGTTATGGGCTACAACAGAATGCAGTGAAAAGGTTTAAATCTCTGCTGAAATGCAGTAGCAAACTGTGTTTGTAAAACAAAAAGAATAATAGCAGTTGCAGAAGTTGCCACCCCGTTGCACCACACTTTTTATGTGTATAATCTTCTAATTAAATGCATAAATAAAACATCCAACCATTGCCGGGATTCGGAGCTAAACAGATTGAAAAAGAGAAAGAGAGATGGTGCCCATGTTTCACCAACACTTTCATCGATTGTTCTAATGTACTTTCCCAAAGTAGAGAGAGCGACTTTCCTCCACAAAAACTTTCCCGTGTACTCTTTTTTCTACTACTGAAAACTTTTCCCGCAGGAAGAGAATCAACCATACGTACCCCGAAAGGAAAAGAATGTCGGGAAATTGGAGAAAACTCTCGATGAATTATTGATCTGCAAACGTCGGGCGCAAGTGCGCATCGCGTCACAATGAGAAAATGAAAGAAAATGGGAAGAGATATTTGGCCGGACTTACACCGGCAACGTTTCGGCTTCTTGCTGCTGCCGGGGAAAAATACATCACTGTAAAAGCGCAATTTTGGGATCCCGGGAGTGAGTTTTAATTTCTTTTGCTTTTCTGGACGTTGCAGGGAAGACGATAAGGAATTACTGGAAAGGAGCAAGAAGTGGCAGCTGTTGTTTCGGGAGAAATGATATAGACGCTTCGATTACTTGCCTTCGTGTATGTTTTTTTATTCGCAAGAGAATTGGGAAATTTTTGCAATTCGTTCTGGATTCCTGCTTTCAAATCCCGATCTCACAAAACTCGACTCGTAACTTAACCTGCCTAACTTTAGCCCAAGCGGGCAAAGCGAGACGAGACTCCCACATTCAATTAACTTTTCCATTTTCCCGTGCCCGTCCCAAAAGAACAAAAGCCCGCGTCTCCCGGGGTAATAATTATCAATTTTAATTATCAAAAGATTTTCACACACATAATTTTCCCCCGGGCTTTGCGTCCCGTTTAACCGTTATTCCGGATGGCGGCAGAAGGGGCCGAAATGGTTTCCCTATTCTCGAACGACTCAGCCTTCCGCGCGAGTGCCGAGCGGCCATAAAGATATGACAAGTGAAGGAAATAAACGTTTTTGAGCTCGAGACATTCTGGAAGTATCAAAAGCTGAAGCTGAACGTGTTCCGCTTACCGTTTGCTTTCACTAAAACAGCGGAGGATCGCAGCGCAGCGATGGTGTGAAGTAGTTTACAACAGCTGCTACACCGAGCGAACCTGATGAGGTTTCCTTCGCTTCCGCACTAATTAGCCGAGGACGCTAAGAATGATGCCGCACGCGTGCGAACGAACGATTCAGAACGAATGCGAATGTTGGGTTGGGATGATGATGGCGGATGGTAAATTGGAGGAAGCAAAGTTTGGCCCTGACGATGTCGTTTGTCTGTTTGGGTGACTTTGGGTAAGGATCGTGACTGGAATTCGCTACCAGGTTGCGAACAGGATAGAGTGAATATTCTTCATTGTTTTGCACAGGGGAGTTGGTGCTAGGTGAGGCTCAAGTTTTTACCATTTGTCTTAATTTCTGTGCCATGCCGGTTGGCGCACGCCCGGTCCGGGTTTGAAGAAGCTCTACACGCTGGTGCTATGTGTTCTAGAGGACAAAACGCTCCCACCATCTGAAGAAGGCGTAAGAGAGCGAGCAAAGACATTTGCGAGCAAATTAATTTGTTTATTATTATTCATAAATTTGGGCGCGTGATTTTCGGCATCAACGGTTTCAGAAACTAAACGAGGCTACAGGAAAAGCAAAGCGTGGGAAGGTGATAAAGGTTCCGTGGGTGGGTCGGGTTTTAGTGTTCTCCAGCTCAAGCTGATCTTTGTCCTAAGATGAAGAAGCATATTTTTCATCATTTTCTTACCAAGGAGGGCGAAAAAGGGACCTATTTCTGCGTTCACAACAGATTTGGTGCTCTTTTATTCTGACGGTTATTGTTATTGGTAGGCATAATTCATCCCGGACGGTGTGTCGAGTTTGATCGTTTGATTTGCTGTGTTAGGAGTAATTCTCTAAACGGATTCCATTGATGCCGTTTTGGATTTGGGAGTTGAAAGCACAGCTTGATGCTTGATATTGAGTTTTTGGGGATGGGAAGGAGTGGATTTGTTTGCCGGATTGTGTAAGGCATTAGTTTTGCTGGTAGAGTTTGTGCATCGAGTGCGATATGGAGTGAGGTTGTAATAATTATTTGTTTAATTATGTTCAGCTTAATATCAAAATATTGAGAGCTTATATTCATCTTTGGGTTAAAACTTAAACTTGTATTGCTTTAAAATGTCTGAAAAATTGATGTTTTTTTATTCTTCTTTATTTTCGAATTGTTTCACAAAATGTCATTATTCTACGAACATTTTCCTCATTTAAATTTGATCGTAATAAAGCTTTACAATGAACCCAAATTCGAGTGAAAGCGATTTTTTACGGAATGAATTGATTAAATATAGAAACTTATCATTTTCTCACTTCAAACCCTGTCAAGCTGATCCAGCGTAAATTACAGGTGAAAAGTTAAATTGATTTCCCCTCCACCGTGCAGGAAAAATTGACATCTTCAACCACTTGCTGAAGGTGTGTATACATTTTATTTATTTAGCTCCCGGATCGGAGCAACTTTTTATCTGCTGTTTTGTTCTGACGATGAAAGGCGGAAAATTGCTTCCTGTACATTTCACCTACTACTGTCTATTCAACTCACCCTTACCGAATGATGGACATCAACCAACGCTTCTCTTCTGGCTATCGGAAAAGTGGCTAGAGTTTCCCTTTGGTGTTACTACACCGCTGCTACATTGTAGCGCGATAGCTATCTTCCCCTACCGCTGCGGAAGGAAGCCCGCTTGAACCATGAATCGAGGTTTTGGGCGGTGGCGGTGATGGTGAAGTTGATGATACTTCACTTCCGGTGACAATTGCTGTATTCCTTCCTTTCCAACGGGGCGATGGTGTGTGTGTGTGTGTGTGTGGGTGGATAGCAAGCAATTCCGAGGGTGTCGAGTGACATAATTGGTGTCTTTTGTAACGATCGCTTGGTTTGTTGTTTTTGTACGCTGCACAAACGAGCGCTCAATTAGGGAAGACGACCTTCGTTCGCGGTATGTTGGGGGCCTGGTTATTGTATCGAGTAATTGAAAGTGTCCTTCTTTCGGGGTAGGGAGGCGATATTGCGTGGTCGTGTGTCATCTTTCCGTTGTTTGTGATCGATTATCTGTACTTAGGGTTGTTGGCCGTAAAATTATGTCATTAGAAAGGAAGGAGGATAGTACAGCAGATAGAAGCGGTTTACTTGTTGTCACTCATTATTCAATTACACAAACGATGTCATAACACACCTTTGGGACTGGGCAACACTTATATCAACGAAACACAAACGTAAATATGGAACATAATTTGAATTTATCTTTTGGTGTCTATTTAAGAACAATGTTCTGCTAGCTAAGCTGTGCCATTCATCATCTGTGCAAATTTAAGCAAATATAAACTCGTGCATTGCATCAGATACAAGCAAACAGGGTAGATACCAACCAGCTATACCAATGCAACACGACGATTTCATTCTATTTTGCAAATTTAAATTTATGTCTGACGATAAATTTTCATCTAACCCTCCAAATGGGGACAAACGTTCACGCTTTGTACCTTTTCGCTGTATGTATGCGGGAACGTATCTGCCAGTCGTGTGTCATGGTAGGATTTGTGAAGAAATCATTCCCACACATGATTACAATGATACATTTCTGCTAGCAGATAAAACGTTAGAATTTGGAGAGAAAAAAGGCATTAAATAGCTTGGCAGTAATATAGTTCAATAAATCACATTTTTGGAAGGTGTTTTGGATCGGGTTCGAAGGACCAAATGTTGTCAAATTACATAAAGGTTGCTAATTTTGATTTAGAAATTTAAAGTCATGCAATGCATGCGTCTCACTTGAAGGTCTATCGTATGTGCACCAATTTTGCAAAAAAAAAAGAGATTACACGCACACCAACTATAAGGTGCACGCACTACTGCCAAAGTTAAATCCGACACCTCATCGAGCACCGGAAATCACACGGATCGAGACTTCTTCACACACACCAGCAGTCGCTACTTACTGCTGGTGTCAGTTTCGCCGTTTCGGACAGGTTTGTGGAGGTTGCGCTGCGGCAAAGAATGCTGCACTGGTGCTGCGGACATTGATTATTTGGCGAGTTGGAGTACGTATTTTGGATCATAAAATTTACTTGCAAGCAAGGCTTCCGGCCCATACCTGCCGGCTGGGTGCGAGATGACAGCCCAATTTCCTGCGCTATTGCTGGGACCGTCAGATCTGCGCTGGTGGTGGAAAATTTTGCGTAGACACCAACCTTTTGGGGTCTATAATGTGGAAAAAGAGAGACAGAGAGAAAGAGAGAGAGCAGGGCGTTTTAGGTAGATTGCTTCCCATATATCTTCGGTGTCTTCGGACGGGACCCTCGGGTGGTCTGAGCAACAAAAACCCCGTCTGTACGCAAAGTCTCATTCGCATCATGCGGAATGACGGGGGGGCGTGCGTGCGTTCCGGTGCGTGTGTGCACTGTCAGAAGTTGCTTCTTCAACGTGGTGGCCAAATTGGTGAAAAACGACTCGCTTGTACGCACTGCCGAACGGGTAAGAACCCGATTTCCGGACGTTCCATCTGGTGCGTCACTCAAGGTGTGCGCTGCCACGTACTGCCGTTGTCAGCTGACTTCCGGACTTTGTTGTATTAACTATCTAGGCAAACTGGTGGCGCTGGTTGCGAACGGTTTGCGATCGAACGTGCGAAAAGTTTTAATTCCATGCATTTGACTGTGCGTGTAGAAGTTTCCGTGGAGCAGCGGACAGGTGCGGTAGTTGTCATTTACTTTTGGGCGGTGGAATGATAAGTTGTTTCCTTTGACACTGGTGCGAAAAGAAGGAGGGAAATTAGGAACAGTGGCAAGTAGTGCGAACTGTCACGTTTAATAAAAAACAACTTCATCTACTTAAACTACCGATAGGTACCGAAGCCGAGAGTGGCACCGTGTTTTTATAGTGGAGTTAAGAGCTTCTGAGCAGTTAATGGGGTATGAGGGCGTTGATAATGGTACGGAGGTCAAAACAGGGTGTTATGTGCTATGCGTATTTATGAAACATCTAGAATCAAGTGAACATGGATCCCCTTTTCCGAAATAACGAGCTGCTGGGCTGAAAGTTTATCTAATAACTCGGCACATGATAAGACAAAGTGAGTGCTGGCAGGGCTCCAAAAATCCTGACCAACGCTAGCAACAGTAAGATAGTTGAAGTGCGACGACTCATACAGATAAAAGTGCTCAGCGACAGCGCGTCTGGATTGAATGTCCACAAACGGCACCAGCCTGTCTTGGGCTGTGGATCTGTTCTTTTTCGTTTTTTGGACGCTAGGTCCCTGGGTCTATCAAATGTTTGCCCATTGGAGAGAGCAAATCAGCGTTTCGTGGGTTTTCCCGTCTTATCTTTCGTTTGAAGACTTTTGCATTAGTGAGCTGGTCTTTGGATGGGTTTTGATTCCGTTCTGTCAACAAACAGCCACTCAACAAACAGTCTACTTGGAAAAAGCTGGGTCAGAGAGCTTGGCGAGATTGAAAGTTACAGGCGGAGAAGAAACATGATATCTTAATTATGTAAACTGGTTATATCTGTTCTTAAGATCTGGTAGCTCTTTCCTACCCAACTTCTTCTTTTCGTGTGTAGCAGCCGTGCATTCCATTCCAAGACGACAGACGACCATATGGTGTCAAAAAAACTGTACCCTTTTGCCTATTCCGAATTGAGAGTTCTTTGCTCAAAGACCAGCTTAAAGATAATATCCGGAAGGAAGCAACACGTTTCATTGTCCGCTCCGTCGTTCCGTGTTGATAATTTATGAACACTGTTTAGGGGTGTTCTTCTGTGCAAACGCACAATAAAAGCTATCATCGCCCCAGCGTTTTTTTTACTTTGCGCCTTCCCGAAGATGTACCGTTTTGATTCACCAGGTGCAGTTGGCAATTTGAGAGATAGAGCGTGTGCGCGGCTGTGTGGAGAAGAAGCGCCCGGAAGGAGGCAACAGCGCACACGATGCCAGCGGTGAGCGATGACACGTGGCAAAGGGCCTGTGACGATCCTTCTGTTCGCCCTCCGGGTGGTTGTGGTGATGAGGTGTTTTTTTTTACGGTGTAAGGCGGCGTTTCTCATTTTCAATTACAGGAAACACGTGCTCGGGGATGCGCTGGAAGGAACATATGTTTGTTGCTTGGTGTCTGCCCAGTAGGGCGTCGTGTTTTGCGACGGAAAGGGGATGATCCGAAGCAATGCATCATGGTATCTTCGGTTTGGTGTTTTCCCTTGGTGTTTGATATTTACATTTAGCAATGAAAATTCTATACTGCGATGTTAAAGCATTCAAGCTAGAAGAGATAACATTATAAAAGATAAAAGGAGTAACTCTTTCAATCTTTTTGTACACAAAGTACATAGCAAAGGATTGTTGTAAAAAAGTTATATCTCCTGTATGAAAACGGTTGAAATCTGCGTTGAGTGAGACACGTAAACTTTTCAAACAGAGGGTTTTCTGTACTGATAAGATAATAGACACAATATCCCATTATCAGAGAAACATTAGCTCAAGTTGTTTCGGAAAGCACTACAGGGACACAGCGGTCAGGCTCATTCATTCTCATTACTGTTCCGTTGTAATAACTTTTCAGCACACCCAGCCTGTCCTGTTTGTGCTCCATACATTCCCGAAAAGGTGCTCCAGTACATAGACCCTTGTTTTTTTTTACAAAGGGTCACTTTAGGCATCTGTCTCCTTGGTTTCGATAGTACATTTTGCCGGACTAATTAGCAATTCTAATGTTGAGATCGTTAGCGTTTTTTTGGTTCTAGTCGGCCCTCCCTAAGCCCTTACAATTCCACTCGGAGGTCAATATATATTCATGACACGCTTTGTGCTTTGGGGTCATTCGTTTTCGCTCGCTCGGTTCCGTGGACTTTCGGCGAAGTGTAAAAGGGTATGATAAGCGAATTATGATTTCATAAATTCGTAACCATACTACTGCCAAGGGCTTGGTGGTGGATATGTAGAAAATGTGTAGCAAGAAAATCGTTGTTCTACATGACGATAGGGTGTGCGATATGAGGGTGCAATAAGTTTACGAAAGTTGTAACCAATGAGTCAGGTTGTGGAGCAGCAAAGTCAAATATTTCTGTAACAGAGAATGCTAATGGTTATCATTTCTTTACTAATTATTCCAAAAAATGACTGTACGTCCGTATGCTCATCGAATCCGTTTAACCACTTGCTCTGCATTCATGTACGGCCTGCTCTGTAGCCCTCTAAATGTATATAAATTTAATTAACCTTCCACATCCACATCGCTGGCAAACACGCTTCCGGCGTTTGTGGTGAGCAATTTTTTCACCCCCTACACGGGACGAGCGAAAAAGGGAAAGTGGAAAACTTTCCGTGGCTTCCGCGGTCAAACGTGCAATGAGTGTGTGAGCCTGTGTGTGCGCAAACGAAACACAATTATAACGCAAGCAAAAATCAAAACGGCGAATGCCTGAGCCAAATGTTAAAAATGTTGCCAAAAATGCCTTTCCCCTTGTCACCCGGCCAGGGATAGAGGACAGTTTTGGGAAAGCAAACTCGGGCGCCGTGGGTGTAACACGAACGTTGTGTGAAAGGTTTTGCGGTACGTCATCGTTGGCAGGAGACCGTAGGTCGTAGGCACAACTTTAGATTCGAAACTTTGTTCATTCTCTCGTAGACTTTTATTTTCTTGCTCGGCCGGTAAACGATGTTGAGCAATTTTTCGGGAAAAACTTGAGTTTTTATTCCGACCTTTGTTTGGTTTGCTCGCTATTTTTGGGGCGGCACGTCGCGTGTCGCTTGCGTGGCAGGACAGCGTGATCGTTTGGAAAGTTTGCCGAATTCCCCATGCAGGTTGAATGAATGCATGCTGCTTCATATGTAAAGAAAAAAAAAAATACATTCACTGGAATCGAAATTCAATCATAAGCATGTTGAATGGGGCTTGCAGGTCGTTCATTGATACGTAAAAATCTGTTACAAGATTAGTATTTACTTTGGCAGTGATTGGTACGGGTCTAAAAATAAACCCCAGCGTTGGGAGCCTCAAACGATGATGTATGCTTTTGATTTTGTTTCGACGTAGGGACGTTGCAATGGGCGAGGTAATGGAAAAGATCTGCCGCGCAAACCTTATTTCAGTCACATACTTTGAAGGTTTTGTGAGGAGCGAAATAAAATAGAAAATTTTGTGCTCAACCAATGGATGGAAATCGGAAATTCCTTCCCTAATTTAGCTGTCTTTCAAGAGTCAAGCAAATGGAGTCTTACGGTTCAGTTGAGCTCGCTTCCTTGTACGGGCTCTTCAGAAGTTTTCTATGGGAATAGGCATAAAGTGGTTATTTTGGGAGAGTAGCTGCTTCCTGATCAAGAACAAATTGGGGCAAATTTGGAGCAAATTTGAAGCGTTTTGTGCTTTTTTGGAAGCAGGTGACTATCACAATCAAGGATGCAAATACTTTGTTGCGAGGCAAAAGAAATATTTCTCAACAAGCGTTGTTTGCATCGAATTTGAGTTAAATTTTACAAGATTGTCCTATTCCAACCTTTATGAGAACTTCGTTTAGGCTCTTCAAACTAACTTAACGCAAAATGTTATCAGATATATCGTTCAGTCACTGTTTGCACACCTCACCAGCACTGGAACAGGTATGATTCGTCGTTGGCTGCATATGTCCACAGCGCCTATCCACGACTTCCACAACTTTATCAAAACAGTTTATCATTGTCGTGTAACCAAACGGTTTGCGTTTAGGTAATTATGGGCTTAAAAAATATTCTTATCTTCGGTTATTAATTTCAAATCCTCGTTCTATCAATGTCAATTGCGCAGAGCGACGGCACCATGACCAGGGGTTTATGCGGTGGTGTGGCATCTCTCACTCTTGGAACCGATCCAGGGAACGACTACAGGCCCGCTCGTACCTTATCAGACATTGGGGAAGCGTTAGGAATCCAAAATACCTCCAATCAAGCTCGCCAAAAAACCCAACTCTCTAAAAGCGTGAATAAAAAACCCCGAAACCGGAGATAATGCTAATCCCCTGCGCTTTCGGACTGTGAGGCTCCTCTGCTACGAAGGCAGGGGTGTATTCTCACGTGATATATCGATAGACTGTTCGAGGAGTGAGTTTGTGTTTTGGTCATACGCATTGTCGATTGATGTTTATAGTTACCTTTGGGTCGGTGAGCGTTGTCCGACGGTCTTTTGAGTGCTCCGACAAGTGAGTTGGATTAAGTGATTTGTCACCATAAATGTGCCACTTCGCTGGCACTCCACGTATCATGGCGGATCATGTCAGAGAGTTTCGGGTAGCCCGGGCTCGGTAGCCATCGAACGAATGGGCGATACCCATGGTGGTTGTCTTACAGCATGAGTACAAATTGAGTAATCGCTGGAGAGCCCAAATTGGAGATAAAATGTAGCCTTTGTTCGGAAGAGATTTTAGGTAGCACTCGTTGTGATTGATTTGCTATCAGCAGTTTTGGTTAGATTGCTAATCGTTTCGATTTATTTGAATTCTTAGAAATGGGAGAATAAATTCAGTAGCAACAATGATCATGACACTATATTTGTAGCCAATGACTAAAAGGAAACATCATTCGCCTGGTGATGCGAATCATCTTAATTGGTCATCTTAATGATGTAAATGCCGAACCAACCAAGTCACAAATGCAGTACATTGTTATCACTCAATCTTCCTGCTTCCAACACAAACCACTTACCCAACATCTAGAGATAGGATTACGTCGTTGCGCTCGCGTGATTTGCAAAGCCTGGCGTCATTGATTGAAGCTTGTTTTTCGATTACCCTTTATCTCCTTCTTTCTCCCTCTCTCTCTTTTTCTCTTTCTCTATCGCGATCGTTCGTCCGAAGTACAACTGCAATTCACGCAATAGCGGCACAAGTTTGCAGTAGTCACAATCAACGACGGTGTCCTCGGTGAACTACCGCCAGTGAACCAATCAATTAGTAGGCAATTAAAATGTCATTTTTGCAGGCCTCGGTGTCGCTATCGCTTATCATAATCCCATCATCGCGGGCCCCGAATCGAGTTGATCTTCCTTATCGCGGGAAACGGTTGCTGCCGGAGTTCACCCGGGTTTGCTTGTTGCAGCATTTGTGAAAGGGTGAGCGGTGGAGCCATATCTAGGGGAGGCATGTTTGAGATCTTACTATCTCTGAACGCATGTGATTGATGACTACCGTATTATCTTCATAAGGATGACAAAGGTGCACATTATATAAGATTGTTAAGAAATATCAATGTAGTTATTGATATTTGGAAGGTGTAATATTTCATATTTTATTTAACTTAATCAATTATAGGACTTTAGTTAACTTGAAACACAACATTGAATTTGAAGTTTTGGGTGTTGAAATAGATTTTTGAAAACTCCAGCGACATTCTTTTCCATTCCGAAAAACAACTCTTAACTAATTTGTGACATTCACGCAAAAGCAACACCGTCTCATGCGTAATGAGAGAATTCGTATTCAAAAGCAGCTCCCAAGCAAAAGAATTTCTTGCTTAGAAACCTTACTAGATCCTTATCATCCGTTTCCATCATCCGCCACTCGCTAGTTTGGGTTGGGTAACGAAAAAAGGGTCAACTATGCCTAAAACAGAAAGGGAAAACGGGTAACAGCAACAACTGACAATTGCTGCTCGTGAGATTGCCGTACGTAGGCGCTTTTAAGGTAACAATTTGTGTTCTTAATTTAATAAGAGAGCCTGATTTCTAACGGAAATTATTCAATTGCGCTCGAGGCGAAAGCGTTTCTTGCCCTAAGTACGTTTGGTGCGTGTGCACTGATTACATTGCTGGATTCCGCTGTTATATTTTGGATGGTTGATGAATTTCGTCTAAGAACGATGATTTAATGCACAGGTTGACCCGAGAGGTTGGGCGGAGTAATAAAAACGCAAATACACAGTACTTCTTAGTTATTCGAAGTCTGGGTGTTGAGTGTGCAAAATTATGATAATGTTCACGCAACTCAAATTCCTGCATTTATCAGAGCGATTGCATCGATTCTGAGGTTTTGAATGTTTTGTTAGGTTTTTTTTTGGAATTTCTAGAAGGACGCTCGGGGTAAACTAATTACAATCAAAATTCCTGAATTGCTTTACTGAATGCTAAGCAATTGCATGAGCTTCTATGATGAAGAAGCGAAGTTAGAAAATAAGCTAAGATAACACAACAAAAGGTATAAAACCTTGTGTCTGGAGTAACAAAAATGACTTGAGGAAATGAAAACAATCGATCGAATTAAAATGTTTAAAAAACAGCATTTAGAAAACTTTTCCAATAAAAGGCGAAACTGTTTCAAATACATGAGGGGTCATGTTGATACTTTTCTTTTAATATCTCTAACCCTCGCCGTGTTAGAGAACCCAGCGAGGGTGAATCCGAGCACTGAACAAGTGTTGAACAGGCTGGTAATGGATGTCAATTATCACCCACCATCAACACCAACCCAAAACATCGACCAAGTGTAGCCTGGAACGGATGGGATGGTTGGCAGATAATTGAATGTTATCCTTCATGACACAATCTGGCGAGGGATCTTCCCTCTTTTTTATTGCAGGGAGAGTTGAGAGTTCGTGTCTACCGTGAACAGATATGAATTGTTCGAGCTATTAAGCACACGTAAGGTCATGTGTTTTTGATGTTATAATAGAGTGTAACACTCTAAAGGGTGATTTACAATACAGGAATGAGTGCTACCGAGAAAAAGTGTCCAATAGAATGAGGTCATTTTTGTTTCTTTTTAACTGACACAACCTCGTCTCCGTTAATTTTGGAGCGAAAGTGAGTGAGTTCATCATCATATTACCAGAATTATATGCAGCGCGCGTGTACAAATTTGCATCTTGAAAAGCGATTACTGACAAACAGAGGTGGACGTAGATGTGCTTTGTGTAACTGCCCAGAACAACGGCACGATGGGCTAAGAGCGGGCACGCACACCGGCATGAAATCTTCCTTCCGTGCCGTGCCAGCTGTCGTACACAAACCGTACGCTTTAAACGGCTTCTTCCTGGCAAACGGCGCCACCAGCAATGAGTTCCTTTTCACCTCTCCAACACAACGCACAATGAAGTGCCTCCTTATGCTTCAAGGTGGAGTTTTTTTTCATGTTCAATTCCGAGTTGATGTCTCAATTTGGTCGAGAAGACGGCAGACTACGGTCTGCAAATGCATCC
Organism: Anopheles gambiae; assembly: GCF_943734735.2. Taxonomy (NCBI): domain Eukaryota; kingdom Metazoa; phylum Arthropoda; class Insecta; order Diptera; family Culicidae; genus Anopheles; species Anopheles gambiae. The sequence goes on along the minus strand of NC_064602.1, from coordinate 7,462,271 downwards.
GTTAGTTCGGTGCGTTCGGTGTGGAAAGGGAAGTTGTTAATCATATGACACCGGAGCCCTCATCCATGCCCTCCGCGGTGAAACGAGGTGATGGTCGGCCGATGTGATGAGGCGGATACTTGTCAGAACACACAGACAGGAAGAGGGAGTGTACCGGGAGTTGTAGGGGCTCGTACGAATGAGTAAGAGATTTTTATCTTTCAGCAGCACCTGGCTAGACATTGAGGTAACAGCGGGTCGTTGCGTTGCATTGATTTTACCCCTCGAGTCGGTGGACGCGTGTGCAGTTTGATTAATGCGGAGACGCGTACATCCAGCCGCCGATGATGTGTGCGCCGGGCGACTGTTGTCTGGGCGTTTGTTGCAAAAACGAGATTGACCTTGATCTGGTTTCGCGATACGTCATGCGCTATTGTGGAAGGTTGAAGAGCAGTTTTTCTTCTGAGTGAGTGAGAGAGAGAGAGAGAGAGGGGGAACAAATCCTCGATATGTTTGGTAGTCGGTTATCGAACTTCAATGGGTTGTGTTATAAAATACACTTATACATCGTTATCATCCTATGGGTTGATCGTTCCGGCTCGTGTTATCATGTCCATTAAATGGCTGTGCAAACCGAAAGTTTAGATCTTCCTCTCCTTTGCAGAACTCTTTCCTCAAAAAGATACCACTAGAAGCGCCAAAAGTTACATTTTTGGTAGTCCCACGGGAATCCATCCCTCAAGATAACGATTTGGGGAGCGCACTTTCCACCATGCCCAAAGCAGGCTCAACAGAGGGTACCGCAACCGATTATTATTACGATGCTTTTTTATATGACTGGAGCTATGATGAGTTTATGACTTCCGCGGAACCCTGAGCTGTCACTACCCACCGAATATGGTTCCGATGCGCTACTGTCACTCTAAACATGGGGACCCCACAACGAGAGATACTGTCGCAACTGTAGGGAGAATAAAGTTTTATTGCACTTCTGATATCTCTCCTTGCCATTACTTTTTTTGGTGGTCGATTTGCGCAGATTGTGTGTAGAAGTGAAGGGTTCTTCGGAATGATAGACGTTGATGACGCCTTATCCCGAATGATTGACCGTGGTCGGCGGACAAGCTATACAGTGGTGAGCTTCATTTTCGTAATATCGTTACGGTAGGTTCGCTGATAGATAATCGGTTTGTTAATAATAGGCTGTAAAATGGCATTGATAGCGAATGATTGTTGCTGCTGCTGGTTGCACCAACCGCATCACTTTGCTGCTACCGTTTCTGAGACAAAGATTTCCGTGCAAAGGGCATCTGGCTGGAGATATTGCGATTGTTACAATCGTTCAATGATTTCAGGTGAAAAATACTTCCAAAACGGTAGCATTGGCGTATCACATTTGAGGAACAACTCAGATTATGCAATTTAATGAATGTGTGTCATGCAAGAGCTGTTAAAATAATTGATGCACTAGATATATAAGAAGGAGAGGAAGACTCATGATGGTGAGCAGATTATTTACAGATTTTTTTAATCAACTCTCCAGAAATTGGAAAACGAAGTTACTAGTCCACCAACACGGTACAAGCATGCGCCTGACGCACAGGAAAAGCCGGCTTTATCTGTCGTACAGCGGGCCAAACTGACAAGATTTATTGTCGCATCAGTCATTTCACTAAGTCCGCGACCCAGCCTAACCAGACACGATGCTATAAAACGGTCAATGCGTATGAAGCAGCAACGGCGAGAAGGGGTCAATAAAAATCCTATCGCTATCATATCCCCGACCAAAGGAGGGGATCATTTTGCTGCCGTTTATCTTGGAGGGCGAGGTTACTTACGGTTGGAAACGGCTCTTTTTTGTGGTATTCAAATCGAGCCGTAATCGAAGCTTCTAGGTGTGTTTTATGACTATTTTGTAAATGTAGAAAAGATGTATCTAAAATATAAGTTTGAAAGACTTAAATGATAAAACAAAAACACCAGTGCTGTCTTGTTGGACATAAATCTTCATTGATCTTTGCTCAAACTAAATGAAAGTGGCTTAAACGATCCTCATCACCAGATCAAACAAAAAAGCTATCTCACTCTTTAGCCCATCAATAAATGTTTATCTGTCGAGCAGTTTTGTTTGATCGGCTTCTGCAACTTCTTCAAACACACCACGCCGCCAGGGATGTGTCACGATTACACGTGTTATTATTATGTCTTTGCGTCGCATGCTCATCACTGGTATTATCTCTTCTTTTTTTCGACACCGGAACGCAGAATATTTGTCCACATTCGTGTGTAATG